>NW_008795709.1:1556022-1594689 GCF_000699145.1 Aptenodytes forsteri | reverse complement strand
GGCCTGTGCCTCACGGTGCAGATGTGACTTGTCCCTCCCCACTCCCAATGTAGATCAGCAGTTTACCTCTCCTTGAATGAGACTACCCATGTGTTTCATGTCATCTGCCTACTTGCTGAATTGGAGTGAGGGGGATACAAAGAAAAATGCTATAACCAGCTTACTTCTACACTCCCTTTCTACCCAGCAAGCCTAGAGAAAGTGTGCTAGTTACCTAGCATGTGGAAAGACTTAAATAATTTAAACATTTGAAATGGAAATGCAGCGGCACAACAAAGGTCAAAATCATCCATTTGAATGAACAAATACTTTTAAAAGACGGTGATGTGTACTTATAGAAGCCTGCAAGCAAACGCGACAGACCAAGTTTTCAGTATCCTCATATAACAGGCTAGTAAGAGGGAATTTTAATGAATTCCAGGTGTTCTCAAGTCAGGTTCCTGGTGATTACCCACTCCCCTATAAAAATAGGGCCATGCTAGTTCTCAGGCAAAGCTCTGTTATAGAGGCATTCTGAACAGTAGGAGAGTTAAAGAAGACGTTAATATCAAAAGACGTTACAAACTTTAGCCATGCAGGAGAACCCAATTAAAATATAAAAGTCCCCTGATCCAAGTAGCATATGGCTAAAGCTGTCATGTAATCAGAACCAAACCACCCCCATGTCTGGATTTAATTATGTCGTGCCATTTTATAGCAGCCTAAGAAAACTGAACTGGGGGTCAAAATAATCCCAGAGTAATTCTTCAGTCAATCACACATATAAGTACCTGGGTAAAAATGGGTAACAGACAATATCACTAGACTGAGCATACAAAGGTTCTTATTAAAGGCAAGAACAACAAACAAGTCCATAGACAAATGGCTCACTGCAGAGTGAAAGCACCAATGCTATCACAAATTTCTGTATGGTCTATAAAATTCAAGCAAACCTACTAAACTAATGCATACTGAAAGAATGGAGTTCTGTTCAATGTGCTCTCACCGATTTGAAAAAAAAAATGGAATTCATGGAATGCTAAAATGCTTCAGAAATGTATATTTGTTATGAGTTCTGCACATACTTAAATTCTCCGTAAGAAAATATTTGTATGGGATTGTGTGTTTATATAGCAACTGTAAAGTTACGGGGAAAAATCTACATAAGAACCTACTTGTAATTAATATGGAAGTACAAAGGACAAGACTGAGAACTAAATATGGCATTTAATTTTTTATTCAATGTGAGTCTAAAATCAACTAAATTATATCTTTTTAATTTGCAAACAAAAATGTCTAGATAGATTTCTTGCAAATGTTAACTGGAGGGAAGGAACTTAAAGTCTTTTGAAATATTACCTAGCCAGCAAAGAAGTTTGGGGATATTGTATATTCTATCTCAAGCAAATAAATAAAGAAAAATGTATATGCAAAAGCAATACCAATGCTATCTAAATTAGTAAAGGTTTTCTGAATATATGCAGAATGAAATAAAATTAAAATCTCTATAACCTGGATCCAGTATCACTATGATATTTTTATAGTAATATGAAATCAGTTCCATCTCCGTCTGCTTTTTGGTCTATATTTTTTAACTGTAATTTAAAAAAAACCCCAAACCACAACACTTCCTTCAGCATTCAGTCTTCTTATTGCTCTAAAAGTCATGAATATGCTGCCTCATTCCTTGAGCAAGGACTCCCTGATTTCTGTTAAAAGTCACAGCTGCCTGACTGCAACCCAGTGCTCTACCAGGGCCTTTGTGTTGACCCTGTCTATGACATGGATTAAAATATAGCTTGCACACTGTGATTCTATTTGCACACAAGGAACAAAATCTGTTGTGAGGCAATATTGCATAGTACCCAGTGTCTGGATGAACAGCAGGCCTTGACAATTTCTGTGCCTTCGCTTGTTCTTTTCTGCGTGCTTGTCAAGATCAGCAATGTGGCACATTTAAAGGAGGCTTCTTGCTTTGAAAGGACTGTTGTTTGCTCTTGGTAGCTTTCTGACTGAAGCTCAAGCTGAAAGACACCTCACAGAAGGAGGCAATGATAATTGCAATATAATTGCTAAAATTAAGCAATTGCTTGGATTAATGCAGTTATTTTAAAGCTGTATTTCTTGGTCATTTTAAGGACAGGTTAAAGACAGCAAAAAGCACGTCAGCCAGAAAGGAAGCTTATCTTGCAGTCAGTCCCACTGGCATCCCTAGATATGACGATGCCTAAAACAAAACACATGTGAACCCCTTGATATTCCAGAGGATTCAAGAGTGGTAATGCATGCAATTCAGAAAAACAGGACACAGGCACTCCGTAGAGGAAATATTCTGCAGATTCAGAAATCTGTTTAACTTTTGAATGAGGGGAAAGAGTTAAATTTTTCCCAGTAGCATTTCAAAAAATGAAACTGAAGAAGTATAGACCAATCTTTTTGCCTTTCAATTCCTTCCTCATCCACAGTCATCTCAGCCTTTACAGTGAGTTCCAATACCACTTTTTAGAAGGGGAAGAACCCACAGAGATATTTAATACCATCCTCAACAGAATGAATTACCATTCAGATTTTTTCTAAGAAATCCTGTTACAGCTGTACTTAGGAACCTCCTTGCTACATGGAGGTACTGAATGCCATGATGTCTGCCCAAAGCAGCATTCTGTTGTCAATTGTGCATTTTTAGTGCATTTTGATAGTATCATCTGTAAGCATGGTAATTTCATATTTCTTGATTAAGTGACCCTGGTTTCAGCAGTTAATAGATTGACAGTCTTTAGTGGCTGGGGTGAAATTTTTCATGCTAGATGTTTGCCTCGTTAAAAAAAATTCAGCCAAAATCATTGAGTTATTTTGGAGAACAAGACTAAGAAAAATCAGATTGCTTTGCATGATAAAAATTCTGGTGCCTTTATCTGAGAACCATTAAAATCTTCTGCTTTGGAGTCAGAGCCTGAACACTAAACAATAGGGAGAGGCTTTATTCCAGAGAATGTCTTTTTTAAAATCACATTAATATGTACGCTAACTTCACTGTGTCCTGATGCATACTTATTTGGGAGATGAATTTTTCATGTGATATAGGCAGCTCTCTTTCTGTCCTTTCCTAGTGTTTGTGTAGCATACCACTGATACTCTAATTTATGGGGTTTTTATGCTGAGGATGTATTGATGAGAGTCCATTTGTAGCTATTTAAGTTTAGTGTTATATTTGACACTTAACAGAATTACAGAATCACAGAACCACAGAATGGCTCAGGGGGGAAGGATCTTCTGGAGCTCATCTAGTCCAATTCCCCTGCTTGAGCAGGGCCACCTAGAGCCGGTTGCCCAGGACCATGTGTCCAGTCAGGTTTTGAATATCTCCAAGGATGGCGACTCTACAACCTCTCTGGGCAAACTCTGCCAGTGCTCAGTCACTCTCACAGTGAAAAACTGTTTCCTGATGTTCAGATGGCACCTCCTGTGTTTCAGTTTGTGCCCATTGTCTCTTGCCCTGTCACTGGGCACTACCAAAATAGCAGAGAAGGTCCCATCCCTTCATCATCTTCATGGCCCTTTGCTGGACTCTCCAGTATGTTCATCTCTCTCATGTGCTGGGGAGCCCAGAACTGGACACAGCACTCCAGGTGTGGCCTCACTAGTACTGAGTAGAGGGGAAGGATCACCTCCCTCGACCTGCTGGGAATACCTCTCCTAATGCAGCCCAGGACACCATTAGCCTTCTTTGCTGCAAGGGTACTAATATTTGAAAAAAGCCTGCTTTGGGATGCTAGCTTTTGATGCCAATTAAAGATGTGTCCTCATTGTAAAAACAGGTAATGGGTCAACTTCCAACTGTTTTTCTTTTCCATCTACAAACCACTATAACATCTACAATTTATATGAATAGAATAAGAAATACACCTGGATTTGGGCACAAAATTTTTTGTCAAAGAGAATGGAACAAACCTCTAGAAGGGATTAGGTGAGACCAAACAATGCACACATTTCTTTTGTAAAAAGTCTTTTCTTCTCCATTCATAAGACTGATTTCTCCTCTCCTATGTAGCAAGCCTCAATCAATGATTACAAAGAGAAGACTGGTTACATGTAAAGAGATAAAAACAGAAACGCCATTCAGGTAGATATTTTGTTCCAAGAAATAAAAAAAAAATCAAATACTTTATAAAGTCCTCTAGAGATATCAGTACTGCAGTCGAACTTACATAAAGGGTTGCACCAGAGATAGCCTTAAGTATAAACCTTGCAGCAGAGGAAGATATTAAACAAGACACATCAAACTCAGTTCAACAAAAGAGGACAGATTAAATTCACAAGGCACTGAATGAAACTCTCTGGTATGAGGATAAGTATTCCCATGGGCAGCTCTTTCAGAAGACAGTACCTTTACATATTGCCCTACAAAAATTCCCTAACATGAAATACTGCTCTTTTTATTGCATATTGTACTAACACTATTTCCTCACTATCAGGGCTGTTTCTTTCCTATTTACAGCTATGTTAGCCAGCTCAAGACCTCACGGTGGTGAAGAAGTGGACTTTGCAGGTGAGCAATAGTAGAAGGTATTGGTCCACACAGAGCCAGTGGAATCTGTTCAGTGAATGTAGCCAAGTGAATGGAAAAAAGAGACTCCCCTGTCACTGTATTTCTCCAATTTGGCTCTTAGTGGTATCATACTTGGACTATAGCAGATAAAGTGGCCAACAATTGTTGGTAGCAACAATTAAGCCATTCATTGTGCCTTTTGGAAAATGATGGATGGAGTTTCTTGTACCATCCACACCCCAGCTGCACTCTTTATCAATTCCTCCTTCATGAAAGTTGTGCTATTTGAGCATCTGTTCTGAATCAGTAGATAAACAAATCACTATGGACTTCTTTGTACACATACCCATTGACAGACAGTCCTGTAAAGATACAGCAATCCATTGATGTAGAGAATTGCACTGTCAGTGTGATAGGCAGCCCTACACCTACTTTTAATCTCCATACCTGATTAAACCAATCAGTTAAAGGGCTCTCTTGAGCTCTCTATGAACACCTTTATTTAGATAGTTCTCCAGAAGCACAGAAGATGACATAGTGATGTTGTGCTACTTGTTGCTCTGGCAACACTCAAACTTTCCTCAGTGACAAACGGAGGGGAAGTATATTTACAGGAAAAGGCTTTCCAGACGATAGGGTCAGAGTAGTGTGGGGTCTCTGCTGCTAAAGGATCTAAGCAATCTTTTCCCAGCTCCATAAATCAGGGCTGCATAACATCAGCGCTGCTTTCTCCTAGGGCTAGCTGGCTGAGGATCAAGGAGCAAAGAGCTTTCTTCTTTTTGCCCTCCACAGCACTTGCAATCAGGTGAGGTCCTCTCTGTGTCTAACTGCCCTCATATCTTCAAGAATAAAGCAAAACAAAACCTTTCAGAGGGCATTTTAAGGACAGAACCATTTTTTAAAAGCATTACCCTAAGTCAATGATGTGGCCTTTTGTTGCCTCAAGAGGATAAACTCATACTTCCTGAGAAATAAAATAACAGTGTTTTGCATGGTGGGCTTCCCTTATCTACACTCTTTGATGCTGACCAAGAAATGAACATTTCTGGAAAAAGGAATTACCTGCAATTTTTATTTCAGTGCATGAACAATCAAGGTCAGAACCAAAGCAAACCATCACGAGTCTCTAATAATTACAATGAAAATAATTACTTTTCTCATCGATAATTATTGATTTCTAGAAGACCTCCAATGTCCATAGCATGGTGCTCATTATAAGCACTATACAAAGCTATCCATGTTACAAGCTTCACTCTGTTAACTCTCAACATGCTCTTAAAAAAAAAAAAAAGCTGGACAAATTCTGTTTCTCATTTTAAACTGCACAATCTTAATTTTATAGAGAAAAAAAGTACTTTGGCTATTCCACCTGGTAGGAACACTGATGGTTGGAAGCCCCTTCGGGGTAAAATTTTGCCATGAGAATATGCAGTATGAGTTACATTCACTTGTAGGATGGCTATGTTTTGGCCCAAGATTAATATGTATATTGCCCTGGGAACTCCAAACATGCTAAAATAATCTGGGTGTTAGTTGATCTAATTCTGTAATCAATTTTCAGCCTCATTGCTTCACTTTTACATAGCAATTACCTAATGCCTCAGCATTAACTAAGGACTAATTTAAAATCTGTCTGAGGGCTACACATACTGTAACAAAGCTATAACAACCTATGGATTCAGATACGTCAGTAGGGCAACACTCAGAATGTCAAGGGAGTCGATGCCAACCTCCTCTTTCAAAAAACTAGCCCTACCACCTAGGAGGAACTACTTCTCTGCATTCTGCCAAGACAGAGCCAAAGACATATTTCAGCGAACCCATTTCCATCCAAAGAAGAATGGAAGCTGGTTCATTACAATGCATTCAGAGGTAGCTTACTTTCAGTCTGTAGACTCTCTCAGTTCTTAAAAAGTCCCCTTGCATGAGTGAATTCGCAGTGAATTGAAGGGCAGGGGGGAAACAGAACAAAAAAGTTATTTAACTTTTTTGAATGACTCCCCTAGATATGTAAAGGAGACTCAAAAGTACTGAAGCCTTTAAATTAAGACTACCTGTCTTTCTAAAAGACAAACAAGCTGCAGTGATCTGGTTATTTCTGATTTACTGTCTTTAAAATTAGGTCATTACTTTTAGGAATGCTTTGAAATACAGGAATGATAGGACAGGATTTCAGAATGTTCTTAACAGTAATCCATACCACTCCTGGGGATAAATTATTTTGCCTTCGACCTTCTAGCTTATCCATTTGGGAATCATATTGTTGTCTCATAAAAAAAGAGGCACCTGTCTTAATATTCCTGAACTAATGAGTTCTGCAAAATCCCTTCAAAGTACTAGCTAACCAGATTGATAAACTACTGCTTTATCCATCCAGATCAAGCTGGATTTATGATTAATTGCATGCTTGCAAATAATCTTTCAGACTGTTTTATTCACTGTTCCCTGTATGCAAAAAAAAAACCACCAAAACATTTGATGAGTACAATAGCCCTTCATGTTTGGCAGCTTGCATTCGTTTAGATTCTTTCAACTGCTTTATGGAAGGGACAACAGTGCCACTGTCAGAATATATTTAAATTTTGGCTGACACCAATGCCCACTGTTTTTAATATGTCACCACAGTTATACAAGTTGCGGTGTCAATGCAAAAAGAGATATTATTGCAAAGTATAGTTTCAAACTGAAATTAAAAAAAATCTTGGGAAATTCAAGGTATAGTATCTTTCCAACTGCAACTTGGCCCTCTGGGATACTTTAGATTTTTTTATTCCTGCATATACAACTAGGTTTATGACCTCATAATAAAAATGGCACTTAGAAATCATAGTGGTTTGTGCAATATAAGTTTCCAGAAAGAATAATTACACAATTTTGCTCAGTTATGTCAGTTATATTGCTCAGTTAAGTTATAGCTTGTATTCACATGCCACAGCCTTGCCTCATGAAGGATGATCTGAAGAGTGTACAAACTGAATAAATGAAATACCTTCAGAATGGAAGAGTGTATTATAATATGGCTTTGTAAACTAGAGAGTTGTTCTGACTGATTTCAGATGGCAGATTCAATCCTAGTTTACAGGTATAAGAAGCACTGCGTACCTTACACCATACTGTTCAACCAAAAGGTAGCAGAAAAGGTGATGTTAACAGATGTGTGACTTCTCCTGAAATCTACTTGTAAGATGGGCAAGGAGCAGAGAGATGGGAAAAACTGGTCTTACAGAAAATACAGATGAAGACTCTTATCCCATATTATGATCCCCACTGTTCACCTGCCCGAATCACAGTACATGGTCCATGATGAGTCAATGTGTCATGACGGTCATGTGTCATGTTGCTGTTATTTCACATCGATAATTAACATTGAAGTTTAGATCCTGTAAATAACCACAGGTAAACATGCTTCATTAAACTTGATAATGAATATTATTAGCTTAGTAATTAAGTTTATCATGAGCCTTGTTAACTTAGTAATTGACAATAGTGTCTTAATGATTTTAAGGGGAGTCTTCATTGGTGGCCCACAACTATTTTGTAATTATAGTCATGTTTTGGTCAGTTGAGTTAATTTCAATTAATATACTTCATTAACTTAATTTCAAAACATTAACAGCCTAAGGGAGATAATCCAAGTGAATCAGTAAGACAGCTTTGAAATAAGGTCACAGTAAGGGTATGTCATTTTCTTATTTTAATTACATGCAATTTCAAGCCCATGTCTGGGCAAACTCTGGTATCCTGATGACTGATTCAGTTATAACATACTACTGACATCTGTATCCTGAATTCAGATAAAAAGCCAAACAAGAAAGGTGGTAACTGTATGATAAGGGGGTTTTGCTTTATTTTTAAAATAGTTTATAAGCAATCTGAGGGCAAGGATTACCTTCTGTTTCTATATAGTACCTAGCTCAGTGAACTTCCAGTAAAAGTATTCCTAGATGCTACAAGAAATAATAAAGAGTAGTAATAATATAAATGCAGAATAAAATGATAATGCCATTGGTGCAAGTCAGAATTTCATATTAGGGGTAATGACTGATGTTTAATGAACTGATCTGACACTGCACATGTTCGTAGGAAACAACCAAGCCCTGTATAACTGGATTTAAGAGAAATTACAGCTGCTGCGAATATATTCAGTTATTTTCCTCAGATGTTTTTCTTCATGCAAAGCCCACAGAAAACAGCAGCATCCCTATTTTATTTTTTCTTTAACGTTACCAGGTATGATTAAATTGTGCCTACATGTTGTTTGCTGTTTGAAGATCAAAATCTAAAACTCAGCCTAGGTACCTCTGTTGTGATAAGTTACGTTAATTGGTACCTCAGTTATTTTTTTATTCCTCAACTAGATGAGCATAATGTTTTTCTTCCAAACAGATTTAAGTCTTAGTAAGTCTCAAATCACAGAAATGCTTGTGGCAAAGCAGATAGAAATTTGAAGACAGGAGGAAGGGAGAAAGGAAGGGAAGGAGGAAGGATTAATTTCTGTGAGATGTTTAAGGGAATTTGTCCTTACCTACCTCATTTGCTTCATAATTCTTCTTGTAGGAAATTAGGAGAAAGGAGGAATGATCATGGAATACTGACTGGAAAGAAAAGACCAACATGGAGACTTGGTCTTTCCTATGACTACAGAAGAGAAGGTGGTCATGGAATGCAGTGTTCCCAGTTTTAAAGGGCTGGGGGGGCAGGACACACTTCCTCTAGGAGGAGAAGTGAAGAACACTAAAACACAGTTATAAAAAGTTGCTTGCTTGTAGTAAGAGAGAGAACTTGGAGTGACACAGAATTCTTGTCTTGAAAGGGAATGAAAAAAAGGAAAGAAATACTGGAAAGGACTATATTCCTTTTCAGCATCTGGGTAAGTTACAATGGATTTGGCACCATTAAATCTGGCCATTGACTGCTTTGCAGGGGTTACCTGTGTTGGCAGCTCACCCTGTGCTTTGCATGGAGAACACAGAATTCTCTTGAACTGTGGCCAGTTGCAAACTGGCTAGACAAGACTGGTCTTGTGCAGTCACTGGTGTACCCCTTCTTATTCTCCAAGTGAGGTCAACCACAAGGTGAACAGGTTAGTTCCCTGATCAACCATGCACACTGCCTGGCTTTCCTACAGGCCAAGGTAAAGGATTAGGCAGTTTCAAACCTCCCAGAAATATTTATGTGGCAGGGGGGAAACCAACAAGGCAGGCAATCACAGTGTCACCGATCTGTTTACCAGGGGGCAAAGGTATCTGAGAAGCTGACACACCAGCGAGCATGGGAATGCTCACACCTCAGTGCCTTCAAACAAAGTTACAAAGCATTGATGCATGTAATAGCAAATGAGGTTTCAGCTCAGGGCTGCAGCACCAAGAACTGCAGGGGATTGTTTAATATTCAGTGAGCATATGCCTAAAAAGTCAGTGCACACGCTATCAGAATTTCTGCATCCTGCTGCGCATCAATGAACTTTGCTTAGGCTTCATCAGGATCCATTTACATTGTGGATAAGAGATTTGGGAGGAAAACTGGTATACGATGCAAAGTGCAAAAGAAAAGGCAAAACCCTGCTTTTCTGGACACCCGTCAGAAAGATGCCTGAGCAGATTTTAAATAAAACAACTCTAAAATTTTCCATCCATGTCCCAAATCTTCCCAAAAAGAGAATAATTTCTCTACATTTCAGAGACTTAGGCAGGGGCTTTCAATGTTTAATCCAGGCAAGCAGTGGATTAACTGTCTTCAGCTGAAAGCCTGCCAGCTGACAACCCTTCCCCGCACACATGGCATTTGATGTCTGCCATTTTAATATTTTGACATTTTTGAGAGAGACATTGTCCTGAAAGGTCACCACTTGTCTCAGCAGTTGGCTGGCTGCCACTCAGGCTTGGGAAGCTTAGCTCCACAGCTGTCATCAAAAATGACCATTTTCACAGCTAAGTTTCAGGGAAGCTATGAATTTCTGACTGTATATGAGGGGAAAAAGGAGACAAGAGGAGGAAAGAGAAGCTCCAAAAATCACCTTTCACTTGCTACAATGAAGACAGGCATTTCTACATATACGTCTGTAAGATGAGGCTGGAGTATTGCAAAAGCAGCTTATAAACAACAGATTGACCAAACATACCTGTGTTAGCAGCATTATCAAGGGGGTTATACCATGAATATGTTTAGCCCTCTATGTGCAGCAAACAACACAACATATATACTCTCTCCCTAGTCACTTAATGGCAGTCACCTGTTAACTGCGATAATGACATTTTCACATGGCTCAAAAAACTTACAGTACCACAATGGTCCCTAAGAAATAACATAACCTATAAATAAAGCAAGAAACATGACGTGGCGACACAAACAAACCGGCTACAGCCTGCATTTCTTGTGCAATTATCTGACATTCATACTTGGTACTGATCACAGGCTGTTTTCAATAAACAGATTTCATTCACAGCACAGTAAGAATTCACTAGCCATAAACTCAATAGGACAATGGCACTACAGAAGCTTTGAATTAGAAAGGAGAATAAAAAACAAGATGCTGTTTCTTCAGTGCTACGAGACCAAAAAATACTAACAAATACCAATTCTCTTCCTTACAGTATCACCACAACACTGAGAAACCTTCAACTCCGCTGCTTCCCAAACACTTTACTATCCTGCCTTCATGCCACATAGCAGATAAAGATCATCTTCATGTACAGACAGAGTGAGACTGGGGAAAAACATGCATTGCTCACCGTGCTATGCTCATTGTTCTTATCAGGTCAAATGCAGACTTACTGGTGCCCCTTATGATGACTATTTGTTTGCGCTTCTAATAATAAGGTACTGTCGAGTTTCTTAATGAGAAGTCCGGGTCTGCATTTATCGATTTTTAAAGAAAAGATTCCAGGTGAAAAATACCATGGCAGATTTCTCTCCTATGCATTCACAAGCCGTCTATTACTGCTGAAGTATCTTTCTCGCTGTATATGTAATATTATCTAATCTAAGCAGAAAGCCATCTCTCTAGAAGCACCTCCTGCATTTGCTTGGCTTCTCCCCTCACAGACAAAATGGTAAGCAGACATCCCAAAAATCAAACACAACTGCAAACTGTTTGTTCCGGAAAGCTTTCATGCATCCCTTTCCCTCAGTAGCTCTTCCACTGAAAGCCTGAACAATACTGCAGAGAGCTTTCCCTGTCAGGATGTTTTCGGCTTTCATCTCTCTGCTTTTTCAAGCAGAACACTGAGGTAGAAACCCTAATTAGCAATCTGAAAGCACCACACAGGCAAGGAATACTTACGTTTGCAACTGAATTTGTGATATTTGCGCACTGATCCAGCGACTGATGATTACAAAGAAGAGAAAGAGCTTTTTAGGCTGCCTTTCAAGCCTCACAGCAGTGAAAAGAAGGCTGTTATCTGAAAGCTACTCATTTTCTATATGCTGTGCTCTACTAGCTTCCCATGTGCACACAACACAGCTGCCAGATTTAATAACCATGTCAGCCTGCTTTCCCAATAAAGCAGCAGAGAGATGACAGGATGAAGATGAAGTAGCCAGCACGTTAATCTGTAGTTATGGCTGCACTAAGCCTTGAATGAATATCATGGTTTTATTGCCCTTGAAGAAAAAAAATAAAACAAATTGACACTATTTGTGAAAAAAACATGCAAAAGGATTTCAGAAAGGTTAATCCGTACTTGCCTCAGTGACATTAAAGTACATTAAAGAAATTTCTCCTTTTTAACAGTTAACAAATCCTAGGACTTGAGTTAATTCCTTTTTACTACATCCTGATCTTTCAGAATACATTTTTCCTAGCAGTGCATGCTTGTACCCCAAAAGAACAAAACCATTAACTGACAAATTAGTCAAGCTTCAATCTTCTCCCAGTTCCTCCCTGGAAGGAAGTATTTCCCTACCTGTCTGTCTTTGCTGACTTCTTTCAGAAAAAAAAAAGTTAATAAAAGAGGGGAAAAAGTCTCGTTTACCGTTTAAATTCTCCCATGCACAGTGGTTCCTAGAGCACTGGACTCTAGTATCTGATGTGGTCAGTTCACTGCCAAGGTGGAGCATTGCCGTACCTCCAGTTGCAAAACCAGTTCCATGTGAGGGAAGGGTGGCCAGTTTACGTGACAAGAGAAGGTGCCAGTCATGCAATCAAAACCAACAAACTAAAAATAAACCCAGAAATGTTCAGTTGAATTTGCAACAGTGTGGGGATGCTGCAGATGTCATATGACATCTGTGCGCATCTTTTTTTCTCTCTCATTTATATTCCCTTCGCTTCCCTTGGAGGCACCTGTCTCAGCGGGGAGTGGTTTCTGTGGAAACTACGGATAGTCGGTTTTCCCCTCAGAGAAACTGTTACTATGGCAACCTTACATAATGTATATGGCCTAGATTCTTTTTTAAAATAATCTAACACTGAATTCCTCATTATAAAATTAGAGCTGATCTGTCTGGGGGGCAAGAAATATAGTTATTTAAAAATCACATTAAAAATGTAGGATAAAAAACCCCAAATGGTATTATGAATTAAATGAGAGTGTAGGGGGCACTGTCATTGCATCACTCAAAGACAAAATAATTTGTAAATTCCAGTAAACAAGGTCTATTATTTAGCATTTGTGGGAAGTAAGGAGGAAGGGAAGCATTTACTTGAGATTATGGCTCAATGTAGCAATCAATACTGCATCTTATATAGTGGAGTTTTTTTCTGCATGTTTATTCTTCCAGCAACCAGGACCTCACTTAATGACATAAGCCCAAACACTGCTTACATCTACCCCATTCAAAACTGAAATACGAGCTTCAAAGTCACTTATTCTACATCATGAAATCATGCTACATTAAAACTCAAAGAAGTGCCTGAAAGGAGCTGTATGAGTTAGTGAGGCATAGCATGCAGTGGAGCAGAAGCAGAAAAGGCACACTGCTGTTTATATGACTTGCCTCCCAGCTCAGAGGAGACGAACCTGCCCGCAGCCATGGTGGGGAGGGCAGATCTGTCAGATTGTACTGGGGAGACAGGGAGGTTAGGGCCCTGTTATTGGCACTGGGCAGGGTGAGGGGGCTTTGCCTTCTAAGTCAGCAGCTGAAGACCTGCCTGGGTTGGCAATGACATGAAGCGGTAGTCATGTCACAGCTATTTTGTGACCCCTGTGAAATGGGTAGGTAGATGTCTCCCCTCCCTCTCCTATCTGCAGCCACCCTTGCACGTAACCCTTTTGTTGGTAATACAAATCAGAAGTCAAATGGTTAAGAAGGCAAAGCTATCTGTTTACACAAATTCAGTAATTTTGGTTTGAAAAATATTGTTGGGGAAACTTTAGTAAAACCCTGCCTCTGAGGTATCTGTGTTGTGACTCAGTGGATCGAGGTCTCTCCTGACCTGTCAATCTATCAACTTTTATTAGCATGAACTATGTTAATATACATGGGGACTGATTTTTCTTCTCTACTCCTATTCAGAAGATGAACAAGAGAGAGCACTCTGCCTACAGAACATTCCCCCAAAACTTACGCAAAGTCCTCCTACAATCCACTGTGCAAAGGGGCTCTCCAGGTGGGACAAAGCAGGCAGGAAGCATTGCTTCAAACCCCACAGCATTTATGTTCCTTTCTTGTGTAGTGGAGACACTTTTACAAAGGAGACTCATGCTGTCTGAAGGTGAGGTGTTGTTTGGGATGTTGCTTCTCCAATCAGGTGTTAAAGAACCAAGACCAGGGTTTCACAAAAAACCTGCTGGTGCCACAGGTGATGGGACATTCTCTAATACAAAACCCCTCAAAAGGGGTTTCCCTGTACTGGGAAAAGTTTGACTTTTAAATTAAAGAAGAAAACTGCTCCATAAATTGCATTGAACACCCAAACTGACCTATACAGGAGATCTACTCTGACAATCACACAGAGCAGTGTTTTGTCAGAGGCTGTGCACACACACCTTTTTGTCTGTGAAACTCAAGTGTTATATGAAGGTGTGAAAGCATTAAACATTCTCTCTCTCTCACACAGAAAAAAAAAGGAGATTTGGTGCATGGTGTTAACTTCAATTGGACTTGAGAAAGTTCAGCATCACCAGGACACATTCTGCACCTTACATGACCGAAACTTTCATGATTTATCCAATATCACATTCCTAGTCAAACATTACACAGGAGTCAGGCCTCCCTGACGTTTGACTTTTGAACCCCGGGGCTCTCATGTTCTATCCACACAGCATACCAACCACAACGTGTTACAATCTTTTGCCTTCTAAAACAAAAAAATGGAAATTAGAAAATATTTTCAACAAAACATCTACACCCACTTCTGAATTAATCTTATACACAAAATTACACAATAATTAGACAATGTCTAGTGAAACATGTATTTAGCAGCCCTAGGAAAGACAATATATTCAAAAGAAAAGTGCTAAAATGAAAAGATTCCTTAAACAGATTAGAAAGAGCTAAGCTGTCACTGAAACTCAATGTTTTGACATTTTTGCTATGTAAAACCTTGAACTTCAAAGACCTTTAAAGGTCCCTTTCAACCCAAACTATTCTATGATTCTATACATTGCATAAAGACAGCAACAGGGACAAATTGAGAAATGAATATTATAACAAGGTAAAGCAATGAAGTTAATAGCTTCTTTTTTTAAAAAAGAAGCAAACATCTGACATAGAATGAGAAGGCTCAACTACTTTTCATAGCTGTGCCAACTCTCCCAACACAGAAAAGCATAGCACAATGAAAGCTGACATGGTTACATAGCTTCTGGACTGAACTAAGTAACATCTAGCCAGCTCAGCGTGGAAGCAGCATGAACTTGGAACTCTCTCCATTTGTCTATGCAAATATTCTGTGTGTATCCAATTCATGGTCACTTGCTGCTTCCTTGAGCATAAGACAGGGCGTTTGGGCACCAACCTCAGGAGTGGGCATCCAACTAGTACCAGTGTACTTCCAGTAAGTTAACCTACAGCACTTACATTTCTTACCTTAAACTCTACCTTTAGCTACCTGGGGATCCCAAGTTACCCAGATTTCTGATCACATTGTAAGGGACCTGGCTGAGATACTGCTGAGAAGGCAGTTAGACTAACAAAAGAAAGATCTGCGTTCACAGCAGGACTCAGGCACACAGAGATGCAGCTGTAACCTGTGAACTTGCTGTTAGTTTCCTCCCAGCAGGGAGTTAGCTCACTCCAGGAGTCCAAGCTTCTCTTGACAGCCCAGGATCTGCAATAATGGTCTCTCAGCGAATAGACTCAGAAAAAAAAAAGTAATTGAGCTGTTATGACCTGGACATTGTTTGGCACACGTCACTGAACATGATAGCAACCCCACAGCCTACCATAGAGCTGAGAAAGGCAGACTTCCAGTGGTTGTTTAAAATGGCATCCACCCATTCCAGCAGTATTTATTATAGGTTTCCCACATCTTTTCCCATGTCATTACATCAAGCCTATGAAAAAATATATTAGCAACACAGTATTACATATGGCTTTGCTCAGAGATAGAGAGAAGTGTCAATAGAAACCCTTTATACAATATTACATTACTTATTCCAAAAGAAATCTCTAGTCGACACACCACCACACTTAACTCCATGCTAAGCTTTTACGTAGACAAGCTACTTATATTTCCGGGGTATTTGCTCATCAGATTTATACTGCTTTTGATATTGCAATTTCTCTTCTCCCATGGTCCTATTATAGAGAAAAGGTCCTCCTTTCTATCTACTTGGATTGACATGCTTTGGATGAGGGGGGAAAAAAAAAAAAAAATCTTAGCAGTAAATAAAGGGAGAGACAGATTCACAAAAAGGCCCAGGCAGGGGTGTCAGTTCCTAACCACGAGGTGCCTTGCAGTCTGCAGATCCCCCTGCCAAGAGTTCTGTGCTTAAGCAATCCACAGGAATGACACCCACAAAAGCCAGCACATTAGCACAGAGCTGCCTAACTTAGCTACAGCAAAACGCTAAGATCTTATACTCTCTCCATGAACTTGGTATCCTCATCTGGGCCACAAGAAAATGCCCATTTCCAACTGGAATTAATACATACCCATTCTCTTGAGTTAACTTCCCTTTCTCACAAAAGCTGACTGGGGAAGAGACGAGAGGCAATTACAGTACTCAAGAGATGACAGATCGGGGCTCAAATCTACTAGCAGGCAGATGAAAGTTTAACCAACATTCCCTTATTTAATCATATCTTTTTAGGTTATTCTAAGGTAGGAATCCTCCTGAAGCTGCTGTCCTGATATTACTAAATAACAGAGTGAGGGAGGGAACCAAGACCACTGTGTAGCCTAGAAGTCAGGCTGTTGTTTAAGGCACTGACCTTGGAAGTCCAATCTCTGCTTCAGTAATTGGCTGTTCATTAGCAGTTGAACCAGGTTTCTGTGTCCCTGATGGCAGGAGCTGTTTTGTTGGGTGCTTTTCTGAGCTCTGCCAGACTAATTGCTTCAGAGAAGACAGGCACAGAGTGTCTTCTGTGATGGTCCTGACGTGTCTAGGTATGAGGGAGATGCACAGTTGCTCAGCCCTTGCTCCTGTTTAGGATCTCCAGACACCTGGGTTACGTGGCAGGTTTCAGAAACCTACATTTCTGCCTGAAGTGTTTAAGGTGGCCACTAGGTACTTAAGGCCATGTCTACAATGTGGGAGCAGGGCCACCTGAGCTGGCAGGGATCTGCATACTGACTCATAAACCAGAAATGCTGGGGAGTTCAGTGCAGAAACACACAATCTGGCTCTGTGCATGGTCACTAATAAGCCATAGTGTTGTGCACAAAGCTGCACTCCACTGTGACTTTTCCAGATCGAGGGTTCCTGAACTCTAGTCTACCCCAGAGAGCAGGCAGGCCCTACATCTGGCCTCAGTCCCTGCACGGATCTTGCCTGAGTTCAGCCAAGGAAATAGTCATTATGGGGATTAAAACTAATCTGATTTCATCTAGCCTAGAACACACAGGAAACAGATCAAAGGTGGATTTCTGCCTGGGTTTCTCATGGATTTCAATTTCAGTTAACACTCCCAACTGCAGGCCTGCCTATTTCTGACCTTGTTTTAGAAGCAGAAATCATTGCCAAGGCTCTGGCAGCCAGGCCAGAAAATAGTGACAAATAGTGTAAGCTGATCTGGCAGGCTTCATTAAGGGCAGATTAAACACTGACAGTCCCCAAGGTTTTTGTGATATGATTGCATGACATGGCCAATGAACTAGTCACTCCCTAGGGTGAAAAGCAGAGATGATGTTCAACCGCCTGGGGAGTGGAACATAGACTGCTTTGTGAAATTACATGTTACAACAATGTAAGATGCAAAGCACCATCTCTAAACAAGCTGCTTCACCTCAAATAAACCCTGTCAATAGCTAAATACAAGTCTGTCCCTTAAGAGGACTCATTCCACACACGGCGGGCGGGGGGGGGGGGGGGGGGGGGGGGGGCACAGAAAAAAAAAAAGAGACCTGCAAAAGGCCAACGTAGGAACACAACAATCCACCCCAGTCAGGATGTCTTCCCTTTTTTCCTATGCAAAGTCCATAACTCTCATCGTTTAAGATTGTTTTTTCAAGAAATATTTGGGAATGGTCCCCCATTTACTGGGTCGAGTATTATTATATCAGAATGTCAAGAACTCTGAGTTGTCTGTGCTCATGGCAAGGTTGTCTTGGACCTAAAACAGCCTCCTAGTTCTACTATCTACTTGTAACTTGATGATTTTCCTTGCTCTACAGGGTGGTGGATCTGTAAGTTTCTAATTAAAAAGACTGCATGATCACATTTCCTTTTTCAATCCAAAATACTCCAAATGCTTCCAGATTTTCTCTTACATCACCAGACCAAATAAATTGATCCTACCTGAAATGTTGCCACTTAACATTGTGTTACTTGACTCTTTCTGTACCCATTCTATCCAAATATAATGCATATGAAATCAAATGCTTTTAAACTGAAATTAAAAAAAAATCCCATAACATCAAAAGAAGAATGGTTATCTGATTTGTAGGTGCAGAATAGATAGAGTAGAAAGATAGATAGAAAGAAGCTGCACTGGGTCTATACAGCTACAGCACAGGAGGCTGCATTAAGATAACGACAAACAGAAGAGTGAAATTTGTCATTGACCATCTGAAATTAGAGTTCTAGCAGCATAGAAATGAAAGGTGAAAGCCTCATCTGTGCCTCACTACTTTATCCAGAAAGGCAGAAAATTCAGATACATAACTATTAACATGACAATTGAAAAGTGAGAAACAATTCTGCAAGCTTCCATAGAACAGAGGGTTTCTAATTCAGGCAGAAAATTATCCGAGTTTCCATATTTCTCTGCTAAGGTCTGGATTGTATCTATTGACGTGAGTTTGGAAGAGAAAAAAGTGCTGTTGAATTTGTCTCATGCCCAGAGAGCACTGCATCCAAGAGGCATAGCACAGCTTCTTAGCTGTCTCATGGATTTAGAGTCACATGGAAGACCTTTTTTCAGTGCTGCAGGTTCTGCCTTTAACAGCCGTTAGTGATTTCAACCACACCTGGACATGTTTTAATGACATTATATCTAGCAAAAGCCTCTTGAACACAGTACATGCAGTGTCCTGTTTGCAGGGGTCTACCCTGCCTTTATTATTAAATAAAATTGTTTGGTTTGCTTACAGTTACTACAGGACAGCAGGTGGAACTGAGGTGTTGGTATACACACGGGAAGATGTATCTGTAAAAGGGAAGTCAAACATAGCTTTATTTGGAAAACAAATGAGCAGCTGGTGGCACAATTTGGTCCTTGCCTCGTCCACCTTCCCTATTCTTCCTGCATTTTAGTACCTCAACACAATCACCAGCATTCACGACTCCTCCATTTAGCCCTTTTAGCCCAGGGAGTTCAAAAAAGAACAAGAAATAATTACCTTTAGCTCTCCTGCTTCATCAAGTCAGTGCGGAGACACTTTGTCGCCTGCTGTGATACCATTTGTGCCCTAGAAGCTCTGAACTGAAATAGATGCCTCCAGACTCCAGGGACATCCAGAAGGAACTTTCCACAAAGAGCACTACTTACTTGGAATGTCTTTATGTTTGTTAAATACAAGGAAACAAGTTAAAACACACAAACCAAAATTATCTGCCAGGAGAATTATATTCCAATGTGACTAACACATTCAGCTAGTTAGATCTCTTTATGGCTTTACCTCCAATTTAGAACGAATTGAGTAACTTTCTGGGCGTGCCGGAGTTCCAAGTGGAATGGAAATGATGAAGGCACTTATTAAAAACACTGGTTAGCAATCTTTTCCAGCACTCCAGTCCAAGTCAGCTATTTGAGTGGATTACTTATAATTTAGGAACCACACACTATGCCATGCCTGAAAAAAAATGAATTCCCAGAAACAACTAGAATGCTGTAGAAATCACTGTGAATTAAGATGAAGATTGTTGGAAGGGGGAGGAAAGAGCTGCAATGATGTACGTTAGCAGTATCTTTTCTTTCCTTCATATTTTGCAGAAGTCCTTTTTCATGCATAAAGAGTTCCTTGATTTCTAGAAGTGAGAGGGCTCTGGCTTGGTGGGAAAGAATCAAAGGTGTGAGTCTGCTCCTACCATCATTTTCCCTAGATAATACAAAGATTTATTTAGACAAATCTGAGATAATCCCAGTGCCTGGAACTAATCTTTGACTCTAGGAGTTGCAAAGTTCCTCCTGCTCCCAGGCTGAGCCCGAAATCAGGGAATAGAAAACAAACCCTCAGTTTTGCAGCATAATGCTCTCATATCCACTCCAGAAACAGGCTTCTGCCTTGACCTGCACAGCTTTTTTGGCAACATATCTCATTGTACCCTTCAGTCTGAAGCCAGAGAATTGAAAAATACCACTATTTGTTTTGCCTTCTCCAAAACCAGTCCTGCTGCAGTAGGTGACATCCATAACGGAATCCTTGGTAGAAAAATGTGATAATGTGTAGCTTTCAACCGCACCTTCGTTCCTGAAAGCAAGAAAATTTGGACAAAGTCCTGTGCTCTCTGTTTTCTCTTGGCTACTTCTATGCTGAGCCTGAAGGCTCTTCATTGACTCCATAGGTTGCCTAATTCTGGTGCCTAGGCTTAACCTGTTAGGACTAAGCACAATTTTTACAAGCACTGCAGTGCAGAACTGGAATTCTTGAAGTAGATATTACACATCTAAAAGCAAAGCACTTGTATTAGAGGATCTCAAGTTACCAGTCATTTCTAAGCAGATTCACAGTAGCATCTCAGTGTGTACAGAGGTACTCGCTATATTATTCAAGGATACAATGTTCCATCACAATCTTTGCACACACTGCCTGCAGCCATGTTTCTGCTCTCTCAGCTCAGATGCAGTATCATATGCATCTAAATATTTCTGTGCTAGGAATATTAGATCCTAAATGATTCTACTTTGCTGAAGGACATCACGTATCCTTGTGTAAAATAAGTTCTCCAGGTTCTGCTGCAATCAGTAGTATACCCAAGCAAACAACTGCTTTAACAGGATTCATTATAGGCAAAATGGGATTGAAATCCCATTATTCACTAGTGAAAAAAGCAGTTAAATAGTTCCTTTTCTTTAGCATCAGCATCTTATTTGCTTTGTATTCCTAGAAAATAAAAAGTGATGGGAAAAGCCCACATTTCTCAGGGAACAGCCTGTCTTAAATCTCTGTTTGGGCAGTTAGTGCATGGTGACTTCTCTCCTTTTTAAATTAAGGAAACTCTAGTACTCTTTTCCACAGAAGCACCATTGTCTTGCTATGAACTATTTGCACCTCACTATAAACTACTTTGAGTTTAACATTATACTAATCAATAGTTAGGCCTAATTAAACTTGCAACTTTAATTACATCAATTGTTGCTTTTAGAGACTTATTGAAAACATCAGAGATGGTGAGAAGGACAGTTTCATTTCATGCTCTCTCAACCCCCTAAGCCTTTCATGAAGCCCTTCACCACAGATGTCCATCCTGGCACCAGCTGGCTCGATAGCTGTCCTAGAGCCTATTAAACCTGGCCATCATGGCCACATTCAGAATTACGGACTACCAGAGAAGATCATGATCATAACCACTGCCTGACAAGCAACTGGTTGTTGTGATCTCATCTACGGATTCTCACCCTTCTTTTGTTACCGTATGCCTTCCTATAAATGCAAATAATGGATGCATAGCTATTGCTCTGTGTTGCTGGGCCACTTGGAATAGAAATTGTACTACCATCTTTTGACTGTAAGGAGAACTACACCTTTAGAGAGTCTCCCTTCTGTATTAAGTCACTGCAGGAAGTAATCTTCCTTAATTCAGTGAATGAAACAAAAATCCATTTAAATATGGAGACATAAGATGAACAGCATAGTCTATGAACTGAGAACTTTACAAACAGCAATTTGGTTTTAACGTACCTGTAAGAAGGCCCATAATTTTGGGCAATCACAGTATACCCAAGGAAAAAACATCAACAGTCTTAAACATGTCAGCCACAGTGCATCTACATCTATTTCACGTGTCCTAGTAAACTGTTTGGAAGCAGCTCCACTATTACAGCTCTATGTTTTCTCTGACACTTCCAGTCTGTATGACTACAATGGTGCTCAGTTCTTAGGCAGATCAGTATAGATTGGAGTTGGTATTAATTACAGACTCTGATTTTCAATAAGTAGTTTATACCTAGATCAATTCAGAAGTGATGGACAGTACTGCTTTCTGAAATGTACAGTGATCTATACAAAATTATTTCAGTTCCTAGGGAGAAGGTGTCGTACAGAATTACAGTTAACTGTCCTTATTGGAAGTCTTAGTACCAAGGATTCTTCCACTTCTATGCCTAGACAAAGTTCTTCTGAAACAAGCAGAAACACATTGGAGAAGCTCATAACAGAGATCTCCAGAGGTTGGTTATCCTACACTGTGCTCATACACAGAATTGTGATATTTTGAAACCATGCTAAAACACAATACTGACATTTTTAGGCAACTGCAGATGAATCTCATGTATTCATAATAGGCAAATTCCAACGCACTGCAAATAGGCAAATAGATTTAAACCACAAAGTAACATGTAAAAATGTACACTGTCCATTTGACATTAAAAACAGTCTTGGGAGTGGACTGTTTAATAACATTCCTCTGCATACCAACAAAGGTTCTGCTGGATATCTGACAACAGAAACACTGGTTTAATACCCCGTGATCTTGCAACAGCATTTTTGCTAATCCCTAAAAAGAAACCACTGGCATTTTGGGTGTGCATTATGGTGTGTGCGGTTTAGTAGCGCTTTACCACTTTATAAATTCAGGGCAAAATCTTGGTTTCAGTGAAGTCAGTGGGATATTTGCTACAGGCCTCAGTGGAGTTGGGTTTTCATCCACAATATTTAAGAAGTGGATCTATGGTCTGAAGAAGAGCAAAGGAGAAAGTAAAAAAGGGTTTTTTTCCATTGCAAACAAAAAAGTTACAATAAACACTAATGGGTGAAATCCAAGTTTTCATAAGACTCTTTTCCCTATCAATTATGCTGTGCTGTTTTTAAGCAGCTCTCAATTAATTTATCTATGTACCTATGCAAAGAAATTGGAAAATTGTACATATATATACACATATGCTAAAGTCGAGATAGGTGTTATTTTTCATTTTCTTCTCTCATTAACATAGTTCCACTAACATTCAGTCCCTCTGGTGTAGCTGAAATTACATATGGTAATGAAGAACAGAGCAGAGCTACTGATTCAAAGAAATCTTTTTGTTCTCACATGTAACATTATCAAGTGGAGCTATTACAAAAGTAGCAGTCAAGGGTCTTCACAGTCACATTTCATTTTGACCTCTGATCTACATCCTCTCTGTAATAGACCATCATATACCACAGTACTACAGTAGCCAACTCCTTCACACTGGAAAACCAGTGCACAGACTTAACTTTTATACCTGCTGGATGGAGAGAACACTTTACTGCTGAATAATTCAACAAAATCACATTTTATCAAAAAAACCCCTTGTATATTCCCTACTCCTCAGCAGCAATGAAAGCAATCCTCCCCTGCGCCCCGACTCCCTTAAATTATGTAGAATCTACTTTTATCCTGGGTATGTTAAAATAGAGCAAGAAAAACAATTTTTCTGTCACTGGTAACAATGTTTCTGTAGTGTACACAGCACCTTAAAAGTTGATTGCAATAGTGAATTCTTTCCACCCCTTTTCATCTGCTGGTTCAGAAAATAACTTGCCATTGTATCTCTCAAGGCCTGGGAACCCTTGATCTCAAATCCAGTGTCTCAAAGACGCTGGTTATTGGCATGATGAGCCTCAAGAATTGGTAATGTACCTAACTTCTGATCTCTTTTACATGCCTGTACCCCGTATTAGTGTTGGTTTAAAAGGATATGGCTTTGTGAAAAGCTACATACAGAGGTTTGAGTATCATCAATCAGCTGAAAGAACGTTTATCTCACGATGAGCTAATGATTTGTTTATAGTCCAGTGAAGCAACCAGCCTGTATACCATCTGGAAAGGAGATGACTGTCTAGCTAACATCTGAAATACATCAGCATTGCTACAGTAAGGTGAACCGTCACTTGCCCTGTATGAGAATATTCAAACTGACCTCTAAGAAAGTGATGAATTACAGGAAAACATGAAGAGAAAGAGAGGCAATGCTTGAATCTGAACAGAATTCCAAGAAAAGTTTGGCCAGTTATCACATACAAGTAACCCCTAAACAGAGGGGTTTTTCAGTGACATTTAAATCCAAAGCAGGGGGTTTTGTCCAAGAACTGGATCCCAGCCATAAAGCACCAAAGTATTCTGACTGCTTGTTAGCTGAAGATGAGCTAAAATACAGGTAGATATAAAGATTTGCTTTTATTTCTTTTGGCTTGCCTCTGCACCTACTAACTTTGCTGTCTATATTTGGCTTATGTAAATAAGTTATCCTTTCACTTTTATCTTATGGGGGATTTTAGGTTAGCTGGCAATAAATAAAACATTCTGCTCTGATGGGTGTGGATGATCATTAAGACATGGGTATTGGACCCATTTTCAAGGTGCCAGTACCCCACCACAAGTAATCATACAGAATAAAGAGAAAGTGAGGAAGACCTCCTTTTTCTAAGCTGTTTTGCCTAGCTGGGAAGCTGGCAGTGCAGAGTGTCACTGTGGAAGAAATGTCATACCCACTGATGAACATCTGCTGGAGATATCCCAGCATGCAAGAGACCTATGAGGAGAATGCCAGGACCTTGGTTATCACCCAGACCTCTTCAATGACTCATGTCATAGTACTCCATCTGGGCCAGGCAGCACTGAGCAAGAACCCGATACATACACATATATTCCTAAACCGCATCAGAAATGTTTTGGTATTGAATACCAAATACCCCTGGTATTGAATGTTCCTGTTCCTTGCCTGGCAATGACAAGAGATACTTCTCAATCTGAAAAAGCAGTCATCAACCACAAGTCCAATGTATGACGAGACTGCAGTGCACACAGCAATTTCCCACACCTTCCCTCTTTAGGGGGCATTATTAGCTTGCTTATCATCACTGTTCTTTCCTAAGATTATCAATATAAACACAAACATCCACACAAATGGAAAAACAAATGTTTGAAAGATTATATATTATGGGTTCATGAGTTGTAGTTATGCATGTACTCTGTATCATGTTTGATTAGAGAAGACTTTTCTAACAATGTTGGGCTTTCCATTTATAGTACTCAACAGAAATATTTGTGGTGAGATTCCAGATGTTCAGAATGTGGATTCCTTCCTATTTCACTGGTAACTCTGAATTAGACCCCTACTGAAAGGGCCAATCCAAACAAAATAAAAACTATTTGCACAGAAAACTGATCCACAAAATGGCAGTGTTCACTGCATGGGCAATGCAGTATTTCATGATTTTTCATTTTCAGAGAAACAATTTCCATGTGCTCAATTATTGGCTACAAGTGAATTCTGAGATTTCTCTGCATGCCACAGCATGAAACTGATGATCTACATTTGATCCTAAATGCCCAGCAGGTCTATGTTCTGATATGCCTTTGTCTCTCACCCCATTTTTCTTCAAAAACTCAGGCTTCTTTTTAAAATGTGCCCGCTTTATGCGTATGTTTTTGGTATAGAATAAAAGCTTGAAAATACCTGGAAAACAAGATGACAGAGAGCACAAGAAAAAAAAGCTACAGAGTTATTTGAAAAAGTCAGGTTGGCAGCACGTTCTGCAAAATGCCAAAAGTTTTGTGGAATAAATTCCATTTGGCAAGATTAGAGATAAAAGAATCCAGCTACTTTCAAACCCAAAATGCACCACTAAGAAGTCTCTAAAATTGCAGAAACATCTTAAATCAACAAAACATATCATCCTCCCACACAAAACAAGAACAACAGCAACAAAAGAACCACAAAACATTCCTATTTAGATAGATTTCAATGCTAGCTGAAGTATGTCTGTTCCAGGCAGTTTGTCAAAGAATACGCTTATATACATCAAAGGGCATAGGGTTGAGGGATTTTATGATGCTTCAGGCTATTGCAAAGCTAGGCAAAGAGATGAAAGCCGTCATGCTGCTGAGTGACCTAGGATAAGGAACCAGGCTGAGCCATATGATGATTGGAATCCTTTGCAAAAGCGTTTCTATCCACTTCATTAGAGTCTTTCAATGACTGTATCGCTGAACAGGAGTTACTGGTTTAGAGCTTGATTCAACGTTCACCTAAGTCAGTCGTGACTTTCTACTACCTTTAAAAGGTCTTTGGATCAGATGCTAAAAGAATAAAACCCATCTATTTATGTATCCTTTCTTCCAAGTTTAGGTACAACCTGTTCAACTCCTTCATGACACGTATGGCATGTAAAACACACTTCTAGCAAAAGTGAGACTTGGAAGTACCTAAGACAGGGACTAGCTCCTTCATTGTAATAGGAGAAAATACTCAGAGGAATCTGCAGAAATGGCAAGAATATCACCCTTTTAATTCTAAAGAGAATCTGTATTTTCAGGCTGTTGTTCCTTGTTGTTGTTCCTTCAACAGAATATCCACTGCCACAGGTTCCTAGCTCTACTCCTCACAGCCACAGCCCCTTGGCAGAAGTTAATACCCTGCACAATCCAACTTGTGTGACTGCACTCCAAAACAGACTTGCAAAATGGGTTGGCCCTACTGAAATGTGAACATTTTTTATTTCATTTTTAAATGGACCATTTCACAGATGTAGATTTGAAGTCAGTCACACTAGCACAAGTGAGGGTAAGGTAGCTTCCAGTAAATGAAGACAAATGAGCCACTGGAAGCTACTGACAGAATACTATCCTGGGGCAACAGCCTGGATGTCCAAAAAAGCCAGCAAAGAGTCCTTATGGAAAGAGTCCTCCTTGTAGGTTACTAACACTCAAAGGTAACAATTTCATTAACTAAGAAGCAAAATGAATAAACATTCTATTGAAAGTTCCTTTCATCTCTCCTTATCTCCTGACATTCTATTGAAAGTTCCTTTCATCTCTCAGTATCTCCTGATAATACTACAGTATCAGTTATGAAGAGCTTTGAAACTCACATGTCAAGCTGGTAATTTCCAGCTAGTCTTTAAAAAGACAAACATTAAATCTAAGCAAAAGCAGTTCAGTAACTTTGCAGTATGAAAAATAAACATAAGCTTTTCCACTTCTAAACATACACACACAAAGAATGTAAAAAAGACTTGTGCTGAAATGGCTGGAGATAGAAAGCACAAATTTGGCAGGCAAGATGACTAAATAAGAAGAAATGCCTTCACATTTTCCAATTAAAATGGGATTTGCTTTGACTGATCTACTGCAAATCAGATCTTTTCTGTCCTTTATCAAGTGTTTTCCCTCAGCTTGAAAGGAAGCAGCTAAGGAACATCATGCTGTGCTTGTGTACAATTAACTTAGCCAAGCAATAAAACATTCAGAGAAGAAACAGAACAGCCCTGCCTGTGATATGTAGATTTTTATACTGTGCTTACACAGTGCTGAACATCCAGTATGGTAAAAGCACTGTAGCTCCCAAGATCTGTGTATTTATTGTATGTTATTTACGTATCACCTCCACAGCCTCTGTAAAATACCTGAATGAATTACAAAAGCCATAACATCATAGAAAGTTGTTTTCTATTCAGTAGTCAATATAGGCACTAGGGCTTCAATCCACAAGGGGATGCCTACACATCCCTATGGATCAAGCTGTTTATAATTAGGGTGAGAATCACCTCACTACAGAGGGCCTGTGTAATTTCTTACACATTACCTCAGCCCTATGATTTCAGATGTCTGAAGAGCTCCAAAGTGGTCTATTAGAGATTTCATCTTATACCTCCTCCTGCACATAACATGTCATTTTCCAATACTATACTTGGCCTTTTATTTGCCAGCAACTGCTTTATTAGAAAAAAAAAAAAAGTCTTGCTTTTATCACTTTGTCATATCCCATTGCTAAAACATTACACTGATTCAAAATCAAACTGTCAGGAAGCACCTTGTTGTAACCATACTGAAGTAGCTTTAATGTTTGTATGCAAATGGACAAGTTGCACAGCAGCAGAAAATGAGACTTTGTATTTTTTGATGTTGGTTGGACTGAATCTTCTCAGCATGTCTATATAAGGTTGACTAAAAAGAGGCATTATCTTTATATCAGCTACGTCCCCTACAAACAGACTATTTTCTACACTTCCAGGAATTTAGCTTCTTTAAAGTTTTAAGTGCCAGTGTTGGAGCTGGCTGAATACTATTTGACAGCTGACACTAATTTTGATCTTCTCTAATGCACAATCATTCACAAATATTTCTCACTGTCGAGGAACACATTTTGTCCCTGTATGCTTTTGCCAAATGGTTTGGTGGCCCATTTTGCAGATGCTGGTTGCTCATAAACGTACCAGCTATTGACTATTTGAGTTATGTGTATGCTTTTCATCCATTGCCTTTTTTGCTGAGTGGGTGGCTGAAACTTTCATGGAAAATACTCGATAGCGAACAACAGAGAATGAATTTCCATGACTAATCTTTTGGGATTTGCAAACATCTCCATGACTGTTCCACCATTGTACAAATATTAAAGACTGGCAAATAGCAGAGCCACCACAGTCTTCAAGAATGTTGAATTAAAATGATTTAATTGTTATTATATTTACAAGAGTTCCCTTTTCCGCTATCTTGCCAGCCTTAACCACTATTTTCCATAGCAACAGTGGCTAAAAAGACGGCAGCAGATCCATGCTAATGGCCTGCAGGAAAAATATTGAGAAATAGGCTTTTCTTCCACCTTCAGCTAATATGCAATCTGGAGGCTGCACCCATATTCCTTTCAGATGGGGGGAATCATAATCTATGTCTTTAGGTATCTCCAGTTTGGCCTACTGCAAATGTCCAGATTCCTGCTGCTTGCCTTCCAAGCAAGCTATGAGAGCACATTAACTTCAGTACTGTGGAGCTCCTGCCGGCTTCCTATCTAGTGGAACTGCACACATTGTAAGCTCTTGTTCCTAACCTAAAAGGTACCTTTAATTATTAGGACCTGGCTATATGGAAACCATTTAATTTTTTTTTTTTCCCAGCATTCCACTGCCTTAACAACAGGCCTTGCAGATACTGAAACTACCCAAAGCTTACCAGGAAAAACCGTCAGGAGCTCAGGGCTGAGCATTTTTAGCTGACATACTTGAGCTACGGAACATAATATCAGGAGGGGGACTGGCATGAGTTTAAATATACAAAGGAAGATGTTTATGACCCACCTCTCCTCATATCGCAAGCTTATGTAGCAATGAGTGCAGAATACAATCTCACAGACGGACAACGGAAACTAAAAACACACCAGAATAAGTATCAAGAGCTAAGCACAACAATGGGTAACATGCTCTCAAAAAGGAGGGCACAGGCAGGACTTGAATGCAGAGTGGATCAGATATCTGGCACAGCTGATCTAGCTCAATCTGCTAAGGGTCTCTAGACCTCCAAAGCATTGAGGGTGAACTTGATTTATCAGAGCTAGAGAGAAATGACAGCACAGGATGGTCAGGGGTACAAATCCTAATTTACATCAACATAAAATGGAGTTTGCTACTGTTACTCCAGCTCAAGAGCTAGAGCTCTGTGTTCCCAGTCCAGTCAGATGACATGTATGAAGATAAAAAGGCATGCGAGTAGTCCCCTTACTTACAGCGTCTATGCCATGCACAGCAGGATGTGCCCGTCTACAACAAAGCTTTGGGTGAGGTTACTGATCACGGGCCTCCATAAGAGCGTGCGTTAAAGCTGCTTTTAGTAGTAGGAGTCTCACAGTATGAACATTTGCTACCATCAGGCTCAAGACAAAGCACCTATTCAGAGACTTTCATTCACTCATTTTAAAAGGGTTTACAAGGGTGGCTGATCAGAATTGGCTGCACTTCACTACTGAAGGCAACTGAGGCTCTACAGAAATAAGACTCTTTTTTTTGGTCCAAAATGGCTTCTTCGAGTGCCCTAATGTTTTTGTTCCAGGGTTAAGCTATTGAAAAGACTGAGTATTAGAGGTAGCGGTGTTTCCCTGAACAATCCTGTCGTCACAGCAGGCATTTAGCATTTCTGAAAATGTTACCAGAGCCTGAAGATTAACACTTCAAGTTAAATACCCAGATCTGAAGAACACTTTTGAATAGATAGTCCTATGTCTCTAAGACCACAGTCACACACAGAGGTCAGTAGTAGAGTCAAACTCCATAACTCTAAGATGTTTCTCCTCCAGAGCAAGTGTAAATGAGTAAATGAAACAAGCTATACCACATAGCTTGTTTGTCCAACAAAAGTAGCAAGAATAATTTGTATGTGGAAAACTTCTCAATAGAAAGGCATATGTTGCCATGACAACACATTAAAGAGCTATTGTGTAGAAATACAACAAGAATAATACATAAGGGGATTATTATGAGGACAGTACTCCAGAGTCTCATCAAATGTGGTTTGTTACAAATAGGAACAAATAACACTTTCTCTAACTTGGCTGAACTTGCAGCAATGACCCTTAAGGCTAGTAATAAAATTTTCCAGAGACCTGAAACAAATAAAAGTTGCTTTTGTGTACTCCTCTCTTTGTAACTTTTCAGGAATATTTTAAGCCTAGAAAATTTACAGTTTTGACTGATGGGTTTTATTTTGCCTGCATTCTTTGTCACCTTGTATATATATTCTTTCAATCATCTAATAACTTCTGTTTTGCTCTCTGATCCTTTTGTTTTCTTTTCTTCGCCTGGGCTTCAAAAATAAAAGTTTATAAACAAGGTAAGAGGACACAGGGTGATGGTTTTCTACTTTCAGGAACAGGGATAAGTAAGTGTTTTGAGTGGGGATACAAGAGCTAACACATACTGAGAAGACAAAGAACTCAGAATAACAGCTGAAGTTCTCCACTGGCACATATGTAAGCTACTTTGCATAAATCAGGTGCATTACAGAGTTTGGGATAAGATACTCTAAGAAAAAGTTACATTAAAAGGTAAAACAAATACACACCACTTACTATATCCATGAACGACTAGACTGGAGCTTTACCCCTTTTACTTGAAACAATATTAAGTTATATTCCAAGTCTTGTTCTGAACAGATATTTTTAGAATCGATTATGCTAAGAGGTTTGAGCTACCTGAAGATTAATCTTTTGGTCTCAGCAAAAACTTAGCTGAATAAAGTCACTCCTCTTCTACAAGAAACATCATTCTTCAGCTACAGACAGAGGAAACCATTTCCAAAAATGTCCTTTTTATGACCTTCACTGTGCTAGAGGATAAGATGAACACCTGACTGTATTCTTGTTCCTGCCAGCAAAAATTAGACTGCCCACATTATGTTTTCCATTTAAAGTGAATGAAGGCTTTCAGGAGCTCAGGTTTCCCTCAGTAGTCAGCCCTGCTAAAATGGGGTATTTTCTTTTGGCACATAGTTTCCTAGCAGTAGCCAGGACTAGTGAGACACAAAGCTGTGTCAGCAGGTAGAAAAGCAGAAGCAACCACACAGAACATCAAACGTGTTGATTAGTGCATTTTTTATAAACGTTGACATCATTCTCGCATTTATGAAGTTCAATCCTGACATCTGCACTACAGTCCTGCACCTGACTGCCATTGATGTACACATGAAAGAAGAGTAATGACAACAGCATAGGTTTCAGCTCTCAAACATTACTCAGACACATGCAGGCCACACTGAGGCTTGTGCTGCTTCAACCACAGTGTGACAGTAGCTACATTCAGCCTGCCTTAAGCCATCTTGGGGCATCTCTCCTCTCTGTGTCACGCTGCAGGCATACCCATATTGAGGAAGCTAGACCTGCTAAAAATTAAAGTCCTTGGGTGGCAGGCTCTCTCAGTCATTCACCATACCATCCAGCGGTGGTAGTGAAAACATGAGACCTTTTGTAGAAAAGGCTATTAAAAAATTACAGTACTTCAAACTTCTCAGTGATTTTTCTACTCAGGAGAAGAAAATGTAAGTATTTTAGCATAATACCTGATCAACCAACTTTCAATAGAATAAGACTTAAAATTAACTCTAAATGTGTGTAGTTTGTATTCTATTTTTTTTCCTTCTTCCAAAGAGCTTCATTTCCCTTGTTGCCAGGGCTTGTGTTTCACCTCAGGCTTGTCATAATACTAAATTCTTTAGTTTTGCATTTTTCTTCTCCAGGGACATTGTTCTGTCAGGTCAGCAAGACCTTTTTCATATTCTCTTTGTTGCTCTCTTTTTCCTCTCAGGTCCTCTCTCTTCCATGCTCATATTTACTACACATGACTATGTTTTACATTTCCTCACTATTACTTTCCTAGGGTTTCTTTAATCGCATCTATCCCATTTCGTAAAGAATACATCCACATTGCTTACTTCTTTCCCTCGGGCATCCTTCCTCATCTCCATGCAGTTGTCAAGTCGTTCCCTCTCTTTTTTTCTTTTGGTCTTTTTCCTCTTCAGCCTTGTATCACCTTCCTCTGCTCCTATCACTATCAAACCAATAAATTGTTTCTGGAGTCCACAGGCTGTGGACAGCTGGGCAGTGCCCATTTCTTTGAAGTTAGCATCCATTCAGGAAAGGGGATATCACTGTCCTTCCCTAGTGAGTATTGACTCACATTAAAGCACAAGAATTGCTGTCTCACAGCTGTTTGAGACCGAGGAGATGCCACTGTGGATGCAACCTGCTCTTAGGAGATTTAAGAAATCGGGGATTACAACATTTCATCAATACTAATCCTGTACTGATCTTTAGAACAACTGAAGTTAAAGATTTCCGTTCTGATTGATCTAACTTGGGTGACTACAAATTTTATTTGCTTCAAAAGCCTGACCTCAGCCCTGTGAGGAGTCATTAGCTATGGCAGTGTAATAGCAGTCATATCCAGACCAGCTTCTAAACAGGTGAGGGAGCAGCAGGTGTAAAATCCAGTAGGTCTCTTACTTGTCAGAGCAAAGCTGTCAGGTCAGTACTCATAACAGGTGGAGGAGAAAAACTGGAAAATCAGCTTCTGCAGATAGAACTAACTTAAATATTATTGGAACATAAGATATCCATTAGTCCCAGAGAATTTCAAGAACTAGAAGGTGCCATAAATAAACTGTAACTACTAACCCCAATGACAGGCATACATATATTTTCCTCTACCCATGTTGATCCAAAGAAATCAGCATGCAAGCACACGTTAGATGGGAAATTCTCTCAAGAGCATGGAAGGAGGTTTATAATCTCCGACTTCCCAGGCCAGGGCAGGTGCAGAGGGCAGAGTCACCATTAGGTGGGAGCTGCTGGTCTCAGCTTGGCTGGGCAGGAGAGGAAAAGGAGGTGCTATCAAGCAGAGGCAGCGCAGCTCTTCGGACAACAGTAGCCAGTAGGAGAGGCAGTTTTAAAAAGACAGTTCAGGAGCTGGCTGTGATCTTAACATTTGGTCCTAATTGAGCTGGACTGAACTTTCTCCAGCACAGTTGTGCTTAAGCTGTTTTTCTGGACCAAGGCTGCTGTTCTGGTCTAATTATTGTAATAATTCCACATTCCCCTGCCTTGTGTAATTAACTTGGGCTTGTGGTTTCGCAGAGAAGACCGCTATTAAAACAAAAACAAGCTGGTTAGTGGTAGCAGTAGTAAACACTACTGTATTACTGCAGCACCTCTAAAACCTAGTCATGGCTCAGGATTCTAGTGTCCTGAGGCTGCGCTGAGGAAGATGAAGAAACATAATGGAGTTACACATTATGTCACAAGATGGAAGCACTGCATCTTTCTCCAGCTTGGCAATATGGCTCAGCATTCCACATTTGGTTCTTTGTGGACACACGACTTCCTGTTGCCCACTGAATACTAGCCTGGGGACCAACCCACAATGCTAAATATTACTCATCATCTATTCAGATATGAAGCTACTTTCCTCAGGGCAGGGCCTGCTGCAGGGAGAGGGGTGACCATTGTAGGTACTCACATGGTTCCTATCAAAGCAATACTGAAGCAGCTCACTGTCCCTTACGTACTCATCATTGCAATGCCCCTATGTAGAGAGGTAGCCTAGGTCTTGAGAGACCTTATTGACAAAGCACCTTGCCCAAGGTGATACAAAAAAAAGTGCGTGGCAAAGCAGGAACCGAATTCAGATTTTCCTGGTGGCCACAGGGCTTAGAATCTACTATTCTCTGAACAACCTTTCCTTACATCACACTAGGTTTGCATGCCATATTAAAAGCTAAGATGCAAATGTTTACACAGCACATCTAATTTCTTCCTTTTTAAAAAGACAAGTGTAAGGTAGTGGTATGCTACCAAAAAAATGTTGTAATTTCCCTTTAGGCTTGTTCCTAGAAAGGCAAGTTATAGCTGAAGCTGCATCTCACAGAGGCTTTAGCCCTTGGAATTGTTTGGAAATGCTACAGTATTCCTCCGACCCTTTTCAGGGCAGTTTTTTCCCACAGACGTGCTGGTCGATTCTTTTATGGCTCTGTCCTTTGTCAAGGATGAATTAGGAAAAATAAACTTGCAAACAAAAAGTGGAGGCCCAGCACAGAGATCCTCTTGCTCCCAATGATTAAGAAGTATTTTACAGCTCCGGGTGCGGGGGGCGGGGGAGAAAACAATGTGTCCTCCTGCGTTTTTCTTTCCCTCATTTTTAGCTCGGTGGGGTTTGGGGGGGGGGGGGGGGAGGAAAAAAAATTCAAAGGCCCTGAACACTACAGGGTTTCATAGCTTTAAAGGAAGACTGAAAATTATCAGTGTAAAGTCCTAAGGCCTTTCCATTTTCTTAATTGTGTTTAATCTAAAATAGTTACACCATTTCCCAAGTAACTGCTATATAATCATATTTGCACTTGCACTGGTTTTCCTCCACATTTTTTATATAGCGAGCAAAACTTTATTAACCACATTCGAGGAGAAGCTGAAACCCAAAGAGAATAAATGAAATTTCACACAGCAAGTGATCTGAGGCTGCAAGAAGGCAACCCAGTATTACAGAAACATCATGTGGGCCCTCTGGTTCCTGTGCCATGTTTTTTGCTTGGCATGACAGCAGTGGGGACCATGTGCATAGTCTGCTGGGAGACCAACAGTCACAGCTAGGCAGCAACTTTGTCAGTGAACTCACCAAGAAGCAGAGTTTTAAGCAGCCAGAAAAACGTAGTTTGAAAACCAGAAAGGGAAGAGGTGGTTTGAAAGCCACTGAAATACTCCATTCACAATGATGAGCCCATAACCTGAGTTTTCAATTAAAAGTATCTGTTCTTTTACATTTAGATAGAAGTGGTCTGTGAGCTGAGACTTTGTCCACAGAGGAGTAAGTATCACGGAAGGGTGGAGGACTAAACAGTAGTGAGTTGGCCCATTTAGGTCTTCATTTAAGGGAGTAGTTGGTACAAACCAAAGTTTGGTTTCAGTCTGGGTACCTGCCAGATTTTGCTTTTTACATTTTTGCTCTCCCTACACATAGTTTTTCCATTTAACTCAAATAATTTTTTCCACTTTTCAGTTCTATGCTCAAACATTTAACCTCTCTTCTTTGCCCATTTGCACTGGTCTTTACTCTCTCACTTTGGCCCCACACACATTCCCCCCCTCCACCATTTTTGTTTGCAGTCTCTAGAAAAGAAACATTATAAACTAAAACTTTGGTGAAGACTTCATTCTATGATTCAAGGAAATAATAGTTCTGAATGAAACAGTCTGATGCCTTAGAGCCAGACACAATGAGCCCTGATCTGAACGCTAGTCCATTTATTTATCTAACAGTTCACTCCAAAAGATAACCATGCTGATCATATCAGAAAGTACATCTCTGCAAACATACTGTGGTTGCATATTTACTGGGAAGCGCTTGAAAAAGTTACTTACACAATCATGCATCATTGGTTATGTGCTCAAGATAAAGTTTAAACGCTGTTTATACCTTTCAGTTTATATCCTGTTACCTTTGTCTGCGTACTAAGAAGATTTAAAATCTCCAGACCATCCTTTAAATCTAATAACAGATTAGCAAAAAAAATATAAGGCTGTGAGAAAAATGTTTAACAGATACATTAACATGAATCCTCCATGCAGTAAAACATAATGAAACTATAAGAATATAAACTACTATTAAAAATATTTTAGTATATATATCTTGTAGGTTTCTAACCCAATTATTTTTAAAATATCTGCTCCTTAAAAATGAAACATGTGATAACTTAAGTGTAATCTTACTTTTTGTATGTTTTCTGCATATAAAATACTCCTGTGTTTTTGTAAGTGAATCCCAGCAATAACGAACAAACACCATGAAAGTAAACACAAAGTAGTTACAAGGTAAAGTAAGGAGTCCTTGCTGAGCCAAGCCATTTCATTGGTGAGCATTGCAAAACCAAGGTAAATGTTATAATATTTCATATGCCCAACATCCAACTTTAAGCAACCCTCCTTTGAAACTGCAGCCAAGGAGAGCTCACAGACCATGAATTCTCTCATCAATTTATGACCTGTCTCTAGTGCTTTTTCTCCGCTTTCAGACCAAGAGGAGCAGGCAGTTTTACAGACCACATTCAGCTGCAGACAAGAGGTAAATAAGCTCATCTGCTCTATTAACAAGAAAGAAAGAACTTGTTAAGCACCTACCTTCTCCTCATTTTCTTGGTTCCAGCTCCTCTGCAGTCTTCAGCCTTGCAGAACTCCCCCAGCCTGTGCGACCCCCCAACAGACTCTTGAGTGATTCATTGTGGCAAACTTCCTTCTGGTTCAGCTTCAGTTTATGTGGCCAGACTGGCTGAGGTGGAAAAAAAAAACAAAACAAAGGAAAAAATAAAAAGGGGAGGCATTGACTAGAGAAACTAAAACCATCTTAAGAAACAGTGGATCTGGTTAAGGCACACTGTTCTTTCACCATGTCAGAGAATTAGTTTACTGACTATTGACTTTGGCTGTAGGTCACTAGGGTGCTAATGCCAGGCAAGGCAAAAGGCATCTTGTCCTTTGATAGGATTTAAGGGTAATCTTCGGGAGAAAGAGTGAGAACGCTTATTAGCATTTGGGGGTGTGATTGCTAATCCAGCAATGATGCACAACTGATTTATTAACTGTTTCACTTGCAGAAACAAATGGAAGAAGGTTCTGCCAAGAATCTGCCGTTATTTGATGGAGACCACAATGTCTGAATCCCTTTCTTAGAGCAAAGCCGTGGCAAATGCTGAGCCTGTGTGTTTCGCAATGAGGGATTAATTCTGTCTTAATGCATAATCCTATATGCTCACAGAGGAGAGAGTGCTGCAGAGAATTTAAAAAAAGCATGCAGAAATATACCTCGTATGTTATATATATTTATAGACAGAGAGGAAGAAAGGTTTCTGCATGCATTTTTCCCTGTTTATCAACATCACCAGTAGCTAAACTAGGTCACATGTCAGAAGTAAGCCATTAGTGCTTCACCTACTTCTTCCCCTCCACCACCAAATCCTAATTCCAAGTGTGGCATTGCCACAAAAGCAGCCAAACTGCATGTTGTAGGTTACTCTTCAATATGACTATGGGGCCTTGAAGAACACTGGAGCCTCTTAAACAAGAAAACATTCTCTGCCCCAAAAGGCTTACAATCCAACCGTTCACCATACTGAAACGGCTGCATTAGCAGCTCAGACAAAAAATCATTCATTTGCAGCATTCTGTAAATTCCCATCCCATAGGCACCTATTTGCACGTTGCAATGATACGTCCAGGAAGAGACTTGCTGATCTACATAGTTACCCAAGTGCAAGAATCAGAGGCAGAAGTTTCCACCCTGAAGGGCCAGGTGTGCAACGCTTAGCTTTCATGTACCCAGGTCCTTCATCACGCATAGCATTGAGCTTTTTAAGTTGAACTCACTTTCAGAATTCTTCCCAAGTCTGAGTAACCTACTCAGGTATCCTAAATGATATCTACTCCCTATTATGGCTTAAGACAACACTGCTTTTGAAATAAGAGCTATTAACATTTGCATTATGTCTTTACGCCAGGAGGACTTCTCTATGTGAGTTGTCAGTTTAATTGTTAATTACTTTATGTACCAGATACCTCATAAAAACAAGTCAAGACACAGATCTTGGTTCAAACAATCTGCATTCAACATTATATAACAAGTGAGAATTGTTAGCTGGCAATAAACAAAATAAATAAGAAAGACTGAAACAGAAAGAGTGAAAAGGGGAACACAGCCTATAAGAAAGGCCAAAAGTTATCTAGGCCTTCAGCCTGATCCATACAGCCAGAGCTCTCTGCCTGTATGAATCCCGCAACAGCTAAACATCATTGCTGAGCCTTCTACCACATTTTTTCCTCTTCAACTCCTGCCTTCAAATTTAACAGAACAGGTTATTAACACCAAAATGCAACCCACGGCTCTTCACACAGCAAAAAGCCTCCATTCAGCAGTCCATTCCCTAGATAATTTGAACAAAGTTGGTCTGAAAGTAGGTAGTTAGCCACACCCCATCAGCTGCACAAGGTGTGCAACCAGTGTGCCATTATAAGAGATCTGCATAGAAACATCAGTTACAAGCAATCAAAAAAAGGCTAAAAATTAAGATCCCCCCAAAGCTGGGTCAAACTTTTTTTTGCTTTTAAATGACTGTCCGGGGGGGGGGGGGGGGGGGGGGGGGTAAGATTTGAGCAAGAATGTCAAGACA
>NW_008795709.1:1547187-1555983 GCF_000699145.1 Aptenodytes forsteri | reverse complement strand
GGGGGGGGGGGAAGCAAGACTTGAGCAAGAAGTTGCAAACTGTGGGCAAGAAAAGCATTTGTACTACTGCTTTTTCTCAGCAAGTCCTCTCACTTGCACTGTGGGCAGTTTCACTGCTGATGTAAAAGCCCTGCCTAACTCTCAGCACCTCACCTTGCTTTGGCTTGTACTGTGTAATATTATATTGTGCTGAGGGGGGGGGAAGTAAGACTTGAGCAAGAAGTTGCAAACTGTGGGCAAGAAAAGCATTTGCATACTACTGCTTTCTCAGCAAGTCCTCTCACTTGCACTGTGGGCAGTTTCACTGCTGATGTAAAAGCCCTGCCTAACTCTCAGCACCTCACCTTGCTTTGGCTTGTACTGTGTAATATTATATTGTGCTTCATCTTCGCAATTAATCTCTGACTTTTTCATACAGATTTGGACCTGTCCTCTGATAATTTATGAATCCTGCAAGCTGATCTGGGTGTCAGAACATCTACTCAATTAATATATTAGCTTATCTTGGTTAAGTAGTGACCTTAAAAAGCAGTACAGAAGTGACAAAATGTCTCAAGATGGCCATGTGTCATTAAAAACTGGGATAATGACATAACGTCAAGAAGTTTTCCCTCCGCTTTTGGTCAACTTCACAAGCCTGCTTTTGTCTAAGGAAGGGAAAGGCCTGGAAATAAATAGCTATAGGATAGCTTAGCAGAGGGAGGATACAAAAGCAGGGCACATTTCGGGTGGAACAAGATGGCAACTCGGTGAGGGACTCTGGTCTGCCTCAGTCTCTAATGACAGGAGCCCAGCAGCGCAACAGGTTAAGCCAAGTGGAAAAATTTATCCTAATAGTCTGGTTTCTCACAAAGTATATAGCCTCCAAACCCCATCATAATCCCACTTTATTTCCTTTAGTACAACATTATCTGTCAAGAATTAAAGTGATTTAGCAGGTACGTAAGGTAACTACTTCGTAGAAATTCACTGAAGTTTGATTTAAAGAGTTGCTTAATTTTCTTCTCCAGTACAGACAGTATCTTTTTCCTTACTTAGCTGGTACATATTCAGCACCAGACTAATTTAAAACACTGAGACCTTATCAACTGTGTCTCTCTAGTATCCTAAAAATACAGCACTCTTCACTTTTTTCCACATTCACAGAAAGTAAAACAACCTTTTACTCCATTATCTTTTATTTGACAGCTCCATACAAATTGTTTCTTCAAAGCTTTTATTGCCTTCAGAGGAGGAAAGCCATAAACATCCCCTAGCTGTAGTGCCTGATACTTGAAAGCTCATGCTGACTCTTTACATCTTTAGATACTAGAGTCGCTAGCAGTGCTATCAGGAATCTCAAACACATAGACACAAAACATCAAATTAATCAACATGAACACTATAATTGCTCAACACCAAAATATTTAAATGGTATATCCCAGGACTCATGCCATATTTATTGCACATGATGATTTTATCTTCCTGTATCTGTCCAGCCATGGACTTGGACATGTTATTTCTAGCAAAAAAAATCATGTAGAAAAAATGGCCTAGTCTATTGCACCAAGTACTGTACCACCCAAGAACTGCAGCTGAGTAATTTACAGTTTACTCTTAGGTCTGAAACCAGCTTACACTGACAGGAAGAGAAATTGAGAAGGTTATCTCCCACTGACCTGTCAGTTTCTTCCTTACAAAAAACACTGCATCTTCAGGGCTGAAAAATCTTCACACATAAATCTTAACAGCTCTGTAAACATCTGCATGATGGTTCATCAATTACCCTTCCCTGCCTTCTGTCACCAGCCAAGTTTGGGTGAGTTTGTCTCACTGGAGAGTGATTTTTTCTGGAATAAAAGTCTATGTCTTTTCTTCGTTCCCTGCCTAGAAAGAGAATGAAGAAACATGGCCAGGTTGTTAATCTAATCAATTGCCTTACCAGAGACTTTTTTCTCCACTTTTTAGGGGACTTTGTTTAATTTCACTAGCTCTCTAAAAACTTTCAGGTTTCTTGTTGCCCAGTGCTTTGAAGCTGTGGCACAATGCAAGACACGGCAGAGATACTGGAGTCACCTCAGTATGAACTGCTTCCACAACTAGCCTATGTCCATACCCAGGAACACCCCAGGGTGACTTTTCTTAGCAGCTAGGTATACATCATGTCCGAGGGACAAACCCTACATGTTTTCAAAGGGCAACTTTGAGTCTGATTGTCATCTCAATTCTGTCCACGTAAATGAGAAGTTATTTCCATTAGCACTGAGGAACAACTGAACTAGAGGCTGGATTTGATGAGATTCACACAAATCACTCGTCAGGCCTTTCAGGCAGGGCCCTTTTTTCCCCTGATTCTGTACAGCAGCTAAGCAGCTAGCTCACACCACCCTGACCTGCGACAAGGGTTTCTAGGCACAAGAGAAGAGACAACAGAGAAAGGGAGAAACAGAAGTATGCGTAGAGAGCCCCATCTGCCAGTCAGGAAGGAAAGATAAATTGCATGAAAAGGATCCATGGCCTAGAGGAGGTTCTCACGTTATCATTTACAAAATGTTACAGCTTTGATCTATAATCTATGTTCTCTTACTCCTACTCCTCCTCTTACATCCATGAAGAATTGTTATCCTTTATCTTACTTGGAGTTAGAGCTGTGAGTCTGGGGAGACCAGATCTTTATAAAGTGCTTTGCCCTTTTGTGGCAACATTAAAAAGGCAGCTTTCCATGACTGCGTTTTTCTGTGAGAGCAGGATTCCTCTCCCAAAGCAGCAGGTATTGCCCACTCTATCATTATGGAGCACTTGGAGATCCTGGACTGAAAACAAGTGCAGAGTATCAGTACATACATTTTAAAACCCAGAGACCCTCTTCTCTTATTTTAATGTAACTGATAGTGTTTCACAGGCTCTTCAAGGATAACTCAAAACCTCTGATCAGTGCTTTTTGCTTTAAAATTACCACAGTGTCCCTAAAAGTAAAACAAAACACACCTGCAACCGAAATGTCATACAAAAATTAACCACTATTTCTTTAGGACTTTAGGACAATATTTTCTTTAGGACAAATCCTGCTTAATGAGGCAACCCAGGCAAACGCTAAGAATCAATGAGTTCGACCCATGGCATTTATTCTCTGCAACAAGCCAGCTAAAGGTCATGCTCACAAAGATGTGCCCATTTAATCTATGATATGGGTGCACAAACAAGCATGGGAGAGTGGATGGAAGGATGTAGTCAAGAGAAGAAAGTTTTGTGATAATCTAGGCAAAATCCAGGCAAGATAATTGATAGTGAGGAGAGTTCTTGTCTTAAGAGGGGCTAAACAAGTTCTCATTTCAAATAAGAAGTTGTAAGATGTTTAATTTCCCTGCTGATTCATAATGTTGTGACATTGAAAGCAAGAGGAGGAATATGCAATGGAAAGGGGCAACGTTTCCTCTCCTGTTACACAGGAGCTATTCAAGAAAGGAAAGAAACTGAGCTCAAATCTATGCTTCGCTGCTCATAGCATTTGCTGACTGGCAAATAGATACTGAGTGAGTGAAAAGGTTTAGGGATTTGACATCCATTGGCAAGGAGAAAGCTCATCATCTGCATCCCTTGCAGCTGCTGATACTCGGCCAACACACTCCCTCTGATGTCAGTGGTCTAAATGAGGGCCATACTCTAACTGATAGTTTAATCCCAGGAAATCTGTGCTGAATTATTAGCTGAGGCTCTGACTTCCACAACTGCACACTGCTCCTCAAGCACAGAGAAGACTCCCTAGCTTCCGATTCAGGCAGGGAAGATTCTGCAACTATTAAACCCTGGTGCAAAGTTCCAACTTACTTTCAAGACAGATCTGTTTACACATGGTCACCACCACCATGAGCCCTCGACGAACAGAAAAGAATCGCCCAGTCCCTCGAGCTGGGCTATGTCAGTAATAATTATTAAGGGCAGCAAAATGCCATCTTGGCACTGAGTAAACATATTCAGAATACATGAAAATGCTGCAACAGCATTTCATCTTCCCTTCTAGCGCCTGGAAACTTAAAGTCTGTTCAGCTTTCAGAGTCTCTTGTGGATATAATCATTTTATATATAACTGGAAAACTTGTTCATGACTCATCTGCCTGTATTACCAAATGGATTTTTTAGTCCAATAGCCAGATGTCCATTATGTGGGCTGCTAAGTGATTTACATTGATTGAGTACGCACTGTATGCAGCTCTTGCACATTTTATATGCTGGCTGTACAGAGAATGAATGCTTGTTGATTATGCTCCAAATAGCAATGAACCCAACTACCTAAGCCACTAACTCCCAGTAAGGAAGCCAGAAGTACAGCTGTTGCTTCACCACCTTAAAGAAACATTTACTGTTTGGATCCTAAACTACTGTAAGTTGAAGTAAATGGGAGATTTACATTAGTGAAGAACAAGCCCATGAGTTCAAAACACCTCTTTTAATAACTGTTGTTAATTCCTTATGCTCTAGAGCTTGTATTCCAGAGTAAGGCCTCACCCCACACCTGGGAAAGTAGACAAGAATCCAACTACTTTGGAAATCGGAGTGACTTCTGAGATGGAGCCACCAAGACGAGAAGCCTGGGAAAAAAGATAAGTTTCGGGGAGAAACATAAGGACACTTCTGAATCATCTTGTGGCGAGAAACTGACTTCTATCATACACAGCCAGAATGAACTTTGGTATGAGGAATGGGTACTAATGACTGCAGAAGAATCATTCGAAAAAAAGATTTTGGCTGAAAGCAACATGTGGCAGTCACTAGTCCAAATGCCTTTTCCACACAGGGCTAACTTCACATTAGACAGTGAGATCCTGGGCCTTGTCCACTCAAGGTTCAATGCGGATTGAAATATCACATCTCTGGCACTGGTTCCAGTGTTCTGCCACTCTTGTGGGGAAGAATTTTTTTTCATGTCCTCCTGGAACTTCCCTTGTTGCAACATATCACTGTTGCCCCTTATCCCTTCATTGTGCACCTCTGGACACTTTTGAGCACACCAGCAATGTACCCGGTGATAGAGCAGAACCATCACCACAGGCGCCACATGCAGAGCAGTGATAGTGGGCCTGTACAGGTGCAAGACCAAAGGGACATCACCACCAGAGGAAACAGCTGCAGTTTTACAGATTGAGAGCAGCTACAAATCTAGCCAAGAGCCTCACTTAATAGCTCATATTGCATTTCAGGGCTCTGACGCACATGTAATTGTCTGACATCACCACACAACCCTGCATCCACAATGCTTCCGAGTCTGTGCTTCAGGGAAGGACTTGAAGCTAGGACTGGAATAACAGGAAAATCAGAGGAGGGTAAAGAACAAGCTTATTCTTTTAAGTTCACAAAGCACCTGTCATACAAAACACTTCTTCCTTTCATGAGCACCAGAGAAAGTCACACAGTGTATCACAGAATTAAATGAAAGAGCCAAAAATTACCAATGTGATTGAAATCAGACCCCTCTGCTCTTGTTCACCGAGCACATTATGAAGACCAATGGTTAAGTGACTTTCCATTCCAATCAATAATGAAATTGCTGTCCATTCAGTAAAGTTTTAACTCTTGTTTCAGACTCTGAGGTATACCCACAAGTATATTCGTCACTACAAACCATGAGCGGGGAGGCACCCCCTCACACACATCACACTGGTGCACACCTCAGGAGACTCAGCGTAGATGTAATCTCTTAAGTTTAGCAACACAATTGATCCAATTAAAAAAAAAACCTCACTTTTTTTAAATAAACTTTTGCATTGAGAATCATCTGTCTTCCAAAACTCTCAAATTATTTTTACAGATATTAATGGATAAGCCTTAACCATATCGTGGAACCCAAGATGGCTGCCTGCACCTATCCGTAGGGTTTGGGAATGGGAAACGGTGCACACCACCGAAACGCAAGTTTCCCAGTTAGTAAAAGGTACAGCTCCAACTGCATAGAATCAGGCAAAGCCGAAAGAAATTAATTATGAAACTCCGCTTTACAAATGCGATTTGAGGATTCAATCCATATCCCTTTCTCGCTGGAAAGAAAGATAAGGTGCTTTGGAGGATCATTCTGGAGGCCAGTTTATCCGCCCATTCTCTCTCCTGTTCTGCATTTTTCAGACTACTTTGTACAGTGGCTAAAAGGGAGGATATGAACAGATGGCTGTTTGCTCTGATAACTCTGTCTGCTCCTAGTCAGATTAATTGGTTACAACCCAGTTAAAGATTACAGCCTGGTAAAATGTTACAGACAGTCCTTCAGTTACTCTTCACAGTCCACGTGAAGAGACTAAAATACAGTCCTAAGAATGAAAACGGAGTTTCAATACATACTAGGGATTGTGCAAAACACATTGCTGTAGAGTATAGTATTTGTCCTTCCAGACTAGAGTTTTAAAGAGTATAAAATTTACAGGAACGTGAAGGTCAAATGGAGGTTTAGAGACACAAAGTGTTCATGAGGATCAACATCCCCTAGGATATATGACAGAATAGTATCAGTGTCATGACTACTTTTTGTTTATCCAGGCCTTTGGCATCAAGCTGCTCATGAGACTTAGGGGCTACAGCAGTATCTAATTTCATACCTCTTCTTATTATGTTGAGATACCCCTTCAAAAAACTGGGAACATGCCAGAAGGCTGGAGCATTGTACTGATACTCACTAAAAAGGAGAATGGGTTGACCTCAGTAATTATAACCCTCAGTACAAGGCAAGATAATGGCAAAAATCATGCAATGCAATCAATAAAGAACGAAAGGATGGGAACATAAGTAGGACTGGTCTATCCGATTATATGGAAAATAGACACTGACTCATAAACCTGATTGCATTCTCTGAGACTGCGGGATTGATTGCTAATGATAATCATGAAAGTGTAACAACTTTAGTAGAGTACTTGACATAGTGCTGCAGGGTACTCAAAAAGGTAGCTCTTGTCGTACACCAATGAAAGCACAATAAATGGATTAAAAATTGGCTAACTGGCAAACTCAGAGATAGTGGGGAAACATGATCAGTTGAAGAAGTTTCCAGTGGGGTTCTGCAGGGTTTCATTCTGGGTACACAGCCCATAAAGGTGGGTTTTTTCCTCCCTTTTCTATGAAACAGACACATACGTAACACATGTATATGTTAGTATGATAAACATACATGTGTATGTATCACACATACACATGTATGTTTATCATACTGAGACTGACAAAGGGTAAAAGGACTTGATCATAAGTAAATTCAGCTCAGTAACACATAGCACTCAAGCAAACACAATGCAATAAATGTAAGAATAGCAAGCACAGGCCTCACAGGATGAGAGCGTATTCTAGAAAACAAAGAAATTGAGAAGAATTTGGGTTTACCCAAAATTAAGAGATTATGGACACATCTGAGGAAGCAAAACGAGCAAGTACAATCCCTGTGTTTGTACTGTGCTGCAGGGGAGGGGAGAAGCAGTAGAAGAAGAGCTTGTTTCTCAGGTCTTTGATTAAGAACTGGGGAAGAGGCAGAAAAAGCCACAAAGAAGAGGTGAGAGCTCAAGAAAATGCTTTGCAGGAGAGGCCTGTGGAGCTCCAGCTGTTCAGGCTATCAAAAGGAAGACAAAGAGATGACTTGGTTACAGTATATAAATCCTTCAAAAGGAGAAAATGAAAATTATTAGAGAGATGTTTAACACAGCAGAGAAAGACACACACACACAAAAAAACCCAGTGGTTCAAGCCAAGAAAATTAATTTGTGAAATCAGACAAAGTTGTAATCTACGAGGTGATTAACCAGAGGAGCAAAGTACCTGGGGGAAGATTTTTCATCTTTGCTTGGTGTTTCCAAACCAAGACTGGATGTCTTCATGGAGAAGAGAAGCTTTAGTCTGACTCTTCAGATTAAGGGGAAAACAAAACTGAAACTCTGCCAAAAGCACCAGTTTTCAGCCTGTGGTGCTTGCCCATAGTTTACTTCAGAAGTTGCATGATCCCTCTCACAGTGCTGAGATCCAAGTCTTTTATCAGTCACCTACACTCAGCTAAGATTCATCTTCTCCCACTACCAAGTCTCAGGTTTCTTTACACATACTCCACATATCTTTAAGCAGGTTGATGAGTAGGCATGACCATTTTTAATGTGTGTAATGAAAGAAAAAGTAACATTTTCAAGCAGATATCTAAAAACCCAGGGAAATACACATCACCCACATCCACGTGATGAATAGCTCTAACACATCCCTAACACAGACTTTTAACTGCTCTCAATCCTGACCTCATCTCTTCCTCTGCTACTAAAAGATGCACAGCTTATACCAGGCCAATACATGTGTTCCACATTCCCTGCCTTGCAAATAAAATTAGTGAAACACATGACTTCACTTTTTTCTTTTTTTAATCTGAACAGAAATCCCAGGATCACACTAAAATGACTTTTTTTTTTTTTATTAGATCACATCCTCCCCTGTAACTTGGATGTTACCTCTGTCCCAGTGGGCAAGAAAGCCTTCAGAAACACACCCTGCAAATCCTTCATCTACAGACCGTTTCCTTCCTGTAAAGCAACTTGTGCCTATTCAGAAACACAAGGCCAAAACGTGCCTCACGACATACTCTCTCAGCACTTTGTAGAAACATGCAGCCTCCCCCTGACTTTCACCCGACACGAAACAGCTGCAGGATTAAATTGCCGTTCATGGGTGCGACCCCCCCACACCCACCAGAGGGGCCCTGCGCTTTAGACGACGGCTGGGCGTCCCCTCCCGAGGCTACACGTGCCGCCGTTCACATCGCGCAGCGCGCCACCACACCTTACTGCGTACAACAGCAACCCGCGCCGCCCC
>NW_008795709.1:1539376-1547132 GCF_000699145.1 Aptenodytes forsteri | reverse complement strand
GCAGTGAGGCGGATTAAATTCTCCATCTCCTCCCTCAGAGGAAAAGGAAAAGAGGAAGTCAGCTTTCCTGTCAGAGGAGGAGCCGCCGCCGCTGCCCCCGTAAACTATTAGAAAGGCCGTGCCCGGAGAGCAGGGCAGAGCCGTGAGGCGGATTAAATTCTCCATCTCCTCCCTCAGACCGTGAGGAAAAGAGGAAGTCAGCTTTCCTGTCAGAGGAGGAGCCGCCGCCGCCGCCGCTGCCCCCCAATAAACTATTTTCTTTGCAGAGCAGCACCTCCCCAAAGAGCAGACAAGATCCCATTTTTGGGGGGATTTATACCGCGAGAGCAAAGCCCCGCCCGCTGCCCAGGGCCAGCGGGGACGAAGCTCGGCTGCAGCCTTGCAGACCGCTGCCGCCCACACCCTTCATTAATTAAACCTTGGCCAGGCTCTCCTCTCCCTTTAACGAGCAGGAGGAGAAAAAGCTCTCAAGTGCTCTCTAAAGAGCGCCGTAAATGCCATCTGCTAACGGGAAGCGATGTGAAATGGCCGCCTCCACTGGCTTTTTGTGACCTTTCCCGTTGCCGAGGCTACAGTCGTTGATCACGGGCTCTTCAGGGCATCGGTGCCAGGGCAGCGATTAGCACGGCTGCGTCCAGGGCCTCCCCATGCTGCTGCAGCCCAAAACAGCAGCAATAGTAATGTACGTTACTACTACTAAGTAATGCCCCACTCCATCAGGACGGAGCTCTTCTGCACAGCCCACGGCTGTGTTGGGCTGGAGGTCCTTCCTAGCTTTCAGGGACCTATGCAGAGAAGGAGCAAATCACGATGTCTATGCACGGTGCATATTTCCACAGAGTTTTTGGGCTTATGGGTGTGTGGGGGGTGTTGCATAAGAAAAACTGCTTGTATTTATGCAGGGTTGTATTTGTGAAGGATGCAAGCTTCAAGGTTTGCCCATTGCTAAGCATAAAGCGGCCAACCTGAGTTTTCTCAGATTTTCCCCTTCTGTCAAATCAATCCACAGAGTGAAAATTCATTTAGGGCAAACATTTTTAGGTCTAGCACCCAACCCAACTTTGACAAAAAAGTCAAAGGCAGCCCCTCCTCTGCCCCCAGCTGTGAGATCTAGGGCTGCAAATTCACTATATAATTAAAAAAAAAAAAGCAATTTTATTCTAAGAATTGCTGCCAAAGCTTAGTGGTAGGACCACACCGAAGTGGGTGCAACAAAGAGATACAATAATATCTTCAGATGTCCTTGGATGCATTGCCTTCTTCAACCACTTAACTGATATAATGAGCTAAATGAAAGCATATTTTTTTATATATCACAGATCTGCTGCTTACGGTAGGTGAACTAACTCAATTTTTAATGTAATGTCTCAACCCCTTATCGTGACTCTCAACATCTGCAGGAACTAAGCTATAAAACCTAATGGTGGCTAACCTGCAGACTTCAAACTTGGTCTGAATTGTCCCTGTTCTCTGTCTTTTCCACTCAAGAAGCGCACCCCTTCTCCCATTTCTTCCTGGAGTATCCTCCATCCTCATGCTGCTTCTCCACCTGCAGTACCAGCAAGCCAAACTCTTTGTTCCTCCCCTTATTTCTTCCCACCATGGTATATTTCTACCTTCTTATGCTACAGGATCACTTTGGCATAGCTTTGTTTATCTCTTGTTTTGATAGCAATGAACTGATCGTTATTCACAGGGAAGACAGCATCTCAGTGTTTCCCAGGTGTTCTGTTTCGTACATCCTGTAATTTGTATGACAGGGGTTTTTTTGGTTACTTGCAAAGTGATCTGATAATCTAATCGTATTCTTGGTTTCTTCAGGCCTTCTCAAAGCCTTTTGCTTTTATAATCCTCTTTCCAAATCCTGAAAATAGCATTTTTCTTAGCATTGCTGTTTAATACTTGCCTTTTGAACTCTGCAAACATCTTCCCTCTGAAGAGGGGAATACAAATAACATGTTCCAGAACAGCCTGCCCTTCTCCATCTGAAGGGGCACCACCTGGGGTATCTAAGAAGCATTTTTTAAAAAGCTATTTTTCTATTAGCTTATTGTGTCAATGATCCAACGACAGCTGGCAAAGGAGCTGGTTATCAGGTCTCTGCCTTGCAAAATGCTGTTAATGGGCACACATACCTTATACCCACACAAAACCTTGCTTGGTGGGCTGTGTGGGTGGACCTAGGCCTGCATTCCTGCAAATACTTGTGGGCACAACCTACTCACATCCTTACACTTAAATGTTGTCTTAGGATACACTTAAGATAAGTGTACATTTCAAATGATTTTTTGTCTCATTTTTACACCCCTTAAAGGGTATGGACCATCTTGTCATCTCTGCTTGTTCAGTGCTTGCCACTTTGGTGTCCCAGCCTGCTGGAATGTCTGCCAGATACTCTGCCAATACACATAAGCAACGACAAGTAATAAATTGAGGCATGGAAACCTCACCAGTAACGTTTCTCTGGAGGCAAGACGCAAAATATCGTATGTCCTACATACGTAAGAGAAGGGCTCGAAAGGGTGTTTTTCAGTTATGATCACTCTGGGGAAAACAAAGGTGGATTTGGGTTTTATACATGTCTGATTTTCAGAATTGCTAAGCATGTATAATCCCCCCAGTAGCCAAAGGGAGCTGAGACTCCTACATATCTGCAAGCCCCTCTTGCAAGAGGAGTAGTAGCACTGTATTCTAGCACCGAACTTGTTCTTAGCGCCGCTTTAGAGATGGAGATTGGGACCTTGATTTCACGTAATACATGACTGACAGTGCCATTTTAACAGCAAAATCCTGCAGCCACACACTTGAAAGGAATGAGGAGCCAGAGCCTGTCAGGTGGATTAGCCATATGTCAACTCCCCAGTGCACTACAGCAGAGCCATCGTTAATCTGAAAACTTGATCGCAAGCCAACGGGAACAATTATATAACCTAGAAATCTGAAAGGCGAATAGTACAAAAACAAACAAGAAAGAACAATCATCCTTACTTACACATGTGCACATTTTACTACAACTATTAGGCAATGAAGATTGTCATATAATTGGCTTTTTTAAAATTACAAAAATGATGGAAGGGTTGCAGTAATTAAAAAGTGCAGGCAAGACGTTGAAAGATGACAAATTACATAAAGGCGAAGTGCAAATGAAGCAAAATCTTTACAAGTATTTATTTGCTTCTCCACAATTTAGAGAATTTGTGGATTTGCTGTTTGTCTTCCTGACTGCCATTGACAAGCCAGTGTCAAATTGGTCAGAGGGACAGATAGCCGTCAGAAGGAATTGAGTCACCAGAGCGGAAGATTACTTTTAAACAAATGGTGTCAATCCCCAGAAAAGATACAAGCCGTAGGAGTGGGGCTCCTCACAAAGACAGATTGCACGGACAAGTTCTATGGCACATGCCTGAATTGCTATGAATGTCCAAAGCAAACTTTGGAAAACTGACAACAGAAGAAAAAGGTCCACTAACATTATTCCTCCCACATGGTTAAAGGACATGATCGTGCAATTAATTCAGCTTATTTATTAGGACAGTGCCTAGGGCCCCTCAAGGTGGGGCCTTATTATGTTAGGCACGTTAAAGCAGAACAAGTCTCTGCCCCAAAAAGACTTATACTCTCCTTGTACAAGGTAGGAGAGAGGAGGATAAAATATAAGCTGAATGAACTAGCTGTGGAAGTGAGGTTAAGATAATACTCTAAAATACACTGGAAATTATTCTAAGAGGAAAGCGTCTACTGAGGTAGTTTGAAATGCCAGCCTTTCCATACTGCCCCAGAGCCATCCTCCAGAGATCTGCTACAGAACTAGAAGTCAGTGTCAAATCCCACAGGAAGGTCGCCAGTCTGTAGTCAACTCCTAGAACCTACCTGATCCTCAGGGCTGATTTTTCACAGAATGACTCTTGAAGCTAGTGGTCCCCCTGCCTCAAAGGTCCTGGTAGCAAGTCTCCAAACCTGGCATGCAGTTTAATACCTGCTATCTGGACATATGCTCTTGTACCTATTGTCTCCTGAGATATTTGGAACACATTGGTTGCAACCAACTTATTTGTATTTGCAGCTTCCTTGGGTATTCTTTTCTCTCCCCCCCCGCCCCGAGATGTCTCCGGTTGCACAGCCCTCTAGCACTTCACATGCACATTTCTGAATTTACTGTGGATATATGGCACTGCTCCTCACTGGCATGGGCAAATTCTTTATGATAAGTACTGCTAGTAATAATAACATTTGTTATTTTTCTGTTCTTTTGTATCTTCAAAGCATTGAACAAATTAACTACCTAAGCTGCTAGAAAAGCTTTTCTAGCAGCATTTCCGATTCCACAAAACCATCCATTTGCTCTGTGCCCAAGCTCTCAAGACACTACAGTGCAGGTACAACGGTAATCTATAGCAGAGAAATGTCAGACATGACATAATCTCCACTTCAGCACATATGTATGTATAAACAACCCTGTAAGTTAGATGCGTGAGTCGTCCAGCTGAGGTCACAGACAGTGGACACTATAACTGAGGGGGTTTTTTTATATATGATGTGTAAAGAGTGATTTCAATGAAAATAACCCTTAGTTTGGATTAAGGGACCAGAAGGAAACAACCCAAGCAAAAGACTAGCGAGAGGCTGTTGCGTACAATTTTGTCCGTATTAGCCTGTTCTGAGCTGGAGACAAAATGGCTGTCAGGCTTTCTTGCCAGCTTTGACATTAACAGGAGGCAGGGAAGCTGAGGGATTGCATGCCGGCCTCAAACTCAGAAAGCCTGCGCCCTGCAAGCTGCCGGCTGAGTGACACGAGGCATACTTCATTTCCCCGTGCCTCTCTCTCCTTTCCCACCCATTGCTACTTTAGTAGATCGTGAACTCATCCGGAGAGAAGCTGTTTTCTTATTCCGCCTATGCATGGCAGAGCCCTGAGCTCAGCTGGGCCTCTAGGCACCAGGTTAATATATATAATAATAGTGTGGTACAAAAAACCAGAAGCATAACAGTTTCATGACGGAACGCATCTCAGATGAGTTAATGTGTGCAAAGCACTTTGAAGTTGAAAGGTTCTGCAGCATGTAAAAGCTGAGCATTACTTTCATATGGATTTGTTGATCTTGAGGACTCGCGAAGCCACTCAAAACATGTCTCTACTCAGCAAAGTGCAGAGTGTGAGTCCCCGCTATGCACTCCGATCTCCAAATGGAATAGTATTCCATTCCTATTCGAGGATGTCATTAATAAAACTCATGTCATTATAAGCAAATATCCTTACTTTTAGCACCTCTCTATATTAAAAACGAGCATCCCTGGGGAAAAATGCAAATAGGCTTTTCACAATCCTGCTGATTTTGGCATTATCTCTTCTCCATTGCTTTGAGTCACTCTCGCTTTCTGGTTCTACGTTAAGTTGCCATGGGAAATACAAAAATTCAAAGAAGAAGTGTTACAACCTGTCAACAGATTGACATGAATCTTATCCATTCTGGCTCCTGGAGCTGAACTGACTTTCCAAGGTTCACTGAAGCCCAGCTGATCCCTGGCCAGGAATAAAGAGCATTTTGTGACTCCATATCCAGGCTTGTGGGCTAGGTCCTTTCCAGGGCCAGAGCCGAGACCCAGCCCAAATGCTCCCCAGACAGATTCCAGACCCAAACTGCTACTTAGGATCATGCTCACTTTAGTTGCTCTCACACCTCACCACCTCTTTTGGATTATTATTTACTGTATTTCAGGAGCAGGGAGCATCCTAGCTGAGGATTAAGGACCTGTCTCATGAAGCGCCGCCCAGGCATACCCAGTGGTGCTCCCGGAGCTCATCTTCTGACTGAGACAAGATGCAGCAATGGAGCAAAACATCCCCTAAAGAAAGCAGAAGGGTTACAGGAGAACAAGGGGTTACTTAGAGCAGCTTTGTGCTTAATTTTGGTGGTTCTGCATCATTTCAACTCTTCTGCACCGTTTTGTGTATGTATTACTATAGAGATCCACGCCAATATGCACGCTTACGCGTGCATCTATCCAAAAGGAGAAAAGCTGTAATTAAATACGCCTGACGGACACCCACCGTCCCCACGGGCCGTGTACCCTCCCACGGCCACAGACATCTTTCCAAAGACGGTGCCACTAGGTGGAGCTGAGCAACAAAATTCCTCCCAGGCCACGTGCACAGCTGCAGCATCAGCTGCATTGCCTAAGTCACAGGTTTAAACATGTTTCTTGCTTACCGGGCACTAATGTTGTTTCCCTGGCCAGTTGATACAGGGACAAGCTGTGGCAAATTGTCATTAAGAGATTGCAAAACCATACTCCCCAACCACGCTGATTCACCCTTAACGGAGGATGATGTCAGTCTGGGTTGACTTGGCAGCCGGGAATGAGTTTGGGAAACGAAAGGGGGGCTTCTGCATGCCCCACAGTTTATGGGGTGGAAAAGCCTCCCCTGCAATAGCTTCTTCTGGTTATCTAGGGAACAGGGGGTCTGGCAGCTCTTGGCCCTTAAGTGAAACACTTCTGCTCATTGACAGCCTCCCGAGAGCCTGGGAGACAGGTGGGAAGCATCTCTGCTTCCCCATGATTGCCTCTCCAGCCTTTCAAATGATCCAATGACAGCAAACTGGACACGAAACTGCCTGTCTTCCTTGGTGAGGGGTACCGCAACAGAGTGAGAGAAATACAGGGAAAAGCAGTAGTAAAATAAAAACCCAGCCTCTTGGTCCAGACAGAGCAGGAATTTCAGGGAAACAGTCAAAATGCAGGCACATCTGGTAGCAAAATGACCGTCGCTCTCATCTTGCATGGGTAGTGGTGCCGAGAGGCTGAAAACTGGCGCTGTGGGAACACACAGCCCTGGGACGCCCCACCTGAGAGAAGTGACATTGCCAGGTCTTGTTTACACAGAGTGTTGGCAGTGATCTGTCTCCATCTCTTCCAAGGCAGGCAGAGTTAAGTGTGCTCAGCTCCCCACAGCGGAAGGGATTATCCCACCATAAAGGTGGTTAAAACCATCCCGTTTATTTTGTAAGCTAGTTTACCTATAAACGCTTCCATATGTAAACAAGTATGGTGGCAGGAAATATAACATCTTTAAGAAGTTATAAGCAGAGGAGATAAACAAATGTGGAAATGAAAGGGGGAAAAGGTGAAAATAAAAGTTATTAGCAAATCAGGTAATGGCAACATCTAAAAATTTTTTAGGATGCAGATTGTCAGGCTAAATTTGAATTATATCTGTTGACAAATATCATGGACCGCAGTGAGCTGGGAGCAGAATGCAAGTACAACCACAGCTTGTAACATTTAACATTATTTAGGTTATGTGTTGAAATGGGAATAGGGATTAGCTAAATCTGCACTACAGTGGGTCCAATGTAAACTTCGGAGAAACTAGTGTGAAAACAGAATCATGTCTTAAACTTTGCAATGCACTTATACAAATTACATGTTCATGTGAGAAAAAAAAATCATGAATAAATCATTGGATGTATCTGCAAATACTCTTTCTGTGCAAGCCTAAATATATTATCCAAAATAAGCCTATTTTTATATTTACCTAATCAAGTGGATGTATCTACAGATATACAGTATATCATCTGTATCATTAGGAAGGCTGGATGTTCTTCAAGAAGGAAGTCTTAAAGGCGCAGGAGCAGGCTGTCCCCATGTGCTGTAAGAAGAACAGGCGGGGAAGACGACCAGCCTGGCTGAATGGGAAGCTCTTGCTGGGACTCAGGAAAAAAAGGAGAGTTTACCACTTGTGGAAGAAGGGGCAGGC
>NW_008795709.1:1517600-1536899 GCF_000699145.1 Aptenodytes forsteri | reverse complement strand
ATATCGCTCTCTACAACTACCTGGAAGGAGGTTGTAGCGAGGTGGGTGTCGGTCTCTTCTCCAGTAAGTAGCGTTAGGACGAGAGGAAATGGCCTCAAGTTGCGCCAGGGGAGGTTTAGATTGGCATGAGGAAATATGATCTCTCACTTTCTTTATTCCATGTGTGTGTCATATTGTGGTAACCTCAGTTTTAGATGATTATAAAATGAATGCTTTCTGCATCCCAGCTCTTTAAGTGGCAAATGTCTGTTGGCAAATACCATTAAGATGTTTTAACGGTACATTATGCAAAGCGGGTCATGCAGTAGTAGGTTTCTATAATGGTAGCCAAGTGGCTAACCTGTCAGAGGACCACTTTTCTCAAGCCAACAATACTAAGATGCTTTTCAGTCAAGGAGTGTTAAAGCCTGCGGGAAAGGGTGTGGTACGCTTGCAAAAGTGTGTCTGTGGCCAAGGTGTTCCCAGGAACGTGGGGTGAGTCACCAATGTCACATTGCTTAGCTGCCTGTGACAGGTGACATTTGGTAGCCACATTATTACTAAACAGAAGTATGAGCAAGCCTTGCTATATGCAGGCACTGAAGTGTGACGTGACCATCTGATGCCTTACAGAAAGCTTCAAGGAGCACACAGGACTGAAGCTGTAGGATTATAGCCTGAGAAAAACTGGGCAGTCCATGCCTGGTGAACAATTTTGAGGAGATTGATAACTTTCAAGATATATAATATCTTCATAATATCAATATAATAGCCATATATTACCCCACTGTAATGAACAGAAATAGCTTTTTAATGATTTCTAATCTAATTCAATAATTAACTTTGTCTTCAGAAAGCAAATCAGTATCTACTGTAGTTGAAATTTGATGTTGGGAAGCTGGAAAACAAAACTTTTTTTTTTCTACCCGATTGGGCTTTAGGCAAACTTAGATGGCATCCTTAGCCAAGGGTAATTCAGCCTTTGACTTCAGCTGTGCTACCTGACTTAGGCAAATGGAAGCCCTGATGTGGCGCTGTCACGTTAAAGCCTCCTTGGCCATCCTCTAAAACGTGCAGAGGTGCTCCGTTTCCCAGGTCCCGCATTGCACCATTGCCCACATCGCCAAGGAGGCTTGCCTCCAGACCTGCTGAGACTCGTCGGCCACCCAGCACGCTCGCACACCAGCCTCCAGTCAGGACTTCCAGCTCCCCCGGGGCACCCTTTGGAGAGGGAGAACTCAGGTACCCTCGTGCAAGCACAGCCCATCATGTCTGCGGTGCCGGGTGAGCCGGACACAGGTGGCACCGAGCCCCACGTGCCCCGGCCGGGCAGCCGGCAGCCCAGGTGACTCTCTGCGAGAGCATGCAGGTCGCAGGGCTAAGCGTGCCGAAGCCTGCCCCGAGCACAGACGTGGCCCAAGGGGATTTGCGAGCTTTGCCTCTGTGCTGTAAGAAACACATGGTGGCCTTGTGCTTCTGGGGGCTCTCTCTGGCTCCTGCACTCCCCAATTTTACGAGGGCTCGGAGCAGCCAGCACACGGAGCCTCACTGCCCAAAAGCTCAGTTTGACCTCGGTTCACGGTGCATATGAAGAAGATCCTCCCTCATCCTCACCGGCACAAGGGGATGGTGGCAGCATGGCACTGACCCGGAGGAAGAGCCATGTGAGTGTCCTGCCCAGGGGATCCCCAGCTCCCGGCCCCCCAAGCCTGACGTTATCTCCTGCACATCCACGCTGCAGCAGTGATGATGAGCACTTTCAGCCGCTGCCGGCCTGCCTGCTTTCCAGCACCGCAGACCCCGTGCCTTTTGACATAAATCTGAGCTGAATATAGCCTCAGGCTTCAACTCTCATTAATCCTACTACAAGTTCATACAGTGTGGTGCAGCCAAGGAGCTTGGTGCAAGAAATGGAAGAAGAAGGGGGAGAGAGAGATAAAAAGGGAATGGGGGGGTTTTGGCACCTGCGCTAGGGACACGGCAGGGAGCAACCGGAGGATTTCTGACAGCCAGTTTCAGATCACTTTTCATTTAAAAGGCAATCCTGCCTATGAGCTACAACACCTTACTGTGACTTTGAATAAAAAAGCAAGCATAAATCAATTTTGCTGTTCAGGGGTTTTGTCTTGCACCCCTGGTGGGGAATGAAAGAGGAGAGCTGGTGAGTCGCAGCATGCGAGGAGAGGTGCAAGGGGAGCTGGTGTCCCTGTTTCCACCAAGAGACCCTCATCAATACCGCACAGCTGAGCGAAAGGTACTTTTTTCACTGAAAGGCAGTCGTTTGTACTACGAGCAGGAGGAAGAGAGGCTCTTTCAGCAGGAGGAGGACTTCTAACGCCGCCAAATCTCCGTCATGTGGCCATAGTTTGCAGCACCTTCCAATTAGTTGGGGAATTGGGCAAATCACTCTTCCTCACTAAAGGGCAGACTGGATTTCCCCACTGGCTGATGTCGGGGGAAGAGAGACTAATAAATCCCTCGATCTCTGACAGGTTTACACTGGTCCAAACTGATGCCTGGACTCAGGCGGCATCTCTCAAGAGTCCACACACTGATGGGGATAGTGACCCTATAACCACTGCCTACACACAGCTCCCTGCCTCCCAGCACAGGTGGCTGGATAGGGAGCTGTAAAAGCAGCCTCTGCCCCATGGTAGTCACTTGCCAAAACTGTGAGCCCAGCCAGGTGCAGGGGTAGTTGCGCTGCTGCTGCCAGGCTGCTGCCGGGCCAGTGCTGTTGGATACTGGGGCTCAGCTGGGAAAAGCACTGCTCCCTGCCTGGGGGAGAGTAAAACGTGGCTAAAAACTGCTAGCACATGAGAAGGGTCACCTGGATGAAATGGCAAAGGCTTGTTTTGCCTCTGCTGCTCAGCTTACAGGTGACCCTGAGGAGAGCTGAACAACCTGGAGACAGAATGACCCCTTTTCGAATCTGCCAGAAACAACATTTTGTGTCTCGGGTTTTCTCTTTGGCTGCCAAACTCCAAAATCAATTTTTCAGCCAGCTCTAACAGCGATTTTAACATCTGGCCAGGAAAGATGTGAGGTGAGGTGTCTTTTCTCTGTGTGTATATGCCTGTTGACACTGTTCAGCACAGGTTCAGCACTAAACATGGTAGTGCTGTTTTTTCCTCCCTTCCTCATCTTCTTCTCTGCTTTGTAACCACCAGGACTAGTTCCTGCACTTACAAAGAAGTTGTGTGTCCTCTCAGGACAGATGAGACATTATTTTTAAGTCCAGCATCTGTTATTTATTGTTTACCGTGAAAGCTTCAGCTTTGAGCTGAGATCAGTGCAGTTGCTCTGAGTGTTGGAGAAAGTGTTCAATTATCACAAATCTTCCTGTCATTTGTTCATGTTAGTCTGCCGTGCGCTCAGGCTCCAGGCCACAAGCTCCAGCAAAGCCTCCAGAGCCGGACTGCAAAGGGAGACATGAAACACACACACACACCCAGTTATGCCAAGCTGCTGAAATTAAAGCTGGTTAGAGGAGTGTGAAACGCCCTGCAGGCAGCAGGACAGTGTCTTTTTCCTAGCACCGTTTCGCTGGGTAACGATGAAAGCACAACTGTCAGAGAAGCCTCTTGCTGTCCTGCCTTCACATGCGAAAGCTGTATTTGCTTTGCCAGAATAAAGCTGGTGCCTCTCGACAGCAGAAATGCTCATGCCTAGAAGTGGCCCGTCTTGCTTCTCCTGAGGTGTCTGTTGTGTTCACATCCAAAGACCCCAAATCAAGATTGGAGTGGGGCTGTGGTAGATGCTACGGAGCAATATGCTGGTGCAGGAAGTCCCACACCCTGCCACAAACAATTTCCACCCTGATGTGGAACAGGCCAGGGGAGCCAACAACTGTCTGCGGGGAAGGTCATGGCTAATGGGAATCCGATCAGCCTGGAAAGCATGTTCTGGGAACGATCTGATCCTTCAAAATCACTCATAAAGGAAATCAAACAAACCCTTGTACAAATAGAGCCAGTTCTCTTTGAAAGCTATTCCAGCCAGCTCTCGGTATCCATCACGGGCTGATGAAGACCGTCGTCACCTTTGTGGCCCTGCTCCACATGGTGAGGGTGGCACAGACCCCTCTGAGCATCAGGGAGGGTTGGGGGGAGCGGGGCAGGTAGCCCCGCAGGGCTGCCCCATCCCCTGCTGCAGAGCACGTGCCGTGTCTGCTGGTACCTCCCAGAGGGCTCTGGGTGAGAGCCATGGCCCCTTACGCCCTCCGTAAGTCTGCCCCTGTCAAAAATTGGGTGGAGGTGGCCCAGCCTCACACAGCTGCGAAGCAGTTACAATGGGAATGCAAATTAAAGCCACCCATTTATGTAAACTACCTCAAAGTACTGAATACAAAAGCAGATGCTTAGAATTGCAATACCAGTTTCAGGCAGGATCCACCGGAGCACAAGATGAATTATATACATATAGGATTTCAAAGGGGATCGTTAGGACAGGCTGAGTTCTGCCCACGTCTTAATGACCTGAATAGATTAGCCTCTCTCTCCCCACCACCTTGTGCTATCTGGCTGGAGATGGAAACTGCAGAGATTTTCACTTCGCTTCAGGCCTTAAAGCGCAGCTTCAGCTTCAGGGAGAGGGCAGGGGGGTGATGATGCGGTGCTGCATCCCAAGGAGCTCTCATCACCCTGCCAGGGATGGCTTGTTTGCAGAGACAAACCCCAGGGCCACCCTCAAAGCAGAAAACAGGCAAAGGGGAAGGAGAGGGAGCCTAGCTGAGTGCGCTTGGAGTGAGCAAGAAAGGACAAGGGGGAAAAGACTGCCTGAAATGAGTGTTTCTCTGGTGTTTCTCAAGCATCACTAGAGGAAAAAGAGAGAAAAAAGAGAATAAACAGAGGAAAGAAACAATTAAGGAAGAAGTATGATATTAACTGGATGGAGAGTTTAAACCAAAAAAACCCAAGAGATGAATGAAGGGCATAGGAGGTGCCCCTGCACCTTGCAGATCCTTCCAGTATTTCCTTACAACAACTTCTCTCAGTTCTATGAAATAAGTGCCTACTGTCCCGGGGTGGAAAGGCTGAGCACGGCCTCCCCTCAGCCTGCACAGGGTTTCCCTGCAAGGCACGCACTGCCCATTCCTGTGTGGAGCAGCTGTGCCCTTCCGGAGCACTGGTAAATAATCCCACGTTTGCACACCTTGGGGCAAGTACATTTTTCCTGGGCGAATACAGATTTTTCCAAGTGATCAAGATAGGATAACCAGGAGTAAGAGACCAGATCATACGGCAGGGCTCATGAATTTCCATGGAAGCCCAGGAATGCTGTGTCACAGGTAAGCACTGCTGTCACGTCTGTTATTTTCCAAGACCAATTCCCAAAGGTAATTTTTGGTTTGCAATAAACCACCTTGGAGTCACTCTGGATTTATTCTCTGTAGATCACATCCATTGACTGTCCCCTTATCAGGACAGTCTATAGCCCCTGAGGGATGCCCGCTGCAGCCACAGCGAACGCCCCATCAGATTTCCCATGTCCTACATGCAGCACAGTGGGTCTGGACAGCCACATGCAAAAGCCCACCCAAAATTGTGACTCCTTGCAAAGCACCAGGAGACCTTTGGGTAGGGCAGACCTAGGGCCAATGTTAGCGTTGCTTTAACCCCAGGCAGGTGCAGAAGAGGCGACCTGACACAATCCACATCCTACCTCTCTCTTTGCCAGGCAAAAAATGCTGCCATTTGGGTTCCCATGCCATTTATTTTATACCCTTTTACCCTAAAGCTCTAGCTGTGTTCTTTAATATAATAAACAAATCACAGGTCTTGTTTTACATATCTCCACACATGAAATCACTTTCCGGCACTTTGTCTTTATGGTTGTCTAAAAAGTGCCTAGCAAACTGCTGCATTAAACAAAAATGAAGTCGAGCTTGGGGCTCCCGTACCCAGAGCCCTGGGGTTTTACAGAGCCGCCTTTGTGCAGCTTCTATTTCTGTCTGATTAAGCTATCTAATTCTCAAAGATTAAGCTCTCTAAACTGACTGAGTACTGAAGCATTTAAAATGTAAATGCACTGAGCTTTAAGCACAGCCTGCAGACTACCCCCCTCTCTCTCTCTCTCTCCATCTGTATATACATGGGGGCTGTTTCCTCACAATTTCTTGATGTTACACCTGCAGCTAGTGGCACTTTCACATCCCACAATTAAATAGAGCGTGCCGGGGTGAAGTACAAGGTGTCCAGCTGTATGGATGTGAGGCTGAGGGTGCAGCTAGAGCAGCTAACATGATGCTGTCTCCCCTCTCTGTCCTGCTGCCCCCACAGCCTCGCGCGCCCCTTGTCGGCACCCACACCGTTGCTTTCCTGGTGGCTCGGCTTGCCCTTGGTCAGGCAGCACCGCTGCCAGCATGAAATCAGGGAGTGGGCGGAAGGCAAAAACACAGCTCCCCCAAACGGTGCCAATTTGTGCTCCCACAGTAATGCATCTCAGAAGTGAGAGCTGCCAAATTCTCCCAGTACCTCACTATGATATTCAGAAGTTCCTTGATTTTTTACGTTTGAGAAAAATCCTTACAGAGGACTATTTCCAGTCTGGTGTGGCGAGCCCAGGGAGAAGACACACTACAGCTATTCTGCGGCTCTGGCCCATAGGGGTTATGGGGGGAAGAGTGGGGCGAGCCTGGCGCAACCCTGCAAGCCCCAGCGCTCAGTAGCCCAGGGACTTCCTGAGCCATGGGCTGCATCCGCAGCAGCAGCTCTAACAGGCCTCCATAGACTGCTGTACTATTAATTTGCCTAATTGCTTTTTGAACCAATGTATAGTTTTGGCACCTGAAGCATCCCGTGGCAATGAGTTCCACCAATTAATTATGGTTGTGTGAAAAAAAGACTTCCTCCTCTATGCCTTAAAAAATGTCTGCCTGATGATTTCATTTAACATCCCTCAGCTCTTGTCTTATGAGCAACTGCTACCATTCCTCCTGCTATTCGTCACGTTGTAGACTTCTGCCGTAGCCCAGAGTCCTCTCTTTTCTAGGCTGAAGTTGATTCAGTCTCATCTCATACAGATAGCATTGCACATCTCTGATCATTCCCGTCATACGTCTGCCTGCCCTTTCCCATTCACGCACAGCCTGAATTTCAGGAGTGCTGCACACCCACAACCCCGAGGTTGTTCAGTAGGAACTGAAGGCATTTGGTACTGCGTCCTTTAAAAAATCGAATTTGCTGCTGTGTGTTGTGCACCAAAACTGACTGCAGCCATCTCAGCAGATGTCCTGGAGGTGTTTGGTGCTAACCCTGCCTTTGGTGGAGGGGTGGTAGCACCATGCCTGGCTTCCAGGACTTCTGCAGGCGTCAGCTCTGAAGTGCCACCCATGGCTAGCTCTGGCACTTGTTTATTGGCGCCTCTGTCACTAAGCCCACAAAGAATAGGTTACTGCCCCAACATTTATATTTGAGATCACGGGGAAAATAGAAGTAATATGTTCATTGAGCAAGTGTAAACGTTACCTCAGTTAAACAATTATAGGCACTTGCAATAGAAATATTGCAGATAGGAAAAGAAATGACCTCAAACAGGATCAAATATGCAAAGTTAACCATGGCTGCGGACTTCTCCCACAAGATAAACAAGTGGCTCAGCCCTTGAGAGGAATAGCAGGAAAGGGGAATCCCGGAGAGCTATTCCCGTGCCAGGTTTTTTTTGCAGGGCTTTAGCAGGAACCATGTCTGGAAGCCCAGGGAATGGCCTCCCCTCTGCCTGCCCGCAGCAGCCCTGCCGGCAGGGCGATGCTGCCGGACCCCGGCTTCCTCAGAGTCCCCCACCCCAAGCTCTGCACACCACGGGGGGCAGCAGGCTTGTGCCCACTCTGTGTCAGCAGTTGCTTTGAAACAGAGCAGGACAAAAACATAGGCACAGGTTTTGAAAGGAGGAGGGGAATATTTACAAGGGCTGGGAGCGTAAGGTGACTTTCTCTTGCCCCTGAGATGCAGAGGTGATTCCAGCTTTCCGCTCCCTCAGAGACAGCCACAAGGAGGAAAGACAAAATGTGGGGCAGAGAAAAAGCTGTGATTCAAAGCGCTATGTCCACCTCCCCGTACCCCTCGGCTGGGGGGGTAAAAGACCCCATTTTTTTTTGGGATAACAAGCCGCCAGCCACTTCTCCCAGCGCTGCAAAACCCCGGGGGCTGCAGCTCAGCCATGCTCAGAGGTTATCTTTGCCATCTCTGGTGCTCTTCTAGCTCAGCATATAATCATCTGTCTTTAAGTACTCTGTTTTTCTTAAACAACATTGCCATTCCCTTCAAAACATCGCTCTGTTTATTGAAAACAAGCTGGGGGAAGCGCAGGGTTGGTATCACACCACACCAAATGGCAGCCGCGTTGCTGCTGGGTGGCGCTTGACAGCGCCGAGCTGCGGGTGACAGCTCCTTTTTCCAGTAGGTGAAACAGGCAAGTGCCAGCAAGGATATGCCCATAACAAACCACCACTTATCTGTTGGTTTCTCCTCTGGTTGCCAACATGGATTACAGCCTGAATCTTCTTTTTCTTTAGCAAAAAGCATTTACAGGCATTTCCACCGTTCCTTCTCTAAGGTTATTCTGCAAAAGATGAGCAAAACAATGAAATTGTTGGCTTAGCAGGAGTGAGACAGCTCTTCTTTTAAACAGGGGATTTTGATTGCGCCCTGTTATTTCATCTCTTTAGAATATTCACTAGACAAAGTAATTTTCCTGTCTTTGAGCAGTGCTAAGCTGTCAGACTCCTTTTCTCTGAGCGAAAGGTAGCGCAGCGTCTTCTCCCCACACAAGTGCTTTTTTTGGAAAATAAAAAAGAAAAGGAAAAAGAAAAAAACACCCCCACCCCTCCACTGGTCACTTAGAGGCATATGGTTTTCCAGAGATAGCAAGAAGAAAACTGTGACTGTTCATATAAAACCCCAGCACCCAGGAATCGCTCCTAGCAGGATTGCCACCCCAGGAGAGTCGGCCCCACCTGGCAGCATAACATCAGGAGGCTCATCTAGCAGCTAAAATAACCTTCCCTGCAAATATCCTCCCATTTAGATTTAAATGGCCGATGGGCTGAAATTCAGCCTCAAGCAGGATGGAGGGGGATGAAGGATGGGGGCAGGCAAAAAGAGATTACCCAGAGCCCTCCCTCACAACCAGCACAGACACTGCTCGTGTTGTTTCTTTAATTGGGGAAACAATGTGCTCTTTCAGGGGCTGCAGGTGGCTTCGGGCATTGCAGAAAAGGGACATTATGGCTTTCCATGATAGTGTGGTTGAAAGGTTTGGAGCCCTATGTACAAAAAAGCCTTTGCTGAGGGTATTGCTGCTGCATCAAGTATCAATGAAAGCTGCATATCTGCTGGTATGAATCCGATCACTGCAGAAAATGAATGAGAAGCATTAAGAGTAGCAAAATAGTATTTCAAGCTGCAATGAACAGCATCCAATTCATCAGTGAATAGCAGGCCCGGGTCAGTGAAATAATAGCTCTGTTTGAAAGAAATATGGAAGAGCCTTGAGCAGTCTGCAGGAGCAGATGTGCAAAAGAAGTAACCAAAACTGCAGGCGCTTCTGAGGTCTAACATAGAGCAAGCTTCAAGCAAGGCACTCTGGCTGGGCGTAGGGTCTGCAGCTCCCTGTGTGAACCAGTTTATGGGGCCTTTAACAGCACACCACTCCCCTGTCTTTGGAAATAAGCTTCACTGAAGAAGAAAAGCAACCTGTATGTGCAATAGCACTACAGGTCAGCACAGTTTACCTCCAAATGTCATGGTCAACCCTTCAGAAACCAAACTGGCATAAAAAACATGAAGGCGTTATCAGCATTTTTACAGGTAGGGAAAGTGAGGCTGTGTAGTAAAGCCAGAAGCAGAACTTGGATGACCCAATTTCCCATCCCTAATCCTGACCCCGCTCCTCCACCAGCCCCCATTCCTCTCATTTCTGGGATGCTGCAGTAATGAGAGCCGCAAAATCCAAAAGCAATCCCTGCTCACACCGCAGCCGCACAGCCTGGCCTCAGGTTGTTACCGGTGGGTGCCGGGGACCACGTGCAGGACCGAACGCCTCCCTGCTCGCAGCCTCAGCCCAGCTTGTCCGTCGCCCGCTGGCCAGGGCTCGGAGGGCTCTGCGTGGTTTTTTTCCTAGGTGTGTGGGATCCACCTGATGCTGGTCAGACCCTGCTGATGTCACCCTGCCCACACATACCGCAAACTAAAGGGAGGACAGAGAGGCCGTGTGCTTGGCAGGGAGTTAGCTGGGACTTGGGTTCTTGGCCCGATGGCTGCTAGTCCCTGAGCTGCTGGGGGTGCCACGGGGCTGGGCCAATCCCGGGACATGTCCTTCCAGTTCTGCGCTGCTCTGGGCTGCACACCGGGCTTTTACCCCGAGATTTCTCTGCCTGACCTCTCCGTGGCAGATGCTGTCTTCAAGGGGCGGTGACACAGGAATAGCAAGACAGCTGATAAGGTTTGATGGCTCTTTACTTAGGGGAAATCCTCTTGACATTGCCCAGGGCAAATAAGACTCAGAGGCCTGAATTCCCAGAGGAGGAATTCAGGAAGCAGACTGGAAGCAGCTTCGGAAGCAAGCCCCACGGAAAGCTTGCCTGGTGCAGAAGAGGCCAAAGAGTTGAGCTGTGTTAGTTGACGTTGCTTTGATAATTTATATCACATTTTATAGCTGTTGATGTTACAACTCCTTCAACTGGAAGCAGTCTGCTCCCCAGCAGTCACAGCAGAGGCATCACCTCCAGGTCTCTCCCTGACACATCCCAGGCTGCACAAAGAAACTGGCTCCAAAGAAAGGAAGGCGAGAGAGACCTGGCTGCAAGTGCACTGTGGACTGTGGGTCCGAGCGGCAGGCTCCCAGAAACGCTGTGGGACGGTGGCTCTGGCCCCAGGGATGCGCCGGAGCCATGCGGGAGCTGGGTCAGGGGAGTGCATGTTGCTTGGCTCTCCCTATTTCTTGCATTAGCTCCCGTAAGCAGGGATGCATCCATTTGCTTCCACTGTTACAGTCTCACACAAGGGAACTTAAATCCAGAGCACCGTGAGGCTCTGGAGTTATTAAAAGTTCTGGGGGTTAAAAGTCCTGAGTTTTTAAACCAACGGGGGCATGGACTCCTGCCGCTGGCAATGTGATTTCTCTCAGGTGAAGGCTTTCCAAAAAGCCTCGCCGCTGCTGGCACCTCATAAGGAGCCCGGCTACAGGCAGGCACAGGCTATATCACTCCACTCGTCATAACAGCCTCGGGACTCGCTTGCAGGGCACCACGTGCTCTCACGACAGCGGCTGCCCATTGAGGCTGGGCTGCCAGCGCTGCTTGCACAGATCATGCCAAGCCGGTGTCAGGAACAGCCGGCAGCCCCACGGAAAGCTTGCCTGGCGCAGAAGAGGCCAAAGAGTTGAGCTGTGTTAGTTGACGTTGCTTTGATAATTTATATCACATTTTATAGCTGTTGATGTTACAACTCCTTCAAGGTACTTCAACATGAAAGATGTCAAGGTCCCTGCCTTGGAGACCTTACAGTCTAGTACAGACAGGTAAACATAACAAGTAGAAACATTAAACCTTAGGTAGGGAGTGGGGACAGGTTGAGGGAGTATGTACAGAAATTATCTTTGGCACATCAAAGAGCTGGAAGAAGTCCATCAGAGGAACCTTTAGGCTATTTATGTATTTCAGGTAGCAAGATAAAATCATGAATAATGAGTTCCTGCAACCTCTTTGCAGAACCAGCACTGAAGCAATGCTTACAGGGGCGCTTCTCTGCTAACGTGTGTCCTTCGGATGGGGGATGCCGAATCCTCCCCAGATTTACATTGTTGACTTTTAACCAGTAACAAAAAAAGAAATAACAAGCAGCACAAGCACAGCCAGCATCTTTCCAGGTTTTGGTCCCTGTCCGTGGCTACCTGATCACAACGTCTATCTGCCCAGCACCTTCCTCAGCATCTCTTTCTTTTCTTCTTCTTCTCTCTTTTCACCACAGACTGCTGCTTCTGAACTCCCAAGCTACCTCTCCCCCTCAAAAAAACCCTATTTTGAAGTCAAAGTTCCCAATCCTTAACCCTGCTCTCCCTTGCCATGCCCAAACCATGCTGTCTTCAGTGAAACATTGCTGAGCGAGGAAAGTTGCACGCCAAAGAGAGGAACAACTAGACCCAGCTTCAACAGTTTGCTGTCACCTCGTCTCCTGCGGCCGGAGAGGCAGCGTGCACCGAGGTGCAGCACAGGGGCTGTCCCACCAGCACCTCCCTGCACAGCTTCTCTGGACAGGGGCAAAGGACTCAGACCCATCCCATACAGGCTTTCAAACCCTTTTGGTACAGAACCCAGGGTTTGACTAGGGAAGCAGAAAGGCAGATAACCCGCTTGTGCTATGCCGTCAGGCGGTAGGAGGCTCAGGCTCACTAGCACCGGAGACAGCTCGGGCGCAGAGCAGGAGGTGTTTCCAGGTTTACTCTTCTCATTTGTGAGGGCTCCCTCGAGCAGACTGACACAGGACATGAACTCTTTCCAGTACGACGCAAAAATATATCACCCCCAAAAAAAGACAAATGTATGTGGTGGCACTGTTAGCCATTTCACTGCCAAACAGACCAAGCCAAAAACATCAGTCGATCAAATCACAAAGGAGTCCTGTGCATACAGAGGCTGGAGACCCCTTACGCCAGGCTGGTGTAGTTACTGCCAGCCTAAGTCCCGGCAGTGATGGTGTGGAGTGAATCAGAATTGTTACAGAAAAAAAGCAGCTCCTGCCCACCCCTGCTGCTCCCCTCTCCTGTGCTGGCTCTCCCGCCCCGCCAGCCCCAGCATTGGTGCAAAGAGCTGGGTGAAAAAAATGATCCAGCTGAAAAACAACCTGGTGGGAAGCATTATTTCTTAGCCAGATAAATTCTGCAACCAGTTCATCCTATAGCAGCACCTGTGGGCTGTATCAAGTTAAAAGCTGGTCAGGCTCCATCCTTAATCATCCCTTGGGCAACTGAGTTATGACTCTTCTACTCGGTGGCAAATAACTGCAAGAGATTGCCGTTGTTTTGTTGTTGTTTTTTTCTCTTGCTATTTCAGCCCCAGTTTGCTGGTCACCATCTCTCTTGTGGTTGCTGGCAGATCAAGGAGCTTGGTGGCATTATGGTGTTTTCGACTGGAGAAGGCTCTCCCCAGATAACTCGCACTGCTTCCCTGCAGCCTGGCCTCAGGACACGTGGAGAAACCCGGGCAAAACCACGCAACCCAACGGCAATGGTAGCCACGATACAGCTCGGATGGTGAAGGGGCTGGCAGGTTGTTTCCCCTTCACACAGCTGGGGGCATACAGGGCTAGCGAGAGGCTGCCTCTGCCTTAGCCGCCTGATAAACTCTGAGACAACTGTTAATTTTTTTTCCCCTCCTTTTTCCACTTGTATTCCCCCTGGCCAGCACCGCCAGAGACCTGCCCTCCCAAATCAGCCGAGGGGAACCTCCCTGTTCTTGCAGCTCTCCTCACGCCTTTCCCCACCGTGGTACCACCCACCAGTTACACAAGCCGGGATACACCTCCCTCCCCATCCCTCCCCCTCACCTACAACAAACACCCCCTTTGTTTCCCTTCTGTTTTGACGACCCTATCGAACTGCTGTGGAAAAGCAGAGGCAGATCTCCAACACCTCCTCCTCGGGCTGGTGGGTAAACAGAGACACAGCGGCAGGGAGGAGGCACAGTCTCCTTCAACCCCTGCAAGCAACTGCTTATATCTACAGAGGGCATACAGATTTCAAGACACAAAGTACTCCACAGTACATCGCATGAGGAGTTACAAAAGGCTTTTAAGTCACCAAACGTCTCCTTTCCCACTGATTCGGTAGTGGACACTGTAAATCCATGGTACACTGTAGACTGCAGCTCTCAGAGGACGGGGTCACCTGCTTGCCCTGCTGGGCACAGAGCCCAGCACTTTGCACACAGCCATCCCCATCCCTTCCGGGCTCCTCTGCTAGAAAATAAAAATTAAAAAAAAAAAAGGCACCATCTAAGCGAGTGGAATTACCAATCACTTAAAGGCAAAGTAAACAATCAGAGAGAAAAGAAAAAGGTTGTAAGTGGGTTGGCTTAATCCATGCCAAGAGAAAAGGATGTTTGTCGCACAAATAAAGTGAGTGGGAGCAAGGCTTTCCTGCCTGACTGGTGGAGAGGTCCATAAATCAAGACTGGAACTCTTTGCCACATATATGAATCAATTAAAGCACTCGATGAATCATTTATTTTCAACATAGGCAATCAGCAACAATGGTTTGATGTTCAATTGATTTCTCATTTGTCTTGCTCCCCTGAGTAATGACAAACAGCTCACCGCTTACATGGTGCATGCCTCAACCCGACTGCTCCTGGAGCAGCTTCTTCTGCAAGGAATCACACCAGGCACCTGCTCCTACCTGCTGACATTTCACACCTCTTGGTCACTACCCGCAAATGCCTTTGGCTCTGCTTGTCTCACTCATCTCATGCCCCACGCTCTTCCCCCCGGGTTCCTCCTCCTTTCTTTCTTTAAAAACATTAAATAAATAAATAGCAAAGCTTCGTTTTGAACGCGTGGCAGTAGAGCCAGATTCCTCACTAGAAAGCATCAGCATCCTACTTCTCAAAATCTCAGAATATCAAAAATTGCCAGAGAAGCAGCACAGCTCTGTGTACAGCAGATGATGCAAAACACTCTAAAGAAAGGAGGGAGTCTTTAGAATATTTTCTACTAGATACCATATCCATACAGCACATTTCCTTCATCCAAAGTGCCTTGTAAAGTGCTTTGCGTAGACCTCTAATTCATATTTTGGATGCCTCATGGTACATTTCACTAGTTAAACTCAGGCACATGCCAAAAGGAAGCCCTCGGTTCAGATGCTGGGCTATGCTGAAGTCGCAGCGATTAAGACACCACGCTGACAGCGAGGAGTCCTGTAGTCACACAGTTAATTTTAGGGTGTGCGATTCACACGGCCCCAGATATCTGTCCTGAAACAAGAAGGCTTGGCTGTGGCTGTTGGCTGTTCCTAGCGGATGCAAGGCACCCCTGGGATTGGGCCAAGATGAACATTAACATAATCCTATTATGACGAATAAACTGGTAAAAGACAGGGGAGAAAAAAAAATGTGGGCACACTGAGCTTTCCCATTCATGAAAACAAGGTGCCCGTGCCCAGCTCGCAGGGCTGAGCACTGATTTGGGGGCACAGGGGCCGAGTTTCCTGGGGGGTCCAAGGCCCCCACCATCCTCACCTGTGCGCTCCCCTCTGCGGAAAGCGGAGGCCGGAGCTACGCTACCTCCTACGCCCGGCGGGACCGTGGCCTCGGCTTGGTCACTGCCAACACACCAACGCCCGGTGGCACAACAGGCGGCACAGAGGCTACGGGTGAAATTCAGGCGTTGGAGAAGGACTAAGAGCAGGCTCCTTTGACTGTATTACGGTGAATATCAGGGATACACGAGCTGTGCTTCACCTCCGGCCGCCTACGGTCCCCCCAGGAGCATCCCCTCCCCAGAGCATCCCCTCCCTGGCATGAGGCCCCCGGGGCTCCTTTTTCCCTCTGGCAAGCAGGGCAACTGAGCAACAGATCTCCCTGCTTCTTTGTCCTTCCCCATCACTACGTAGCTCTTCAAAAATCATTTTTGGCCATATTTGTGCATAAAGCAGGCCCGAGAGAGCTGCGGGATAATAAACAACTTGTTTCCCCTGTGCTCAGAACATTTCCAAATGCTTTTGCTTTTCAGCCACTTCATTGGAGAACATCTCAAAAACTCTCTTCCATTTATAGCCATGATTTAAAGATTTTAGCTCCTTTGCCCACCTTCTCGTCTCTAAAGCTTTCAGAGAGCATGGGCCGCCTCGGGGAACCAGCTGCAGGTGCCGCACTTCCAGCTCCCGTAGGAGTGAGTCGTGGAGAGCAGCGACCGCCCCGCGCCCCTTCCCATGCACACACACTCTGACTTTTTAAAACCTGCTCAATAGGAAAATATCAGTATCTCCAAGATTACCCAACACGCCGCACTGAAAGCTGTTGAGACACCTCTCTCAAAGAGCAAGCCTTGTGTCATTTGCTGCATTTGGGCAGCACCACGCACGCTGCAGTTATGACTCAAAAGAGCGAGCGCAGCAGCTAAGGAAAGTCCTTTCAAAAGGCTCCAGATTCACCTCGAAGGAGCGGGCGCATTCAGAGTTCACCGAGCCCAAATTCGGCATTAGCTGCCTGATGTCATCGCGATTGCAGCTCACTTCCTTAAAACCCTGCAAGCCAGAACAGAGCTGGTATTCACGGAGGCCGTGCAAATAGTGCCCTTGGTGCTCCGGCTCTGGCTTGGGCCATGCTCAGATGCACGCTTGCACTAGCAAAGTAGCTGTTCTGGAAAAGGCAAAGAGCCTTTTATCTGATAGTTTCCATCTTACCTGCAAAATCATTAGAGAGCTTCCCAGGTCACGCAGGGCATTCCGCAGGTGCAGAGGGATCCTTTGCCCCAGTTTAGCAGCCCATCCCTTTTACCAGGGAAGCAATCAGGCTGCCCCGAGATGGACAAATGTTAAAACCAGACTGGAAAGCCAAACGGAAGGAGGAAAACATACTAGGCCAATTTTCACAGGTACTCCAAAAGTGGGGCTTGATACCTTTGGACCAACGTGCCGCTGAGAACCACCATGTTCATCCTCAGTTGAGATTTTCACGAGGCTTTTCCGTGACGCACGCCAACGTCTGGCCTAGGGAAGGGAAAATTAGTGGACATGAGCAGGGGTGGGCTTGGTGGTACAGTCTGATGGTCTACGGTGAGGAAGTCCCATCTGGGATCGGTTTCTCCAGTCCTATCAGCACTTAGCCCAACGCTTTCGTTATCTAACCCACGCTGTTAAATGTGGTTAGCCACCAACATACACCTAACAGAGTCAAGGAATGGAAAGCAGCTGACAAAATATTACTTTGGGGATTGTCAGCACTATCCAATTAGCACCGACACGTGGGGATGCCTTTGCCCAGGGAGAGAGATGATGGCCATCATGCTCATAGCTCAAGGAGCAAGCGTGTGCAGGAGTTGGTCCCCACTGACTGGTCCTCAATGCAGCCCGCTGGCTTCCCGCAGCCCGGGCACAGACTTCGGAGCCAGCAGAAGTGGCACCTTGGAACCCCAGGGATCTCTGGGATGAAGTTTCCTCCTCTTTCTCCTGAGGTCTGAGCTCCGGCTGCCAGCAATAGAGGCAAGGAGCAGCTTTGAGCTGCTTCATTGTCACAGATGCAAATTCCAGCTTCATCAAATCCACCCCACGAGCCTTTCTTGACAAAACATGAGTTGATTTTTAATGTCTGTAAAATTCTCAGCCTTGTACAATTTCAAGACGATAAAAAAAATCTACCAATTTTCTGCACTGGTCTTGATTTTACAAGACCACATATTTTAAATAAATAACTAGCACTTTTCATAGCATTTTAAGATTTGTCTTAGGAGAAGGAGTACAGGGTTATTATTTTTTATATTTGAAATCAGAAAAGACCACTTGATACCTGCTCAGAAGTCGGCAACCTCTTTGAAATAATGACAAATCCAATGGAAACAGAAAACTGCCATGAATTAATTTTCTAGAAGAGGCAAAAGCCCTTGATTTCAGCTGGAGTTAAACCTGAGTAAATCCTTCAGCTGGGTTTGGCAAGTGAGTTTGAACCAGTATTGCAGTAACTCAGCTCCATGGGCAGGACACAGTATGCAAAGATTACATCATCAGACTTCACGCCGTGATCACCCAGGATAGGCAATACCGCTTGGAGAGTCATAAAAGTAAATGAAAACAGGCGATGCAAAGAGAAATACTTAAAACTAAGTCCTTTGTGGACCCTGTGCCGTTTCATTCCTCCTTGCCTTGCAGGTTTTGTTAGGAAAGCCACCTCAAATTATTTGTATGTATCTTGCAGTCTCTTCCTTCCTTCTCTGCAAGAAGGATCTTTGCCCTGTTTGGTCCCATAACACTGAATCACATGCCCAGTTAGGTCACCTGCAAGCTTTGGGATGCCATTTTCCCTGGCTCCGAGAGCAGAGCTCCACGTGACTTTATCTTTATTCCCCTCAGCAGGCAATGAGATCATCCTTCTGGTGGCCCAGGAATTGCTGCAAGTCTTCTCAGGCTGCAGTGATTCACGGGGAAGCTGCCGGAGGTGGCTTTGGTGGAGCATGGCACCCGTGACTCACCGCCGCGCTGGATAAACACCCACGCCGCAGAGAGCTGGCGGGGCGCCGGGCGAGCTGCGGCTGCTAGAGCAGGGCTGGTCCCAAACAGTAACTTCAGAGTCCTTCCTCCCTCCGCCCTGCTCCAGCTCCAAAGAGTACAACTCCTTCGGTTGCCATAGCACAGGGCTCTGCAATAACATCAATAAAGAAAAATGACCCGGGATGAGGCCATCTGTTTTATAGTCCCCTCAAGGCGCCGCAGCAAAGGTGTTGCGCTCGACTGAGAGATGTTTAACTTCCGTGGCGCAGCAAACAGGAGCGTTCGGGGAGCAGCACGGCTCATGTAGGCTCAGAAAAGGAAAAAGATTGGGAAAAAAAGGAAAAGAAATAAAAGAGAGTCCCTCTTTCTAAAAGGCCACCTTAAAATAGAGAAAATGGTCAACACAGCCAAAAAATGGTCAATTGAGAAGCAGGTGGCATAGCCGCCATTTAATCTGCAGAATAGCTCCAGGCTCCTTGTCAGCCTTAGCGTAAGGGAAGGAGGGAAGGAAACCCAGGAGAAGAGGGGACAGAGTCAGAGCTCCCTTTTAAAATGATGTCAGTAAACGAAACATTAGATGTTATCACTGTGTCCTTAATTACAGAATGCTCAACACGGTCCCAAGGGGGGAGGGGGAGAGGTTTACTAAAAATGCATATTCCTAGCTGAAGGGATAGCAGGACAAGGCCAAAGAGCTGCAGGCCAGCTGCAGAAGACCACAAAGGGGTGAGTCAATAGGGTTTATCAGCGTCCACATTGTTCCCATCAGGGAGAAAGGAACAGTGAGTACAACAGGTCTGACCAAAGACAGCCCTGGTGATTTCCAGCAGCATTCAGGCTTTGTAATTAGCAGATAGTGGATGCCTAGTCAAAAATAAACATTTAAACACAACCATCTTGTAGTTCTGAAACAAGTCCCTTTTGTTAGTCACACTTTTAATGTGACAGAGACTAAACTTGGGTTACCAAGAGTGGTTTTGGGAAACCACTGCAGCAAACACAGGTCCCACCTTCCAGAGCTTCCACCCCATGTCAAAATAAACTCTGCTGAACAGGTTTCTAAATAGTTCCTGTGGGTCTCTCCGGAGGCCAGCAGGCAGGCGGCAGCCCGCTGGCTAG
>NW_008795709.1:1504944-1517234 GCF_000699145.1 Aptenodytes forsteri | reverse complement strand
GGAGCCGCTCTCCCAGGGCAGCCTCCAGCCACGCGTAGCCGCGGGGGCACCGGCCAGAGGCCAAGAGCCAGCGCCTGCGAGCAGGAAAACTGCCGCCGATGCCAAAAGCCACCGTGCCCCGCTGAGAACGAGGTCCCCCCGCCTCAGCCTGGCAGCGGGAGCACATTGGGACACCCTCTCCCACGCATTTCAGCACCCTGCACTGCCCCTGGAGCACAGGCTGGTCCCAGAGCCGCTGCGGGTCTTCACCGGGGGAAATCACAGCTCCTTTCCTGCAAAACCTTAACCTGAGAAGCAGAAATCCGATAATAAGAGCTTGCCAGTTTGGCACACAGCATTGTAACAGATCCAGTTACCAGCAATTAGACACTCCACCCCGATTAATTTGCGCTAGAAATACTATGACAGTTTTAAACAGAGTGCTTGATTATCTGTTCAAACTATTTACTGAAGGTTGGGGTGACTTCTCTGTGATTCAAAATGTTGTATATTAAGGCTGGACATCTTATTCAAAGATACTTACTGTAGTTTAAATAAGACTTCTTCAGAGAAGTATTTTCATTAAACAAGAGGTTAGACTCAACCGTACAATGGACCTCTGTGATTAGTCATGGACCCACTTGGCCAATTCATGCTGAATTTTCAAGGTACACATTCTCACCAACCTCTGCTTTATAGTCTTTTATAATACAGTCGGTTGCTTCTACAATTACAAAATGTCTTCTGCTGTATTTCCATATGCCCTTCTCCCACGGGTTGCTTATGCCACGTTTCACATTATTTCAGATACCGTCCTTGTGCGGGCTGGGGACACCACGGCCGCTGGGACCCCCGGGGCGCAGGGCTGTGCCCAGTGGCCTCGCTCCTCCACTTGCTGGGCAGATGAAGAGCAGCCCATGATTTCAGGGATATTTCTCACAGTAGTTTAGAGAGCCCCCCCTGCTAACACCTCACTCCTAGCCACTCATCCCTGCCTCTGTGCTGTATCTTCAGCTGGAAACTCATCTGTAAATTGTCTTGCGGGGGTCTGGTTTTGGCTGGTTATTTTGTTTAGTGGGTCCAAGTGGTCAGTGAGAATTGGTTACACTCCTATTGCAAGGTACACACGGGGAGGGCAGGGGTTAAGATTTGGCTTAAGCATTCACGTTTTCCCTATAGCCATCTCCTTGCTGCCTTACTTAGCATGAGGTCCTTTGGAGCACGAGCTCTGATCTGGGACCATCTCCACCAGGATATGAACCGTTCTCACGTATTGCAGCAGCCACTAAAAGCACCAGCAGGAGCTGCTACATGATCCAGCCCACGCTCCATCCAGTTGAGTTACAAGTCTCTGGCAACAGATTGCATCAAATCCTTCAGAGCAACACAGGCGGCACTTTCTGCAATGAAAAAATATTCGCTAGATTTCTAGGCTTACCAGTCAGCTGCTGCTTTACACACTCAGTGTGAGCTTTTGTATTACTTGGGATGACCATAGCAGCTCTATCGTAAGTGTGGGGGTGCTGATTTCATTAGAAAAGCCACCTTGCAAGAAAAGACATGCATCAGAAGCGTCACATTTATCAGGAGACTTGCTGCTTAGCTCTATACACATAAACAGACATCCCATCCGGGAGGACACAAGCTAGTCATCAGGAATACTTACTGTAACTTACTATCCTATTTGGCCCTTAAGTGCTTTAAGAAGGGGGTAAGCAAACACCTGCCGGGAAGGGTTGAGCTAGAGCTAACGTTGTCTTGGGGCAGAGGGACGGGCTCGCCGAGCTCACGAGGGCCCTTCCTCTGTTTCCTGCGGATCGATTACAGTGCTGCCAGCAGCTGCCCACATTCGCCTGTGTTCAGGTTAACAGTCCTGGGACCTGGCTACTGAACATCTCTCACCTCTCCTCCTCTCTCTTCATCCACAGTACAACTGTCCACCCTTTCCCACAAGCCTCTGCAACTTTCAATGTTTTTTTCCTCTGATTTCTTTTAAGCCACAAACTTCTTTCTTTCTTGCACCTCACAGGTTCCCTTCTGCTTTCTGGGTTTTCCTCAGATTTCTTTCCCAACTCCTGCCTTTACTTGCCTTACTAACTTCACATCACCGTCAGCCACCTAAGGCAGACTGGCATTAAAAATTGCAATATATTCCTTGGACTAGGTGGCAAACATTTTTCAAGCCATAGCCTACAGAAGACTAGCGTTTTCCTTAGTGTTTTCCCATCTTCAGCACCCTTATTTCAGTAGCAAAATCATATACCTCCCTCTTATAACCACTTTGTGCCAAGAACAACACCCTGCAGCCCTCAGCAAAGTGACCTACATGCGAAGTTAGCCCTTCCTGGAGCAGGAGGCTGGGCTAGGTGACCTCCAGAGGTGCCTTCTCAGCTCGACTCTTCAATGGCTCAGGCTATAACCTCCTGGGACGAAAGACCGTCTTAAGCAGGATTCAGTTCTTTTTAGAAAGAGCATGCGTGAGTACCAAGTACTCGCAGCCAGAAACAGTGCATACCCTATATAAATACACTATGCATGTGTCCCAAATGCTCTCCATTTTATGCAGTGATTAGTCACTTCCAGCAGAAGGAAAATCAAGTAGATATTCTCCAAGAGCCATCTTCGGGCTTCTGAGTGCTATCTCTTGTTGTAAAAAGCTCTTGGTCCTTACCCTATGAGAGAAAACCAAAATCTACTGGAGCCTTAACCCATACCATGAAAAGCTACGTGCTAATCTTAGAAACAGTAATGCAATTATTTTGCTCTGATGCACAGGGAAACAGCACCGAACTGACTGCACAAACTTATTTGCTTGTGGTACCAAAATTACGGGCGGGGTTAGGAATCACTTTGCCAAACAGCTTTTTAAGCTGTCGTCGACAGTCTTTCATTAGGGCTTTTTAGACTCAAACCGCAAAGCTAAATTACTCACACCTTTATTTGAACAGACTTTCCTCACCCACCTCTGCAAAATCACCCCATGCACTCAGCTCCTCAGCTCCTGCTCCTGCCCCCCCCGTAGGCTGCCCGGCATAGGGGCTGAGCGACATTTACATAGAAAAGATGCAAAGACGCACTTCTGCTCAGTAATAGCCTCCTCCAGCTACTCGCTCGCAGTGACAAGGCAAAGCTGCAAAATACAGACACGTAAACCTTAAAAATTGAGTCCATTTTGTTGCTCTATTCCCACATCTTACTGGAAGCTGGCAGTGAAAAGTCTCAGCTTGCAGATTTTGCAGACAGATGTTTGGGGAAAGACTCATGTTGGCAGAAAGAAGAAAGCAAGTGACGGAGCAAAACGGCCACTGGAGTCGAGAAACGGAGAGAAAGCAGGATGAAGCGAACGGAAGAGTACAGAAAGCCTGTCATGTGAGAAGAAGATAAAGAGGAAGGATGAGTTATTAGCGGAGGTTGGAAAATTTAATAGAGGAGGATGGAAAATTATAATAGAGGAAATAGGAGTAGGAGGAAGCGGTCGTGGGACATAAAGGGGCAAATACAGCTGTAAAGGGGTGGGGAAAAATCAAAACCACATTTACACCCGTTTTTCATCCTAAAAAAGGAGATTAAAGATTTGCATAGGGAATACGTCTGAATCAGTTTAAAATGCTGCGTGAGAAACACCAGAAACCAAAACACGAAGCTAGCAACGTGCCGTATTTTCAGCCCCAGAACTCAAGCGACTCTGGCAGTTCTCAGTCAAATGCTCTCTGCAGTGATTCAGTGGAGTCAAGCACAGGGGAGTCCCAATTTCTCCTGGAGACTGTTGTTTAAACCTGGACTTGCCAGAAACAGCAGACACTCGGGGAAGCATGAGGATGCCAATGATAGAGAGAAAAGGACCCGTATGGTTTTTGAAACCTTGTCTCCGGTTGTGCCTATCCATTTGTCGTCATCACATTTTCCCTTATGCACATTTCCCTAATTTCCATAGGCAGCACATCAGTTACTGGGCTTCAGTAAATCATAACACCTATTGCGCATGTATCCATCTTAGAAATAGATTCAGTTCCTTCTCCAGAACTTGTGCTAGCCCACCGGAAAGATGCGAAATCTTACTCTTTTGAAGAAACTATCAAAAGTGCACACAGACAGTCAATTCATTTGTTTCCCTAACCCTGCAGAAAAGGACCGTGAGGAGTAAGCGCCAGGGAAATTATGCAGCTGTGGGTGGTGGGTTTGCACCCGTCACCTCTGCTTTAGGGCCCCCCGTTGAAGGTAGCTCTTTTACTTCTAATGATGATGAAATGGAAGAGTAATGGGAAATAAAACTCGTTGTAAACAATTATTCAGAAGTGGAATCAACTATTTTCTAGCCAGCTCTTTTTGGGTGCCCAAATGAACATCGTCTGTGTTCCATTGCTAGGATTTATACTTCAGAGTAAAGAGGAAACAGTCACTTGGATGTGCTCTGGAGCTAAACAGAGTTCTTGCTTTTGTGGCTATTTTGCTGCTGGACCACTGCAGCCACTGAAAATATCCGGTGCCCCTGTGCAGCAGAGAGTTATTTGAAGCTACCAGCTCTGTTTATCAGTCAAAGTCCTATTGTGTAAAAAAAAAAAAAAAAAGTAGGTAGAGTTCATATCTTTCCTCCACTTGACCCAAGAGGAGGCATCAAAGTTTTTAGCTTTTTTTTTTTCTCCTCTTCCCAGTAAATGGGGATGGAATATGATGAAAAAGGAGCTATTGTTCAGACCTGATCAAAAGCAGAAGAGACACATCTCTGTTCAAAGGGAGTCTGTTCAGAGCCTCTGCTTCAGATGGGGTGAATAGTCTCAGAAACGCGTGTAACAACCTCCCCTCCGTGCAGACAAGGCCACCCTTGCTGAGCATTTGCTCAGCCACTGCAAACCTCACCCTAAACACCACCACTAAAGTCAATGTGCTAATGTTCCCTCCGTGCTCCCCAGTGGTTCAGTGCTAAAAAGGAAGGACATCAGCAGCTGGAAGTTAATGAGGATTTTTCTTTTTTTTTTTTTAATCGGAGCAAGTTGCTAGCTGAGGCAGTGCATATCCTGCAAGCTCAGCCTTCAGCCTGAAAAGACACAGAAACCAACTGTATGGCAAGGAACAACCGCGGGCTGGAAACAATCTTCTCTAAGCGCAAGTACTTGATACTGGTGGTGGTGATCACATGTTGGGTAGAGAAACACGCTTTCTTGCAACAAGAACCTTCACACGTCCTTCGCCTCAGCGTCACTTTCTTTTACAGTTGCAAGGGTATTTGCTCAGCCGCCAACTTTAACAGCATGCAAGATTTCCAGAACGCATCTTTCAGCCAGGAGAACAAGACAGATTTTTTAATATTGGCTTATGAGTAATAAAAAAGCAATGTATTTCTGGCTATTTAGATAGTGACGTGGCTAAAACAAACTCCTTTGTTTCCAGCAGCTGTTAACAATACCTGTAGGGAGCTGTTCCCAAGGCAGTTATCTCTGGCACTGGCGGCAGTAGGATGTAAACAGCATGTATCAAGTAAATGGAAAACATCGAGCAGCCAAATCTGAAAGGACCCGCGTTTAGCTGGGCCTCTCTCGCAGGGATAACGTTCTCACGTGTAGCAGCAGCAGCAATGGCTTTCGGAGGGCAGGTCTTCCTGGGGGCGGACAGCCGGGGCTCTGCTGCAGTGCTGCTGAAGCAGCGTAGCCCTGCCGGCGCACACCGAGCTGGAGGCAGCGAGCCCGGCTGAGGGTATGCAATAGCCGCGGTATACGAGCTCGGGGTCAGCGCCGAGCTAACGCGCCGTACGCCTCCAGCCTGGAGCTGGCTCGTGTCTGGTTAGGTCGGAGCCAACGTGTGGCTGTCTGCATCCGTCCACGCAGACATACCCTAAGATTAGAAAGATACCGATGGGTTATTTTGAATGACATAGTCCGGACTTGTACACTGTGGGAGGTGTGATGGGAACTCTTTCTGTCTTTCTTGATAATTTAATGAGCTGTTGTAATGAGGGATGCACTGAGCCCCTCATTTGTATGCAGTTCCCACATGAGATGTGAATATTAAATTCCTCTAAGTATGAATCAGCACCTCTTACTCCCACAGCTCTTTCCCCTATCTCTCAATCTCCACCAGCTCCACAGCTCCAGCTCCCCTCACGGTCCCCTGGGCTCTCCCACTTCACTGCCACCTCAACAGCCACCAAAGAAGAGAGATGCGCCCCTGGTCACAGTCAGAAGCATCGGCCATTCCTCTCCCCCCCCCCTCCCCCCTCACCAGCCACCAAAGAAGAGAGATGCGCCCCTGGTCACAGTCAGAAGCATCGGCCATTCGGCAGAACAAAGCTGGAGAAAAGGTCTCGGTTCTTTCTTGAAAAGCGACTGCAACCGGGCTAGCCCCGTGGCCTGTTAGCGTTTGGGAAAATTGCATGACACGGGAAACTAAACCTACAGGGCATCGCTGCCTCTGACAGCTGGTAGTTTAAATAATGAATTGGTAATTATAAACCCTTTTGAAATAAAAATGAAGTTTAAAAAAAACAAACTTTTGAGACACACCTTTTGATGGTGAAGGGCTTTCCCACGTAGATTCCACCAGCAGCCATCACTCAGCACTGGCAGACAGCAGGTGCTTGCCACTCCGTACGGGGAGAGACACACTCACCAAACGAGAAAAGTCAGGGGCTAAACAAGTTTGCAAATAGCAGCCATTCCAGTCCAAAAATCATTTCCATAGCAGAGGGGAGGAAGTTCTCCCTGAGGACAGGGAGGCTGGCTGGCTTTCGCTTTTTTCCTGCTGAATAGATCTTCTTTTGTATGCAGTGAAGAAGGAAAAATAATGGAAGAATGGGACGAAATGTAAAAATTCAGAATTGCAGCGTAAAAGTCACCACCTGCTCCTGCAAAACAGGCTATTCTTTATTTCCAAAGTCCTGGGAGTTGTAAACCAGGATTTCTCAATAAAGTGTGCTAAGCTAAAAGGCATGAAGATAGCGACAGATCCAGACTTGTTAGGGCCATGAACATTTGTCTTGGCCACAACAATGTGTACACAATCTACCATCTAACGCCTTCCGTGTTATACCCAAACCTGTGCAGAAGTCCTAAATGTTCAGAAACTGAAGTTAAATTGCATGTCTTAGTGTAAAACCAAACCTAGCATTTTAAACACCAGGATTTCTGCTGTAAAGTCCTTCCTTTTGGGTCTTTCCCACAGTCACCTACACCCAGACTCCAGCTGCTTGAGATCTCCAGGACCAAAGCCAAGAGTGTAACAGGAAGGAGAAAGTACAAACCTCATACCCAGTAAACGGGAACTTTATTAACTACTGAGTTACTCCGAAATGTATAAATGTTCCATTAAATACATTCAGTTTTCTTTTACACAGATTTATAGAAATTTATTTACATATTCCAAACACATTTAAATTATTTTTCAAGCTTGCTACCAATAAAATGTTTTGTTGGTATTTTTTTAAAAAAGGAAAAAAGTCAATCATCTGCTCTTGCAGATGTGCATACATACACACAGATACAAATAAGAAGGGAGACGTTTTTGTATCTAACCCACAAGGGAGGCAGTATCCAAAAAGCTTATAGGGTTTCAAGCAAAAATTCGCCCTTGCCGAAAAGCGGGCTATATAAATTCTCCCAGTGGGACAGACTCAAACAAGAGGCCCTGTGCAATACTTTACGGTGTTTGGGTATGATGTCTGCATCAAGGTTTGCTGGTACGTGGGAAGGGCTAAAGGCCCCTTGCCAAATTCCAAACACAGAGCTAGCTGTCCCTGATACTAGCCCATGAGAAGCGTGTGAGCAATGAAATGGCTCGTTCTCATTGAATTATGCTCTCCCGGCACTGAGGGGTAGAGCAGACAAACAGATCTACCACTAGTAAGTCAATGCCACTTGTCCGAAGAGATTTTCCTTTCGCTTTTTATTTTATTCTTAAATGAGGCTTCATTCATAAGTGAATAAAAAGGCGACTCTTTAAATAAGATGCTTAGGAGAACAGCGATCAAGTTTCCCCACCTACATACATTTCTCTTGGGAAGATGCACAGCATGCTGAACGAGTTTTCCCTCATTCTCTGTACCTTAGTCTGACAGGAGTTAAAATTTGTATCTGCAGGAAAAAAGAGGTGTTTTTATTTTGTAAAAAGCTTATCAAATACTAGTTAATTCATCCTTTAGAGTCTTTAAACATTAAAAGCCACATTTGAAGCAACCAAGGAAGTCTACAAAAACATTGTCATGCGTAAGCTCTGTGTTTCATGCTAAATATCCATGTTGACAAGGAGAGGGAGAGGAGGAGGAGGAGGCAGGGAAACTAATGGCTCAATGAGAGCCATTGCAACATTCAAGTAACTTGGTAGTAGATAAACCAGTGGAAACATGGAATGGTAAGAAAGTGCTCGGCACTACATCGCAGCCTTCAAGAGCTGAACTGCAAACATCCTTGATATGTATCATAAATATATGGCACTTCTGTATGACCAAAAGCTGGCAAGTTTGCTTGTGACCGAAACAAGTCAGGAGCAGTCATCATCCCAATGGTTACTGATGGCCCTTCCAACAGGCACAGCCTCCAGCCGTGCTACTCGATGCAGCACCAGCCATATCTACTTGTGCATGCAAGACAATGCTGCCACATTCTTGGAGAATAAGCATCCTGCCCAGCAGAAAGCCTTCTCCAGACACACATACACATTCATAAAACATGCTATAAATTCTTCAGTGAGGTTAAAGACGGCCACAAACAGCAAATGTCTCGTTTTACTATTGTTTGGCCAGCAGTTCCCTGTCTGTCCAATTGCCAGCAATGGACTTCGCAAGAGGCAAAAAGAATTCCTGAATCCAGGGAACTGAAAGCAACGGAAAGCACAATCACCTAAGTTAGTTTTCAGTACTGTTCCACAGGATTCACTTTGACATCGAATAAGGAACCAACCAGCACAAAGGCTTGAGTCTTAGGAAGAATCTTATGTACACAAAAACTGGCCTTTATCCATGTTTTCTGTCACAAAGCGTTTCATCTTGTAGCTTAACTTCTTAAAACTTTTTGGCTTTTGGTGACCTTCTGTATCACAAATACGCAAAGATTTGCTTGCATTTCATCACAGTAGCTTCAAATACATTCAAATTCATAAAAAAGGATTTAGACCAGAACACAACTGCTTGCCCTTTTCCAACGGTGTGCCGTACTTTAATGAGCACATGATGTTGCTTATCGGCAATGTTACTGTTTTAAGGAATTTCATGACACAGACATCCAGTGCTTGAACAAGTGTTCACATTCCAAGATTCAAAAAACCTCCCTTATTTCAGTAACGGCTTCAGTATTTTACCAATTGTGGTCCGGTTTGCATCTTTCAGTTTAAGAGAGGCCTTTTCCACTGTTCCCTGCTCCTTTGGTGCAGGATCTACTTTAGCGCTGACAGCTTCTCCCTGCAGGATGCTTCTTCCAACCACTCTGGCACTACTTGCTCTCTTTAAGGTACTCACACTGTTCTCCTTTGGACTCGGATCATCAGAGGTCACTGCTGGCTTCGCTTTAGGCAGCCTCTGGGACACCGACCTTGTGATGGTTGGAGGTCTGGACGAGCTGGATAGATCCACTTTTGCACGCTTTGAAGAAGAAGCCACTGTATTCCTCGCAAAGTTTGGGACAGTGGATGGTGTTTTGGGAACACTGACTGGGGCAACCTTGGTGTCATCTGTAGGGGTCTGGGGTTTCACACTGGAGCGACACATCTTCATTTCATCTATCTTTGATTTGACATTACTCCTAACAGGTTTAGAGCTTGGCTTCTTGAGAGAGACTCTGTCCCTCTCAAAATGAGCACTGCTCGAGGTGACAGTGCCCCTTTGTAACTTTGGCTCTTCTACCGACATGCTATGCCTGTAAGGACTTCTTGGCAGTGTGTCTGTTGTGCCTCGGACAGAGCTGCGACGAGACAGCCGACTTTCCACTGTACTAGTTTCACGAAGTGCCGGCTTGGCTTCCGGCTTTTTCACGCTGCTCAGTGCTCTGTTTGACCGAGAAATAGGCACCACTTTCCTCATACTTTCATTCTCAGAGGCATTCAAAGTTCTTACAGGTCTGGAAGGAGCTGTGTGGCTAGGGCGAGTGCCACTGGATTTTGAGGAGCTTGGAGATCTATCTTTCAGAGAGTTTCTCTTTGGTCCTGCTGGGTCTTTATTTTTTATGGGCTTTTCTTTAGGAAGGGCGTGCTTGCTATTGGCATCATCCTTATCATTTGTGGAAGTGTGAAGAGACAGATCCTTGGCAGAAGCAGAATTCAGGTTTGAGAAGAATGTTCTAGCCCTGTATTGAGCATCATTCCCAGAAGACCGTGCTTTGCCAGCCTCACTTCTTATTTCATTGACCGCTGATTTAAAATCATTTCCCTCTTCGGAGTCCAATGTCAAAGAACAATCAGTTGTCGTATCTGACACGTAGAACATTGGCCCATCTTCCCTACTTCCTGAAACACTTGTATCCATAGACATGGGGCTGCTGCTGCTAGGCTCTGAAGCTTCACTCTTGCAACCGACTGCCTTGGCTTTATGGTCGTGGGCCTCTCCGGAACTTCTACAAGCTGGAGGCAGGTCGTCATCAGCAGTGCTAAGGGAATGAAAGCTTAGATCATCTAAAGTCTCCAAGTCTGTTCCACCAGCATCCTCTAAATATATTAAAGGTGTATCCTCTGCAGGCTTTGCTCCTTGAATATCAAACTTACGTAATCCTTTAACAAGTTCACGCTCCTCGATTGCAAGGGCCAGAGCATTTATATCTGTGGACTCCTCACAGGACACATTGGAAGTGTGCATGTTGTAGTCGGTGCTTCTCTGTAAGTAACGGGCACCAGGACCGGTTGAGCCACTGAAGTGACTGGGCTGAGCTGGAGGCACCTGCAGCAGGCCACCACTTTTCACTTTGGTTTCAGATTGTTGGTGTAAGTGCAAGGTATTTAAGTTGAGATCTCTCGTTTCTTTGGATTCAGTCCAGGCTACGTTTGGTCTTGCTTGTCGGGTGTTTGCACGGGGAAGGCTGTTAAACTTGTTTGGATCCTCATCTTTTGAGATTTCCAGGAAACTCTGCAACTCCCTGTCTGCAGTAATCCCCAAAGAAAGTCGAGAGCGTCTAGAATTGGGGTTTCTGTATGAAGGGCTTTGAGGTCTCTGCTGCAAGAAGGGAAGAAATTCTTCAAGTCCTTTTTTGGCCAACATCTCCACATCATTTTCACTGCTGCTCCGCCCAAAGCTCCCAAGTTCTCCAGCTGCCCAGGATCGACGCTTCTCCTCCAGCTCCTTTCGCCTTTGCAGACTATGAAGTTCCTGGATCTCTCGTTCCCTATTTTCCTGATGAGGAAAAGCATAAATATATGTCTCAGAAGACAGTGTCCTGTGCATGAGAACAAGTCACACTCCTTTATCTTTCCCTTTATTTCTTCCCATCGAAGTTAGCTCCTACTGCTATCACCCTCCCCCAGCACGTGAAATCACCATGGCAACCACAGCCTGCAACCATTAACTGTATGGAGAGCAGTTCCCTGCATAACTAATGCTGGCGACACATCAGCCTGGTCAGCGTAAGAAAAAAAAGCTCAAGTCCCTGCAGAGACCAAGAACATGACCTATCAAACCCAAGTAGACGTCAAGTCCAGCCAAAGAGTTCCTGATGGAGAGCTTCAAGTCCCCACTAAGTTTAAAGTTGGCAGTTTTACCAGGTGAGTAAACCTCTACCTGATCATTACATTCATATTTTAAGACAAACTTGTCTAACGAGCATACAGCCAATGCGTTCCTTCCATCCTTCCTTATTACAATTGCAATTGCTCCTCAGCAAGTGCACTTTCTACGGGGTGCTACTTACCTCTGCCTCAAACATTACCGATTGGAAATTTTGTGAAAAGACATTCCTTAATCGCGTATGAAAGCAAATAGAAAAGTTTACACAATTCCTCACGATCATTACTTAGACATCAACTAACACCACTCAAGGACCATTAATCAATGCCTTGTTCCAGTTTTGGATCTCGTATTCACTGTTGGCTTCAAAAACTGGCAACTGTTGCACAGAAGTTGCCCAGGGCAGGCTGGAGATTTTGACAGCTGGGCTGAGGGGGTTTGGTTCAGGAAGCCATAGAAAGAGGTAGTTCGTGTTTGAAAGACAACACAGTAACACCTTGCTGTGGTTTAACCTCAGTCAGCAACTGAGCACCACGCAGCCGCTCGCTCACTCCCCACCCCCCGGTGGGATGGGGGAGAGAATCGGAAGGGTAAAAGTGAGAAAACTCGTGGGTTGAGATAAGAACTGTTTAATAATTGAAATAGAATTAATAATAATAATAATAATAATAATAATAAT
>NW_008795709.1:1476802-1504475 GCF_000699145.1 Aptenodytes forsteri | reverse complement strand
AGCAACAACTAAAACATCAGTGTGTTATCAACATTATTCTTATCCTAAATCCAAACCACAGCACTGTACCAGCTACTAGGAAGGAAATTAACTCTATCCCTGCCGAAACCAGGACACACCTTTTTACTAAAATCATTAGCAGTGGATTACTGGAAATATCAACATTTTAACTGTCACCTCTAGACTCCAGATTTAATCTAGCTAAACCTTCGGATGAACTTTCCAGATTATTTTCTGAAATGGAGAACCTGGTTTTCTAGAGCCAGCACAGCTGTAGCAAAAGAAAGAAGGGGAAGGCTAGTCTTGACAGAGCATTCAAAAATTACATCATTTTCCAGCATGTTGTTAAATCTGTTCTGAGCAACAACACACTGTTTAAAAAAAACACACCTATATTTGTCTGAAGCACTGTCTAGTTTGATCTTCCCATTGTTGTGACAACAGAAGAGCTGCACAACTAGAAAAAGTCACCTGAAAGCTTTCAGTAAACAAAAGCCGAATGCTGAAGCTCTTTTTGATGAATGGGTTAATCTACAGCTCTTAAAGTGGATTTGAGACTACACTGGGCTCTGAAAGATAAGATGCATTAGAGACCTAAGAAACCTGAACAGCTAAGAAAGGAAAAAGAAAAAAAACTTGCATTTCAGGTAAAATGTCTGTGGCAGGGAGCTTTCTTTCACAGGTATGGAATTACAGAATGAATTCTTGCCAAATGCTAAAGCTCAACTTTAAATATCCCACTGTAAAGAGAAATGGTTAAAAACAGTTGTAGATATCATCATATTCCATATTAGAGACAGAACGTTTTAACCTCACCCAAAACATGTTTCAGGAGATTTTATTCAAATGAAAAATCTGTTTTAAGCATGCATAGACATGTTCAAAAAATTTCAAAAAATGTTTAAACATTTGAAATATGTGCACATGGCCATTGTGGTATGAGCCATCTTTTTAGACTGCTAGCCGTGCTGTCCACACATCACATTCATTTGTCAGAACCGCAATCTATTCTGAATTGTTAATTTTGTAGGGACAGAGGTTAATCCCACAAAATACCTAGTACGCAAATCTCCTCAATATTTGCAAATAAGAGACATCGTCATTTTCAGAGTGTAACTACTTACTACAGGAAGATCCTGTAGAGAGAGGAAGGAAGATCCCCACTGGACCTCGAAGTAATAGCTATCCAACAACAACTTGTAATGCGTGATTATGAATTAAATCCCCAATCCCAAAAAACTGAACATGTATGCACGAAGTCATCTCCCACTAAAATGTCTGCAATAGTTACCACAGTTTTGTTTTATACATTTGTATAATGTCCACACATACATGCATAACTACATGCTATCTTGGGTGGTAAAGGGCAGGTAAACTAATGATACAACATGCATGTTAGCTGAACATCCTGTCAGCTTGCTATAAATCAAGATTGTTCTCTCTTTTCTGAACTAAAGCTCTTATACAAAGTGCTGTCAAATGCAGACTGCATAAGGCAGAAAAATAAAGAAATGTGTGGATCCATCTAAGTCATGCTATTTATAAAAGCCTAAAAAATATTTGTAACAATAGGCAGACTTTGCTGAACCAAAACTGTAACCAACGCCAATACTGCTCCTTCATCTTAGTATACTTCTTCAATTATTTGGGACCGATTCGGAGTACTTAGCAAGTGAACGGTCACACGGGGGATGAGGTATCTTTGTACTGTAGGCCTGTTTAATTTCTTGAGTTTTCACCCACAAAAAGCATTTGAAAGAACGAAGTAGAAGACACAGTTCTTACTTTACTCGGCAAAGTGTGCCTAGTCATGTGAAGGAGGGCAGTGGAGAGCCTGAGCTAGTGCTGATTACATCCATGTAATGTGGTGCCACATCTCAAGGCCTTTCCAGTGACGTAACATTACCAGTCCAGGGCTTGAACAGTGAGCACTAGTCAGGAAGTCTGCGCAATCTGTTTCACTGCTCAGCTTAGCAATCGCCAACCTCCTCACCAAAAGAGAAGGAAGGAGCTCACTTACAAGCAGGCCAATAGGCTACTCTGACGTATCATCTCAATGGTCTAGTCAACCTGCAGCAGAAGACGCATTGCAGTGGGACTGCACACAGGGCTGGGCAGAATGACCATTTCCCACCTGGCGTTTGGCAAGGAACGCCTACAAGAGGGCAGTTTGCTGTAGCCATTCGAGCAAATATATCAAATACCACAAGATATAAAATGTCCCTTAAGCAGAAAAAACAACTCAATTCATGTGAGCCAATATCTATTTCAAATGCATGAGAATCTCATTCAGTGCTCTTACCTTAACAGCCTTGTTGAATCTTATGCAGAAGTCCCTAAATATCTGGAAACATTCATCCAACTTCATAGTTTCTTTGTCTTCACAGAAAAAGTCAATGAGAGCGTTTCCCTCCTTTTGTAATTCTCGTTTCTGGTGTTCAAGCTCCTTTAGATGTCTTATAGCAAACTGGAGCAAAAAACATATATGGCATGAACCAGACAGAAAAATTAAAGTCACAACAGGTCATGTACATATTAGGAACTTACGAAATTCATGTTCCAACCTAGGAGCTGTTACAGAGCCCAGGACAGTGACAGACCACTTCGGAACCCCTTGAAAGCTCCACATGCCTTATTTTCCCTGCCACTTTCAACTAAGCATAAAAGGATTAATTCCTCCTCCCTACTTTTCCCAAAAAAAGTGGATAAATTCATGGATATACATCACAGAATCAACTCCTTCCTAAAGTTGACCCTAGACCACAATAAAAAAGGTTTTCATGCCTTACCAGAAAGGTAAGGAACTGCTGGAAATATGCATATTTTAAGACATCCAGAAAATGTCCCCATGAACTAGCACTTTGAATCATAAGTGTAAAGCTATACAGACAGGGTTGGAGTAGATTAGTGGATTTCTCAGGAGGAAGAGAATAAGGCTGTGGTTAGACTTTGTGTGGTAGAATTGCTTAAAACACTTTCAGCAGTTGCCCCTCTGTCTCCCCTATCTGCATCACCAGCCATTCACTCCCATCCTTGCACAATCCCAGATCTGAGACCACATGTGGCTCAAAGTAACCTGGGGAGAAAAGTTACTTTTCAGACAAATCTATTCTTTGACACTGTCTAATTCATGATCACCTAAATACTTTTTATCCTGTAGCATGGGGGTGGGAATAGGCAGCTGGAGGCACTGGTGACCATTTAAGCCTACGCTGCTGCCACAAAGTTACTTGGCAAATTATGCCAGTAGGGTAGGAACAAATCTTGTTTGTTAGTCTTTTAAAAAAAAAAAAGCACTCAATAAAACGATGGATTGAAGATAAGCTGGATGATTGATAAAAGCATACATAGGAAATCAGTTCCTCCCACATATTTCAGTAATTTATTCATAAGGATGAGACAATGAAAGCTGACTTTTAAATCAGCTTGGTTATCACCTGTAATTTAGAAACAAAAACCGGAAGTGTTTATGTAAGGTATGCATTTGTAAAATTTTTTTTTCCCCAACATTTCTTTTGGAATGTGGCCTAAACAAGGTTGTAGTGTTACATAAAACCAGCTATTAAATAAAAAAAAAAAAATCCCAAACATGTTAGAACATAACATTAAAGAGTCTGGGTGCAATGGATAAAAGCCAGTAATTCAGAGTGAATGAGGACAGGTATTTCAATCTTAACCCGCCCCTTTCTTCATCAACTTCTCATCTCCTGAAAAACTGCAGGGACTATTAACTACATTTGCAAGTTGAAAATCAGGGCGGGTTAAGTTCCAGATCAACACCTGCCCTCTTACTTTTAATAATTATCTATAGCGTGAAACAGAAAAATCATTTAATTGAAGTATAATACATATTTCTCCAGGCATCACCACGTACTCAGAAAATACCAAGAACTCTGCTTCAAAGTTAAGTGCTATGCACATTCATGTCTATAAAGTCACTGCAGTACTAAAAAAGAAAAGGAGAACCCACCCAGAAGTTAATGGTGTGGCTCAGATAATACACTCTGTGCTAAGGGTAAATTAGTAGAGAAAACAGTCCCTTAACCTTCTAGCTTCTAACAACCTCTTCAGTCACCCAACAATCAGGATTCATATGCATAGCACAGCCTCAGCTAAAACTGACATGCTCCAGTATAACATAACATGCAGATACTATATTTTGGGCAGCTGTAAAGTACAAAACCAGAGACCAAGCCAAATTGTCTTATATTTTAACTGCTGATCTTCATCAGTCATTTCACAGGCATTAAACACGCTTGCCTAACAAGCCTCAGGCAATGTACACTCAATATCCCTCCCTGTAAAAACACAGTCCTTCCAACACTCTTACTTGACAAACAGCATGTAGATGGAACACCTTTGTACAACTGAGAGGGTAGACATATTAAAACAGTGCTTCTGTTTATTAACATGTCCACACAAATTACACTGAGCTGAGGAATGCTCCTGTATTCAGGCGACAGTAACACATTAACACGGATATCCTACAAACCTGGAGAAAGCTTTCCATCTGGTGAAAGAGTTTTGGGTCTCGCCGAATGCTGTCTTTAACAGATCTTGCCTTGAAAGACAGCGAGTGGAGCTCTGCTTCTACATTATCAATGGATAACCTAAAAACAGCATATACAGAGAATGTTTATCGAAGGGGAAGGAGCTGCCCACAGGTTAATCACAATATGCTTCAAAAATAGATATTTAACATGAGGTGCAACCTAGCTATCAAAACAAGACCTGCCTGTTCAGGAAATCTTTCCAGAGTAGACACTGAAAGTTAGGAGAGAGATAAGCACATTTCTTCTTATTTGCAACCTGAAAAGATTCCCAAGGGGTGTGGTTTCACAATTAACTCCAGCCAGTCCTACCCAGCATTACCACGAGAAAGGGTAATGCTGCCCTGCCTCTGACCAAGTGTTCTTTTTGTCTCCCTGGTGCCTGTGCTAGCACTCATATTCTAGATGGCCAACCATATCTGTGTACTGAAAGTTAACCTAGGAAAAGGAAAAAAACAATTTGCTTCCAGATGGATCATTTGCTTGGTACAGCTGATTATATGACTGTTTGAGTGCAGTAGCTGGCACAAAAAGGGGGTCACAAGGGATTGTCAGCCAGGACTACCCATTTTGGCAGTAGCATTTGGCATCATGAAATTGCATGTTACGTTATTCTAAGCAGTCACAGCAATGCAGCCTACACAGTCTCAACTCAGCAGTTATAACTTTTCATCCTTCTACCACATACCAGCAGCAGAGCTGCTCCTGTGGAGAGGTAACTCAGAAATCGAAGACCACAGGAAAGAGCTCTGATCTAATGTAGTCTAAGCTTTATTCTGGGAGACCCTCATTCCATACTACGGGAGCTCCCACCCAAATGTCTCAGTCACTTTAAGGGTAAATGCTTCTAAATCTATGGCATTTCCTTCACAAGAGAACTGAGCTTTGCCTAGGAATTGAAGCACCAGTTTCCAAAATGATAAAAATTAACAACTGTACACATGCTCCTAACTAAGGTCATTTCACCAGCAGCATGACTTTAAAACAGTAAAGCTGAAGAATTTGTGGCAGACTGATTGAAGTGCACATGGCAGCAGATGGTGACAGCATGCATAAGTTTGTCAGTGCACACACAGATGAATATAACGTGTGCTGTTTTTTCTCTGCTTACTTCATCTGCAAAGGTTAGTTCCCTGTTCTGTTCAGATCACAGGTGTTTTTTGTGAATAAGAAAAGCAGTAGAAGATACAGGCTATATTTTTATGCCTGTGAAGGAGGAAGAGGATGGCCTACAAGTAAAGAAGGCAAGACAATAAAAAGTAAAGATCATAATGGTAGTTGTTTTAACATGCTCTAACTGGGAGGATTTATGAGCAACTCGTACATGACAGTTGTCTCTAATAAAGATCTTCCTCATGCCCAATGGTGAGACATGTATTTCATTTTGTTTCATTTTCCTGTACAGAGTGCATTCCCTGAATAGATTTCAGCATGAGTTACAACAGAAGATTTTCAGCATTAACAAATGTTATCAAAGAACAAAGTGGTTAGAAAAAATATCACCAGATTTGAGATTCTGCCTGTTCCCCTGCTGTTTGCCAGGGGGCTTGGATGCCGAGGGAACCTCCATTCCCCATCAGGCCACATGGCAGACTGCCAAAAAGGTGTGTGGGTTGGATGGCAGAGAGCCACACAGGTGGTCCCTCAAAAATTTTCTGATTAACTCCATGGCCACTCCTTTCCTCAGAAGATTTCAGAGTCCTCTGCAGACACTACTTAATCCTGCATCAGATCTAAGAGACTGGATCCATTTTACAGCTGGGAAAAGAATGTAAATAGATTGCCCAAAGCTCAAGAGTAAGGAAGTAGCAAAACCGGGAATAAAACTCCAGCATTGCTAGCTTCCAGTTTGGGGTTTTAGATCACACTGTCTCACAAAAGCAAGTACAGTTATTGAGGTACGAATCAGGTTCAGTTTAAAATTATGCAGCTAGAGACTTTAAGTTGAAAACAATACAGAGCCCCAAACCCTTCAGATTTTCCATCCAAGAGAGAAATGGAGAAGCAAACAAAGTATCAAAAAGCATCTAACAGAAGCCAGGGCCAGTACCTGTACCTGGTACCAGACTTGGAAAAGTATTGTAGCCCACCCAGAGACAGATGAAAATTGGTTTAAGGAAAAACAGTAACACGCTTTTAGTTCAATCCCTTAAAAATAACATACGTGCACATGTATTTGACAGAGACAAAACTACCAAAAACCTATGGAGATCGTGTCATAAAAAACCTCATACCTGAAGGCACATTGCAGGCATACTTCTGTTAGCAAATGGAAATGAAGCCCTCAAAGCTATAGTAAACATTTGTAAAGATCTCAGTTTTTGTGCCAAGACTTCTCTGAATAAGCCTCATTGCTTCACAAATAAGAAAATTCCAAGTCACAGTCTAACCGTAAGTTCTGGGTTTTCTTATGACTTACCTGGCAGCATCGTGAACATCCATAATTTTTTCTGAAAAGTTGAGAAGAGCAGCGTCTTTCTTTTGCGCTTCCTGAAACAAACAGAACAAAATCAAAACACACACAATCCATTAACATTCCATCACCATGCCAAAGTCCCTAAGTCCAGCAGTTCTAAAGCCCCTGGGAGAGCACTTAAAGGTTTCTCTCCTGCACTGTTTTTCTTCCCGTTCAATCCTAACACAAATGAGCGGAGGACACCCCTTAATGAAAGGCAGGGATCAAAACTGGAAACTTTAAACAACAGCTTCCATTCTGCAGTGTACAATAATAGCTGCTTCTGCCAGTGAACACAAGCCACATGTATTAATAGGGAATGTCAGGGAAAGAACAATTTACCGATGCCCATTGTTCGAGCAGATACGTTTCCTGCACAAACATCAATTAATACCCTATTGTTAGCTGACTGGAAATCTGTTAAGCCAGTTTGTACACAGATAACCAAAGTCGCGTATAGAAGCATCTAAATTCTCTCCCTTCAAAAATCAAGAAGTTTGAAAGGAAGGAAAAATAACTTGAAAAAAGTCTGCAGCAGCTTTAAAAATGCATGTCAGCCACTGAGGGAGAAAAAAAAAACAACTCTACCAAAAATGCTACTCAAAAGATTCAACAGGAAGGTTGAAAGAATATTTATCAAAATAAGCCATTTCCACAGTCTAAGAATTCAGGACAATAAGATAAAAGCTACAATGAGGAAGTTAGACGAAGGCAAGCTTTTACATGATATAAAAAACTTAAGTTTTCCATGGGTTTCTGGATAGGATGACCAGACAATAGGCAAACCAGTGAATTTTGTGGCAGGAGAAGAAAGGTGAAAATTAGGATCAAAGCTGTAAAAAAGCTGCTTTTTCTGAGGCACGTGGCCCCTTCTATTGTCTGTCATCTATGGCTCTACATTTGTAGCAGTTGCTTATACCGTCAAAATAGTTTTTCTATACCAGAGCAACAAAATGCAGCAGACTCATCCCAGGTTTGTTTGCTTTTGTGTCCGCCAGCTTGAGCAGTGACGACAGTTTAAATCCAACAGCATTGCCAGCATAACCTCCCTAAAAAGAAACGAGCATACAGCTGAGGCATGACATCAATGGACTGCAATACTAACAAGGAAGTTTGGTCAATCAGCCATCTCCATTTTGGATGTCACTTACCGCATTCATAATATTCCCAGCCTGAAGGACCAAGTGCAATATGGAATGCAGTTCCTCACAAGTCATTAATTCTGTAAGGAACAAGAAAATTGCTGTCTAACAATTGTTTGTTTAGAACTATATCAACATACCAGTCAGTTACCAAACTCCTCTTCATCTCAAGCTTTTAAAGGTGAAAATTTTTATTTTAACAGGAAACTACAACAAACTGAAAAGGTCGTGGGAAAAAAAATGGTACTATATAATTCAAATTCACAAGCGCAGTTGACAAACCTCAAGTATATGTTCAGACTTTAGCTTAGCAAGTGTAGTACTTCCAAGGCAACCCCCAGCAGCTAACAAAACATTTGGGGCCTAATCCTGCAATGTGCAAGGTGTCTCATGCAAGTGGTTAAGTATCCTCACCACCTACTAATTCCAGTGTGAGGCAAGTGTTCCGCACCCTGCAGGATCTATTTGCCATCTGCCGGGATTGGGCTTTTGAACAATTATTCTTTTTTTGGGAGACTTAGCCATCAGGCCTGAAAAGATAACAGGCAATGTTTAAACTTTCCTTGCTTATCCCACTCCCACTATGAATCATCATTTTATTTCTGTATGATCACCAACTCAGAGCAGCATTTATTTTACTTCAGTCACATCAAAGATGATTTAGCACAAAGTTATATTCAGTGTGATGCAGAGTCAAATGGAATAAAACTGCCTTTTAAAGCTTTTCCATCACAGAAGCCTGTTTTGCACATATTCTCAGTTTTTGCAAAATGCACAGTAGTGCTCTATTTGAATTCATACACCTTTTCACCCAGCCACATATGAACACAAAACAATACATGTGCTTAAAAGTCACCAGAGGGATTGCCTTAGAAATAAGATACAGAAATTCAGAACTGTAAAGAGTTAATAAATTAGCATTACACAAGTGGCACAGCAAACCAAATAACTTCAAATTTGCAAGTGCCCATATAGCAAGAAAAATAACATGAGCTGGTTTTAACGTAAGGTACTATATTTTACACTGATGAACAAAATAAAAGGTGGAATCCTTTTGATTGCAGTGCAAATACTTCTAAAAACTATTTTGCTTCAAAGTTCACGTTCTATAATTTACCCTGTGTTTAACTGCTCAACACAATACACTAATCTATCATTTTGGAAGCAGACAGCCCTTGTATCTTTGGATTTCAGTATTAGCACCCTAAATACATAGAACTAATTAAATAACCTTTGATCTAACAAGCTATAGGTGAGGAAGCAAGGAGGAAGAAAGAGGAGAGAATACAAAAGAGAATACCAAATTTCATGAGGCCAAGAGGAGAAGGCAACTTCTGAAGATTTTGCATAGTAAGAGCCTGCTCAGCGTCACTATGAGACACATCCATTTGCAGGCTAGATGAGGATCCATCAGGCTATTTAGAACATCCTAACCCTTAGTGATTATCAGCATTAGAATTCAAGTAAATATTCTCTCAGCTTAATTACAAGGAAAGAAACACAGGAGATAGGAATAGAAAAGTAGACAGAATTCCTAAACAACTTCGGGCAATCAACAAACCCTGAAGTGAAAAGACCAAATGGAGAAGAGCACATGACACAAGTGGACTGAAAACGGGGAAGCTCAGTCAGTCTGATTTACATGACTGGCCTGATGCAGGAGCTGGAGACCAAAGCGTCTCCTCTGGAGGGAATGAATTCAACAGTTCACAGATGTCCTGGGTGAAGGATGTGAAGGACAATAGGGCGCGGCTGCTTTTATACATAACATATTCTCTCACATATGTCTGTTGCTCAAAACACAAAGAACAATGATTTGAAAGAGATCCCAATAAAAAGCCAAACTCAAACCTCAGCCTAAGCTAAGGCACATTTTTCTGAATCGGGAAGGACTACTTCAATCCCCACTGGTGGGAAAAACACACCAGGCTTTTCTCCCTTTCCTTTCACTAAAAATGACTATCCTAAGCACTGGTGCTCATAGTTGAATACTTTTACTACTGTGCCTTTTTATACCACTAGAAGCAGTCTAAACAGTGTTCTAGTACCCTGTCAAAAAATTTGCCAGCATGAAATAGGAATTTCATACTGAGGAACAGGACAAATAGACACTCGAGGCATTTGAAAAGGTCAGCATTAATGTTTAACTGAAACCAGGAAATGAACTATTTTCCTGCAGAGTAGAAGACACCAGATTACCTTACAAATAACCAGCTACAGCATTTCAAAACTTGTGAAATGTAGAGAACAAAAGAGAAAGGTAGAGAAACACAGAGAACAAAAACAGAAAACAAAGGAATAGCAATAGTATTAAGTCTCTACAATAAAGATTTTAGCCCATCAATACGGCCACCTCAAAAGGCAACGGCATATAGAGAAATTTGGAAACATACAGTGATTTTCTCTACGGATCTCTGAAAGAGTGAGCAGAGAGGTGTAACAACTGCATTCAATCAGAGAGACAGCGATGCATGAATAAGCAAACTGTACTCAAAAGATGATTTATCCTAATTTGGCCATGGACGCCTTTGCTTCTGTCAGTTTTGGATACACTGCTTGTAGGCTTTGGTCACTAACTCATTGCTAGTGTGTCCAAAGTCGCCAGATTTTTGATTTTGGAAGCAAAGATTCTGCAGGCACACCCTGATGGCATTTGTCAGAGGGGAGTTAGCTTCCTTTTAATAGCTAAGGTACCTGAAATTCAAGCTCTAGTCTTCATAATGTAGACTAATTAACATGCTAACAAAAACAAGAGTATTACGCATGTCCCAACATGCTTAATTACCTTTTATTGCCCGTCTTATAATTTTCATGTCATCCTGCAGCGAAGCACAGGAGGGTGAGAACTCCCTCTCTAACACCATGGCTTCAATCCTAAGAGCATAGCTGGAGCACACAAACAAACAGGTTTAGAACTGACAGCCAAAAGAGAACATTTATCGTGAACAGAATAAACCTACTATCTCCTTACTTTGGCACCTGGATTAGTAAATACATGAAGGAATCAGCTTGAGACAGTTTTGATACATCTCCATCAAAGGCTTTTAATTTCTTTACCTAGAAAAGAGAAAAAAACACTAGCAAAGAATTTTATCAAAGATCAAGATTAACTTGACTTTGGAAGGAAACACCTTGAAAAGCAGTAAATTTAACAGGAGGCATTAGAAAGTCCACTCAGTGACTGACTGACTGACTTCACTGTCCAAGCTCCTTTAATTTGCACACACCCTAATCACAAAAAAATAAAACCAGTAACATCACTCTTCTCCCAAAAACCTAGCTACGCAGTCCAGCGGAAAAAATACGATGCCATCATTCTGATTGGTGATTCTGATTTCTGATGAATGATTTCTGATTTCCAATTCATCGTTCTGATTTCTGATCAGTGACTGCTGTCATCACTATGTTTAGGACACTGCTGTCCCAGTTTCCCCAGGAGAATTGGCTCTTTTCTTTCTGACTGGTCCATTTGCTGTTCTCTAGCTGTTCGCCCAGGAAATAGCTGCTTAAGTGATGATCTGAAAAATGATCCTCGACTCTTCAACAATTGTGATATACACTTGGGCATAGCTTAAAATTAATTGTGTTCTTCCAGCATAGGACTGCCTAGATCTCTTTGGCACAATGCAGCTAAGCTTTAAGTTACGGGTTTTTTTCCAGATACATGCTTCAACCATTTCCTCTAAAACTCTCTTAAGGGGTAAACTTCATGCTCTTGAGTTTGCACTTTTTTCATTCATAGGAAATATTTTACAGATAAATGCAATCTTGCATTTTAAGTTATTTGTTGTCAGTACTTTGAGAACACCATTTGCATGCAAAGGAAATATCACTGCATTGATTTTGTCAATCTTCCTTCCCAGCTCCACCAAAATCCACAAATTTGCATGATCTGGAAGCCACTGATCTGCCTACATACTTACTATTTGTTTATATAGAAGAGCTGGAAAATACATGCACATACGTTTAAGTGTAACTGGAATTTCTTCCACATTTTCCAACACAGCAACTGTGTCCAAAAGCAGAGCTCACTCTCAATTACACTATTTCTTCATTCAACCAACAAGTTCACACCCAGTATCAGTTGTGTGTTTCCACTGATTTACACACCAACCCATCATCCTTCCTTTTTATATCATTACACTTAAAGCTCATTCACAATCACATTTACACAGATGACCTTCAGTTTTAGAAAGCATGTTAAGCTATCCTGGAAAGAGGCACACTACATCAGGGCATCAACAGATATCAGGTTGCCATGATTTAGCAAGACATCTACAGGTTTTTAAAGTATCAGGCTCCAAATTAATCAGTTATTTTTCTGCTTTCACAGTAAAAAAGTAACTGATTTGTAGTGGAAGACAACATACGCTATGCTAAATCAGGAATTTAAAATAAATTCTGGACTAGCAGAAGAAAAGGATTCTTTTAACAGCTTTGTTCTGCTTTATTCCCATTCTTTTTCCACATCACAAAAAAGAGAAATGTTGGGAGCACATTAAGAAAGAGAAAACAAAAATTACAAATTAAACCCAGAATAGAAAAAAAATCCTTTTCAAATAAAAAAAAAAACCCAACAAAAACTAATGACTGAGAAAAAGAATTCTAATCAAAGAGCAATTTTTATTCAGGCTATGTAACTCCATTTCCTAACACCCCCCCACCTTTAACTCAAGACACTCAGACAAAAGCTCCTTCTAAAGATAAACAGCATACCCATTTTTTTGAGGCCTGAGAAGACTCCTAATTTACAGAGTCATTCAAGAAGTCTGCCAACAAAAAACAGGAAAGACCAGACTAGACATTCCTGGTGTTTCTAAGGTGTTAAACGAGCAAGAAACAAACCCAAAATAAACACTTTTTCCTACATCATGAAGTGGGGAGTGGGAGACATCTACTACCTCAGTTAGTCTTTGCAGGTGTTCTTTAACCTAGCTTCCAAAAAACAGTGGTCTGCAACCTGAACAACAAAAATTGCAAATTCTCCAACCTCATTTTAGTATGTTGCAAATATCAAAGTTTGCCTGAAAAGGATACAGGCATTTAGATTTGGGGTGCAGGGAGGGGGAGAAAAAAAGGAAAGCAACCCACCAAAAAACCCATCCCAAATCACCAAAATCAAGATCTTATAAACCACAGGCAGTTATAGGAAGATGCAATTTTAAGATTTAAATGCACAAAAAGTGAACAACAGAGATCCTGAGATTCAGGAATATTAACTTATTCATGCTACCTGTACTATATTTAAATATACTTTTGACAGTAAGTAGCAATCAATGTTATCTATGTGGAATGTTAATTTCACAGACATTGGATGAAATTCTCTTTCTTCTACCCTATTATATTAGGAAAAATGCCTGGAGTGGTATAAGGGAGTACTAAATCCTAGAATTCACCCAGAGGAGGAACTTTCCTATACATGCACAACAGAAGACATTGACGAGGCTGCCTTCTGATGGGTAGGATGGGGTGTGCATGTCACAATGCAAAAAGCTTTCGGCAGTAGCCAACCCAAAAGACAGTCTGTGTAATCAGCCTTAAAACAAAGATGTGCTTCACCGCCTGGTTACACTTTTTCCAGCCCACATCAGCCATCTTAACCCCCACTGTCTTTGCCTTAGATGTCCAAAGCTACCTTCTAAGAAGCAGCAAAGCAGCTCACCTCACAAGCCCAAAACCCAACTGAGGTGGAGGATAGTGACCCATTCCACAAACAGACAAAACAGAAACACAAAAGAGTTGTAAGGTCCTTTTCGTCCTGGAATTCAGCACAGCATAGCCTGGTTCTCCATACATGTCTAAGTTTTCGGCACAGGAGACTAAATCCTCTGGTAACTTGTCCTTAAAACAGTAAATAGTCTGGGGAATAGCTAAGGTAAAGTTAAGACAACAATTTATTTTGTGTTCCCTCTTTATTACAAATTTCATAATTGAAAAAGACCAGTTATCTCACCATGAAGCAGGAAAAAAAAAGTTATTTGACTTAATTGACACTACCTATAAGCTAAAAGAACAGTTTCTGAACCCCAAAGCTAAAAATTCCTGAAACGTATTTTGGATGGCTGCCCCTACATGTTCCAAGGAAGGCTACTCAAAAGCCCGTGGGATTGGCCTCTTCTCTCTGCAGCCGTGTTTTCCAAGTCTTCCCAAAGAGAACTGAGATTCTCTGACAGCTCCTAGAAGTGGGGGTCAAATTCAAATACCAAATCCAGCCAGGAACTGCAAAGAAACTACGGGGATTTACAACAATGCTCACTATTAATCATGTTAACAGATATAGTAAATAGGTTTAGAATTAGTCTGAGAACACAAAAGAGCTAAAAAGTGTCATTTATTTTAAAATCACAATGAATAACTCTATCAGTTCTGCCCTTGATCTCCTCTCTTCAAGCACAACAAAATCTTTTCCGCAACAGTAAGCAGCCACGTACCAAGATATGGCAGTGTAATGTATACATGCGAGAGAGCATAATTACATTGTATGCTCAGTTCTGTATTACTCAAATTGGGCGCAGAGCTACTAATTTAATTTTTCATTATATTTGTATATGGAATATGTATTTGCACTGTCCATGCATGCCCATGCACACTAAATCAGATTTTAGATACTGAAGATTCTCACATATGTAATTTGCTTCATTTTAAAAATAGTTATGAAGCAGAGAAAGCCTGATCTTTGATTTGATTTGTGAACAATTGGAGTAGATATGCCTATTGCAAGTATCTCATTATTCCTCACAGACAGGAAAGCTACTGCATTCCTGCCACTCAAGTTTTCAGTCATTTGTGAGCTACCAGTAGCACTTATTTGCAACTAGTGGGATTTTACTTTATGGCATAAAACAGGTATGTTGCACTCCTATGCAGGATATTTGAAGAAGAATATAAATCAGTACACCACTCATCCTCATATATGCTTGTAACTAAGTATTTCCCCGCATTCCGATCAAGTAAGTCAAATTTTCCCCACGTTACAAATAAATAAGTAAAGCCAAGTGCAATAGTCCAAAGGAGCAAACATTTTCTCTGGTGGTTTTTTTTTAATATTTCCATACCATTGCAAACATTCAGGGCACTAAAGAAAAGCAGATTTAAAAAATACCAAAACCCCAAAAGGTATCACAGTGGAATCCAACTCCAAGGGCACGTGGGAAAGCAGCTAATGTATTAGGTGGGGAGGCACCATGGGGCACATGCCTGGGAGGTGGCAAACCTCTATCAGCAAATGATAAAAAGAAAAGGAGAAAAACCTGCAGCTATCATAAGGGGCGAAAAAGGAAGCAGGAGATGAAAGCTGTGAAGGATGGTCAGCCATATACAGCACTGGCTGAGGAAAGGAGGGGGCAGTTAACTACGCAAACGTGGTTTGAAAAGGGTAGAGCTGACAGACAGAAACAATCCCAGCAAAGCAGGAGACAGACGACTAGGGTTTTAAAAGAGTATACGAGCAAAGGACAGGCTTGAGACATTATGAAGGAAGTTAAGACATTGTGTTGATAACCTGGGCGTGCATGTGTGGGGGTGAGTTGATTAGCAGTATGATATGCTCTCTTCTGTATATATTTAAAGTACAAATTCTGGCTATTCTAGCTCGTTAAACACTGGACTCCCTCAACTTTTACCAGTCTGGGCCTGCTGAAGAGAGCAATGATACGCACATAAAAGCAGCTAAAAGCTTCTCCTCTGCTTTGGTCAGGATGCCAGTAAATGACAGCTGTCAACCATTTCAACAGGATATCGTTAAGAAACAGCTAGGAATCTTTTTAGAAGTGATATAGCAGAGAAGGCCATTGCTTCAGTCAAGACAAAGGCTCCCTGGAAAAAAACATGAGCTGCAAAAGGGATGAAGCAGAGGAGATTCCAAATAGGCATTTCTTCCTCTTACAAAAGTGCTAACCACAGTAAGATAAAAACAGCAGGACTTCTAACAAGGCTTACACAAAATCAGTGATCTTATCTTACTTGTTTACGTATTGAGAATTTTTATACCTTTTCTTGGTCCCCTTTTTTAACCACTGTATGATGGCGAGGCTGGTGCCACACCCACAGCCCCGAACAAAACATTTAGTGGAACCTTGCAGCAAGCTCCAGGTTTGCCAGCTTCAAGAACTTGTCAAGTTTTTCAAATTAAACATTTGAAAATACCCAAACGTTTTCAGTTTGATGAAAGACTTCATAGCAGTGCCAATATTTCAATAATGGTCTTATTCAGTTCGACAAAAACATCCAGCAAAGAGCCAGTATTTGCCATTTATTCACAAAAATCCCAACAGCTTTCATAGCTGTTGGGATTTTTCACAGAAAACAGCTAGAAAATTACTAGTACTGACACCTATTTCTGCATGTAAACAGAGTTGCCACGCTATAATACTGCAAAAAGAAAGAATAATTTTAAAGACAACAGATGTTAAATGTATTTGTTAGCTCAAGTACTTAGCCTCCATTGTCAAAAAGCTGTTCCTTCTCAAAGCTAGAATGTCCATCAGGCGCCTGAGATAATATGGACTGAAATGATGTAAAATATGTCACATACGCCAAAGTGGTGACCAGGGGAACATTCAGGTAATGTGACTATGTATCACAACACTTCTAGATAAGATAAGATTGGAGTGTAAAGCCAGTGTTTATTCATACTAGATAAACTGTGAAGGTTGTTGGTAAAAAAGAAGAAACGTGACGGTCCAGAGTTGCCCTTTCTACAGCTATAACCAGGAATGGTGTTCCTTTCTCCCTCCTTTCACTTTTACAGACTAAGGATTTATGGTACTATATAAAAGAAATACACATGCCTGGCAGGGGGTACTTGGCTCTTATTCCAACCTGCAAGACAACTGTGCTACTGGGCAATGTGACTGTAAATACCTGAGCTGCTGAAAAGAAGAGTATACAAAGAGGAACTGCAGAAGCCCACCCATGGTTACACCAAGAGAGTTAGCACTGGTAACTGAATAACAACTAACTTTTTAGGATCTGACGTTTAAGCCTCTCCTCAGAGTAATTCTCAACCCCTACAACAACAAAGCAGGTCTTTAGGAGAATGGGATGTATCTAAGGGATATCTAATCCCAGGGAACCTTGCTGAGGACACGTGCAACATTCTGCAGGGACAGGCCAATGTGATGACACCTTGCCAAAGCTATCTCATGTGATATGACAACCAGATCAAAAAGCAATTAGGGACTATTACACAGAATAGGGAACAGCAGAACAAATAACACCACTTCACCGGATATCTCTAGTGATTTTGGATTATTTGTATGTGGAAGGGGACTGTATAGTTCTGATGGCTTCCCCTTTGCAAATGGTGAATTACTATTCCAGGAGACAGGTATTCAGACTAGGAGACAGATAATAAACTAACAAAAAAGAAGGGGACATCACAAGGAGAACAATGAACATACATTTAGGGAAAAAAAATGCTGAGAAAGACAAACAACAAAAGCTCTGAGGCTCCTAAAGAGAATGGATTTTTTTAACTGACTACGCTAAAATTTTAGGAGCCACAGTAGTAAATGAGTTATTAGACCCACTTATTCTTTGAATGCTTGAAGCATGAGGACATGAAGGCACTGAAACATTTTTCCATACTAGCAGAAGCATCAGTCCCTCACACTCAGGATCTTCTCCCTGTCCTGCCCCCCTACCCCAGCTCTCGCGGGGAAACCTCCTAAGAAGTTAAACAATTACGGGGAGAATAACAAAGGCAAAGGGGGTCTTTTCTTTTCCTGATGGTGAGCAATGAGATCTCTGAAGCATGGAACTAATTAAATACATACAAATACCTGCATGCTGGGAACAAGCCTCTTTCCAGCCTTCCCTTGGGAACAGCAACAAATCTAACATCTAATGCCCCTTAATTTCTAATAGTCCTCTGCACCATAAAATCTCTTCTATTAATTTCTCAAGCGCCTCCTTAAAAGCACCTCTTAAGTGCTCTGGCCCCACTATATTGAGGGGCAGGCCTGCTGTCAAATCATCTACTACAAAATAAATATACTTTTTCACTCTTAGCAGCACGTACTTGATATCTAAAGCTGAGTATTGCAGACAAAATTCTGATAAAATTCAACAACTTACATTACAATTCTAGCTGAATTACAACATTTATATCACATAGGCGTACACTATTTGAAAGGTTTTCTACTTGTTGCAAAATAACAACCAAGATCTAAACCAGAAAGAGGAAAAGAAGAAAAAATACCTTTCTTTCAGTCTAATTTGCTGAGTATACACAAAGTTAACTAGGAGCCACTTTCTTTTAAGCTAGTACTTCACTGTTCTCCTGTCTGACTCTTTCAGAGGAAGGAGATAAATTCTGTTTAAATACAGGAATATGCACTGATATTCAAACAAAGAGGGAAGGGGGAATAGTTTTGAGCTCCCAGAACTAGTCACCTCTTTTTTTCAGATTAATTACATTTCAACTTGTTGATATCCCCCAACTCTAAAAAATATATTAATCAAATATAATAACATAACACAGTTTTTACAAGATTCCCTGAAAAAGCAGCCCAATTTAGGGTTGTATATTTGACAGCAAAATAATACGTGTTTTGCTGTTGACCGGATCTGAGATTTGCTGCTGCACAGAGGAAACAGAGTGCTTTGACAGTATGACCTTGAAGTGGTAAAGCATGTGAGTTGAGGTTGATCTGTATGTGGACGTTAACTAGCAATTTCCCAGGTTTTGGCCATCACTTTGATGCGAGGTGCTCAAGCAATTCTAATGCTCATTTTGTCAAGAGTGTGGTATACATTTCTCTCAAGTCCATACAAATGGGTCAGTGCAAATACATGATCAGACAAGGAACTCTGCATCATTAAGCAGGGCTCCCAGGCCAGTCGATGAAGCTTCACCTCTTTAATCATGTGAATGGACTTGAAGGTTGGGACTGGGAGGGGAGAAAGCAGCACTTGCATGTTGGTCATATGGTGAGCACAGGGACATTGCAGAAGGTACTGCTGGTAATTCTGTGCCTTCTAACATGTCTCCTTTGGAACACTAAGCCACGTTAGCAAATTGTGTGGGTGCAGCACAGCGGAGCAGCCTTTCTGCCCTGTTGGAACCCAGTGACCTGGGCCCAGGAGCAGGCAGATCCCATACGGCCCAAGCAGGCAGCAAACCAGAAGGGAGAAGAGACAGCAGCATAGGGCTACCAATATTCAACTCGCAGGCACTGCAATGGGAAAGCATGAGGCAGGTGCCAAAGAAGTGAAACTTAATTTGTTTGCATTAGGATATACTTTGATTCTGAGTTTTCTGACCCCCGCCAGAGCAGAGTTATCTGCACACAGGAGGGTTCCAGGTCTTGCTAAAATGTTTATGGGACAAAAGGGACATCATAAAGGACATCAGAGAAACAAAAACACCTTATCACCACCTTAAAAGTAGTTGAAATTACTTGATGTGAAGGGAATGACTACACTGCAACCTCAATACCGCATGTCAAATGAAGATTAAACCTTTGCACTCAGTGGTTTCCTATCCCCCGGCCTCAGGAAGGCTTTGGGATTCCTCTTTTACAGACCTTCATGTTGGAATCCCAGGCAGTAGAACTCTACAAAAAAATAAGTTCCACGTAAAACCATTATTTACCTCCTCTGCTTCTGGTAATAATTTAAGAAATTCATGCAGCAGTTCAGAACCATAGGGCTCACTTCTTCCATGATAAATATCTTCAATGATGGATTCACCAGACCTTGAAAAAACAATTGAGCATACACATTTCTAACACTTGCAGAGTGCATAGTTACACAAATTGAAAAAAAAACATGCCTGGGCTACTCTAAGGTATTATAATGAGGTTATGTATCAGTGTCCACAGCAGCATTGTTCTAAGACCACTTTCAGTGATGCCTTTACTGAAGGGCAACATTATCAGTGAATAAAGATAGCACTGAAACAGCTTGCTTTTAAAAAAAAATTCCTCACCTCACTGCTTTCTATTAATTCTTTAAAAAGAAAGGAAGCCAGTGAAAAGCAGCTCTCATGCAGTATTACATGAGATATAAGGGCTTCCCTTAACTATACCTGAAAACTCACTTCACCTGGTTAACAGTAGCAAACTCTAAATGTTTGGTGCTAAGTCATAATGGCACTCAAAACTAAACATATTAGAAAACATTATGAAATGTAGTTACTTATGACAAACCTGTACAGAACTGTAAACTCCACGAGGAACAGAGCACAATATACAATATATTTGATGAGAACTACAAAGAATTTCACACATCTGTAGCTTGCACTAGCTGCATGGAAAAATCAAATCTTACTTTTTGAATTGTTTGAGAAATATCCCAATGTTCATACTTCTTTTTGCATCCAAAATGGAAACCTGAGAAAGAAAGCAAGAGAGATTAATCTACCAACATCTAAGAAAATAGCATATAATGCAGATATCATTTCTTAAATCGCTACAGATAATTGTTTGCGGTTGCCACCAAATCACAGGCCAAATGAGTACAGAGTCACTTATTATCAACAAAGATCATATATTACAGAACTAGTTTTTACCAGGGAAATATAGAGCACACCCACAACACCTTTTTCCAAGTGAAGCAAAAAACCCATAGCAACATTTATAGAAGGAAGGAATCAAGGTAAGTTCTATTTCAGTACAAAGTAAAAACATTCTTCTTGCTTATTTCATGATGCTGCATTTGCAAAATGTTGCTTATCAAGTAATACGTTGTATTGCATTCGAGGGCTCCACAGTTAGTGAGCACCACACTTCAAAACCCACATATTTCAGAGGTTTTGTAACAAATGTGAGGATGGGCTTTCTAAGCAGAGGTCAGTATGCACTACTGATTTCATTCACGCAAACTAACAGCCACGCTGGTCCACAGAAAGATAAGTTAGTCGATCTTGAATCAAAACCTGAGACAGATTATGCTCAAATCTGTTTGCTTTATCTAGAAGCAAACAGAAACGCATAATAAAATAATAGTCTCCCCCCGCTTTATATTTTAAAGTTGATTTGGCCTATCATCTTACATGTACAATTCGAGATTTTAAGCAGAGAAAAAAAAAAAACTTTTTTTCCCCTAATTCATTTTTAAAAAAATTTTAAATAAAAGCGTTAGTTCTTTTTATACTAGTTTTTCTTCCTGTAACAGCATACAAGTTCAAACCTGAGATGTTTGCCCTGTTTTAGCAAATCATGTCCTTAAGGTTAAAATTTTACCACAGCTATTTTGGTGATAACAGCTACAAAAGTCATGAGATTTACAAGGACAAGAGAATTGTTTCATGTTAACAGTGACACCCGACTGCTACAATAAAACAACTCAGTACACACAGATGTTCAAGACTACTGTTGGACTCACATGATGTTTGAGGTTTTGACAACCAGAAAGGTGTCTTGACCTCTGTGACAGTGCACGAATTAGAAATACATACATAAATGCAATGTTGGCATCATCACAAAATTGAATTAGCCTGCAGTCAGCTGGTGACAGTGAAAATATAGGTATGATTAATGTGCTATCCTCAATATACACCCAGGAGACTGCCTCCTCATCTGCTGAAAAGAGTGAATCAAATTTAAAAGTTTTCTGAAATTTTGGAATTTCCTCTCTTCTGAAACCAGCAAAGACTAGAAAACAGGAAATATCAGCGTATTGGTTTTAATTAGATGATTGCTAGCCTGAAGCCCTTCAGTTTTAGCATATGCAAAGATAAGAGGACAGATTGTGGTTTACTCTCCTGTTATCTTAGGAGTTGAGAGGCCCCCAACAGATCATTAAGGGAAAGCCCCTTAACATAGGACAGGTTCAACTATCTCTCCCACTGCAGTATCTAATCTTTTTCAAATGTTTTACTGCAGGGACCTCTCACTGACCTCTCAAACTGCAGCTCCAGTCTCCAATTGCTCTGGTCACTCCTAATTCTCTGATTTCTCTGTACTAGTTTAAGCATATAAGCTTTGCCATCATGATTTGGCTTTTGGTTTGTGGGGTTTTTTTAAAGCATATTCACAGTGAACCTTCTGTACATATTATTTTTGGTCACAGTCGGTAACTGTTACAATAAGACTGACCATCAGCTGGCTAAACCTTTGGTTTCCATGGCACAACTCAGATTTACAGTACAACCTCAAACAAAACTAGAGAATTTTTTTTAACATCTTCCCTTGAAGAAAAACAACAGATGGCAACATATACAGCTGCATTTGCCTTACCAGCACAACATAAAAATGTCAGAGCCGTTCTTAAGTATCTTATACACACTTCTTGCTCTGTATATGACTGTACTCTATTTTTCCTCTGATTTCTTGTTCAAGCACACAATCAAAACACATGGCTCAATTTTTGGTCATTCTTTGCTTGGTGTCCACTTCAAGATTATCAAGTGTTTGAAAAAGCTGTCATTACTTAACTACCTTCAAGGAGTTTCCAGGTGGGCGCGTGAGGAGAACAAAAGGGGAACCTGGCAGATACTCCATAAATACAAGTTCCTACTCCTTGCACATGGAGTGTGTAGGATACCTCCTACAAATATGGTATCTTCCATCTCACATTCAGTTGCATATTAGATTCATAATCTTAGCCTTAACATCTGTTCGTAATGTCTACTCTTCTTCCCCACTGAGCTTTCATTCTATTTTGTCCTTGCAGAAAGCTGTCTGCATATGACTTCCTACCAAGCTGTTGCTTTTTACCCTTTAAACATTACCCCAGCTTTTATAAATTCTGCTCAGTCTGCTCCTATCTTCTATTCATACACACCTTCAGCACTGGTGCCAGCAGAGCACGTTCCAAATCTCTGTTTGCCACCTAAAGAGATTTTAAAGTGCTGTTCACCAGTAATACCCTTGGACTTCTTGATTCAAAAAGTTACGCTGGTCTGTAGTTAAGCATTGAGAACAGACTTTCATAGTCTCACTGGGATTCACTATATCAAAGAAAACTCTCATATGGTTTCATATGATTTACTTTAGATAAATTCAGGAGAGCTTTCTCTATTCTCAAGGGCAGCTGATTCACTTACGAATCTGCTTCTCATCACCACAGTATTCAACTCATCGTATTTCTGAAATCTGCAGCAGGCACAGATCATCAGGTATCAGTCTGACAAATGTTAATCCACCACTGAAATATTCACTGTTTTAGATGTATTAAGGGAAGGCAAAAATTAGCTTGAGTACCATGGTGAAGCTGTGATGATGGTAAGAGGAAATCTACTCCTGAACTCTGACACAAATTTGCAGTCAACACGAAAGATTCAGAGGAGTGTTCTGGGAGACACAAAAAGCCCCACATCAATACTGACTTTGTAGTGACTGCAGAAATGCAATAGGAGTTTCTGGCCATCAGATTGTCAATGAGGAACAGGAACATGACAAAGTGGATTTATGACAGATTAGTGAAAGCAAAACATTATATGTATTCTTTGGATGAGAACAATGGTGTTTCACATGGTGGGATACAGTTTACAAATTACAGCAAGCACAGAACAGCCTGGTAGCGCAGGCTCAGTGCTGGAGGTTAGGAAGGATATAAACAACTTCCTGCTCCAGCTTCCACTTCATTTCACAACACACTAACCATCACTGTTGAGTTTAGTAATTTGGCCTCTATTCTCCAAGCCACACGCACTGCCTGGAGTGGTTGAGGAAAGCTGCAACTTCCACAGTGCGGCAGAGTGAACCTAGCAGCTTACTACAGGGCTGTCCCGCTCCATGTCATCTTCCCTTGTCACGTTCCTAGCCTGCTCTTTCGCTTAGGCAGGCACTGGTACTCATTTCATTGGTTTTTTCCTGTGTTAGTCCTCTGCTGGATTAACAGGCTGAATCAGCTCTCAAGAAGGTGGAATGAGCATCAGAGCCAGCACAGGGAAAACAGAGAGAGGGCATGGCTAGGAGAGGAGAGAAGAGACATCCTGTTCACCCCTTCCATCTTCCTTCTCTCTCCTCCTCTCACCAGCCCCTTGCAGAGACTCTGGAATTCACTGCATCCTTTCACAAGCCATCAAAACTCACCAAAATAGCAGAAAACTACTCCAGTAGAAAACAAACAAAAAATCCCAGCAGCATTCTGCTGAGCTACTTACTTAAATCTGTTTACAGAGGGTCCAATGTCTGCCAGAGCCAGTACACAGATGGGGGGAGGTGAGGGACAGGAACAGAGGGACAGTTCAAAGGAGAAAGCAAGACCAGCTCCCTTGGCTGGCAACAAGCTGTTCTGCCCGCTCCGCTGCCAGGCTAGCTATAGCCTAGGTGAGTGCACGGTGTGCCATACTGTGACACCACTAAAGGATGGAGAAAGTAAATTGGTGTGTAAACTTAACTCTACACCCCCTATTTTTCAGAGGACCAAATTACATGAACCCATAGGGCCAATTAAGCTTTTAGTCAAGGAAACATGTTCATTAGTCTCCTAAGGGTTTGGTGAGGGGTTGTTTACAAAAAGGAAAGCACTTGCTGTAGGAGTTTGACTCAAATCTCAAAAGAGACTTCTGTTATAATGATGTTTAGAGCTAAGCGTCCAGAACTGGGATTCAATAACCTGAGTTGGGCATCTAAATTCCCTGTATAAATCACTGGCAAGTGAGGAATTAAAAGGACATGCAGTATTGTAACCTCCTACATGAAGAGAGAGCTTCTTCCAAAACTGCTCATGATTTCATAATCAACAGTGATCTCTGGACAAGGTATGAAACCCCTATCTCCACCACAGTCTCTGGGGTGTGCCCTCAACTTTGGCACTCACCACTTCCACTGAAGCTACACCACTGCACTGAGAGGAACCCCACTGAGCCAACAGAGCAGACTCTCCGGCCATGCACTTCTGTACAGCACTTTGGACACATGCTGTTTTTTCAGATTTGGATCTAAGCGATACTTGAATTTACACACTTAAAGTTATCTTGAAAATTCACTGTTGACATACTACGCCAACTAGACTAATTCCACTATTTAAACTCCAAAGAACATTTTTCACTGCTAGACCATAAAGCACTTTCTAAAATCAACTGTGTTTTACACAAAAAGAATAGAGTACTGAACATAAAATGTCTTGTCCACCTTCCCCTGCCAGGCCAGCGACACAGCCAGGAACAGAACTACAGCTTCCTCAGCCCCATGCCAACGCGCTCTCCACAAGGTCACACGGATGCTGTGTACCTCAGCTTGCCCCCAACTCCTTTCAACCTCCGTAGGTTTTACAACAGTGAACTGAAGATAACCATCATACATTAAAGTGAGCGAGCAGCAGCTGACAGCACCGATGACGGAAATCACAAACATTGCCTATGCCTCAAATCTCCATACTCTTGCTGAATGATGCCTGTAGTAACATTAAGCATGTGAGCTGTTGCGTATCTGTGCTTCCGCACTTCCAATAACACATAGCTCTTCAGGATTATCTCCTTCCCTCCTTGCTAAGCAGCTAGTACTGCAAAGTCCATTAACACACAAGAAATAGCTCATCACTGTCTGACACACTGCTGTGGCATGCTTGACAAAGCTTAGCAATGGAGTTGAACATTTTGTCACTTAAGTAGCACAACTCAGAGGCAAGTCCTGTTGCCTCACCGCCTGCCATGTGCAAAAGGCACCACGGGATCCCTGAACCAGGGTGGACAGGCATCAAGCAGTAGAGATGCGTTGGACCACTGTATCAGGTCCAGATGGATGCACAAAAACATTAACTTGTAGCAAGGCAGGTTTTTGTTTCTAAGGCATTGTATCTTGGAGAAACCCTTGTTTTGCTGGCCCGTAATTTTAATCTCTAACACTGCTCTTAACCTCCCCAGGATGCCCCGAGTTTCAAGCTGTACATGAAAACGCATGAGTTCTGGAGCACGCTAGGGTTTTCTCTGCCCCGGCTACTGTATGCTAGGGGCCACATTCAGTTTATGAAATTTATCATCATTTTTATTATACTAGTTCTTCCCCACACAGCAGTCCTGAAAGGGGGAGCTTCTAAGGAAACACACGGGGCTGGAGTTGTGTACATCTGTATGCAGTACAGGAAGTCCACTCACTGCAATCCTGATTTGAAGATGAACATAGCCTGAAAACAGCACAGAGGTTAATGACTACCTCTGATGATGGCCCCAATTACTCCTTCCCAATGTCAGGGTTTCGGAGTCTGCAATACACATGCCTATTTTAAACCCCTTATTTTAGTCTAGGTACAACATGCACACTATCAGTACGTTGGTTTCTTACCTTGTCCCTGCTGATCTTATTTTGACATCTCCTGAATCCTGCAAGATATCATCAACTTCAAGTCCCTATTTTCTCCCTAAAAACTGGTACATTGTTACATCTCTTAACCCCGTGCCCTCTGTATTTTGTTTACAAGCTAACATGTATGTAGACACACTGATGATTAAATCTGCATTTCAACCCTCCAATTACTTCACAGAAAGATCACTTGAAACAATTCAAGTCAGGCTTCACAAAGAGGTTGTCTATAAATCAGGATTTAAGAACTAGAAAAGCTACTTATCAGTTCACCGGAGAGTGTTAGAACCTGAAAGTGCTTGGTATATACCTTCTCACCACCAGAACAGAAATCAGTAACAATCTTCAGACCTTCTTGGAAGGTTATTTTAGTGTCCAGAAAAAGCAGGGTAGATGAAATAAAGTTTTCATTAGCAGGAAAGCAAAGTTTATGAAAGTTGAAACTTTAAAATTATCTCAATTAAATAACAAATTCCCTTAATCACTATATTATGTTTTATTTCCTCGCTGTCATGCTGGTACTTCCCTTCCTGATGTCTCTAGGACATCAAGGGTATATACAGCGTTAACCCTTGCAATAGGAGTCTCTTCTCTCCTGCCTGGTGCATGTTTGCATGTAGAACATTTTGTTTGCACAACAGACATGGAAGAGCTGAAGAGAAAAGTTACAATACACCTATGTTTCAGACTGAAAACTCAAGGGCTATCCAACAAGAGTAAATACAGATGCCTTCAGCTCCCTCCGCTTACTTACATTTTTTAACAGGTGATCAAATCACAGCACTTACCAAGTTCAAATAATAAAACACTGTTAGCTCTTTGAAAAACAAACGTGTGCCACTAAGAACAAAGAGTTTATCCTCCCCATCGTTCCCCTCTCCTTCAGATCAAGACAAATTTGCCATAAGAATGAACATGACAGAGACAAAGGCGAGTCAGAATTCACACCAATTCCTACAGCATTATGTAGAAGAGAGGTTTTACTTCAATTCTTACCTCCTCTTTAGTCTCTTTAAATGAAGACTTTAAAGATCGACTTCGGGGGTCCTGGGGCTTGGTTTCTTCCTGCTGCCCAAAAAGTTCCTCAATTGTCTTTGTATCAATCTGATACTGCGGTCTTGCAGCAATCGTCCAGATATTGTTTTTACCACGGACTTGTTCTTCAGGGATAGTTTTCCAGAAAAAGCTCCGCATTCGTTTTTTTTTGCCGTGGTTGTCATGCCCATTTATCAGCTGTGGAGGCAGAGGTACGTTTGGTCCAGGCAGTGGAGGAGGGGGCGGTGGTGGGGGCGGCATCCCCGGGGGGAGCGGAGGGGCTGGGGGTGGCCCTGT
>NW_008795709.1:1472368-1476675 GCF_000699145.1 Aptenodytes forsteri | reverse complement strand
GAGGGGACATGGTGGAGGAGGCCATGGTGCTGCAGGCTGAGAAAGTTGAGATGCTGTCGTCGTATCCTCGTTCATTAATCCCGTTGCAACTGGAATAGCCCCATTTTCTTTATCATTGACCAAGGAGAGACAATTCATAACATGCATTTTATGGCCTCTCCAAAGAGGAGAGTGTTACTTCCTTGGATCAGTTTGAAACATTGAATAGTGAGTGCAGCAGCAACTGATATCACGCTCTCTCAAACTCTAGTCTGCCAGCAGTAGCAACACAAGAGGGGACTGTACCATCTTCGTAACCTACGACAAAGGACAATAGGGAGACTCAGATCAGAGAGACTGGATATTGTCCCTCACACTGAAAAGACACCGAAATTAAAGGTAAAACAGCTACTGAGTTTTTAATCCAGAAAGGAAATCTAGTGAATCAAAAGTCTTTCCCAGGGCAATTCTATAAAATTTATCCACACCAAGATTTCAAATAGCTTTGGGTACCCAGATTTCAAGAACATATATAAAAATAAGAATACCTCTTAAATTGTCCACAGTAGATACCGAACACACCTATTAATCACAGTTCAGTGCAATTTTGTGAGAATATATTTATCTCAAATTATTAAAACAAACAAATGTTATTCCACTCCTAATTTTAGATTTTTTTTTAAAGGTGATTACACACGGTTAGAAAATATAAGTACTAACTATGGTACTGGATTAACTGGATCAAACAGACCCTGTTTGAATCCTTTTAATTCATGGCTTAAATCCAAGCTGCATTAAAATAACGAACAATATGTTGATGATTTAACAATCTAGCCTAATGTACTGCTTTTTTGTCTTCATATTTTTCACGCAATTGTCAATAAGGGGAAAACAGTGTCCAGTCCCTAAGCTTTCTATGTTCACTGAGCATAAACTTAGAGTATTTGCATTTTACCATTACTGGTCTGGTTACGTTCCCAAAATGCACTAAAAGAAGAAAGACTGCAGTTTGATTAAGCTGCCCCTTATAATTTAGTTCAGTATCTAGGTTAACATAGCCCATTCAATAAGCGGAGAGAGAGAGAAAGGACAGAGGAGCTGATAGGAACAGTAACCTACACATCCTAAGTGCTGTACATATGCAAAGCTTTAAATATTTAGGAAAGCTTTTACGTCTGGATTACCTCATGAAGCAGCTTAACAGGAATCACAATAGTTTTGACCAATTTTTCTTACACTGTTGCCTACTAAATGAAGACGCTGTTATTAACAGTAAATCTTCAAGTAAGAGTATGACTTATGCAAAAAGCACAATTTTAACAAGCCAAATCTATTAAAACAGATTTACTTCATAGATCTCAGAGAAAACAAATTAAGGTGTTTCAAATACAGACCAATGAAGAATCCCATGGTTTTTTTGAAATTTTTAAGTTACCTCAAAAAAAATTCGGGAATTTACAAAAAAAATCAAAGATACCACACAATACACATTTAAATAGAAGACAGACAGCCCCTGAGCAAAAATCAGTCGCAGGAAAGCTCAACAGAAAAAGCTGAAGTAATGCACTAGCGTAAGAACAATATCAAATCAGAAATTTGGCACTGATTTAGTCGTATGCCTCTTCAGCAGGGTTCACATACAGCTAATAGCAACCCAGATCAATTTGACATTGTATCATAGTGATGAAAAACCTTCGCTATTTTTGCCAGAGATCCATCACTAGAGCGTACACAAACAAACAGACCCAAGTCACAGAAACAACCCTTAGGGCAAATTCTCTCTTGGTCTGCAAGGACTCAGCCACCCACAGCTTCACTGAAGTCAATGGAAACCGACACAAAATGATCCACTGTACCTCTTCTTCTCAAAAGCTTGCATAGGTAGCAACGAACTCTTCTTTCCTGCTTCTGATTTTCTAACCTTATACCTTATGTTATCAATGTATTCCCACGAATAGAAAACATATATAAAAATCAGTATGAGGCTTAAGTCATAGGAATGATGGAAAATATTTTAATGGCAGGGTAAAAAGGGGAAGAGCTACAAAGAAAGTAGATCAGGACAGAAGGTTTCAAATTTAAATCAGTATTAATACCCAGTTGCTATTACAGAGCTCTGTATGTTCATGCGTCTCCTCCCAAGTTCATGATCATAGAAGCAGAGAGGTATAAAAAAGCAGGGGCAAGGTGGTGGAAAGAGATTAACCACTCAAAGCAATTAAGTGTTGCATTAATTTAAAGAAATACTCAACTAGGAAAGAATCTTCTCCTCCCTACCACTTATTTAAAAATGAAAAACATATTAGCTAGTCTTCCACCATCACAAAGCAGTATTCAACAGTTATTATTTTCTAACTTGGGTTTCTGCAGATTTTTTTTTAAAAAAAAAAAAAGGAGAGAGAGACAAACAGACCAACCGTCCATGCCCCTCGACAATGTGCAAGAACCTCATTTTGAAACTTCCAATATATCTAGATGCTTTAAGAAAAATGGGATCAAATCCTAATGAAACAAAGTTGTAGGCAATGAATCATCAGAGTCCCAGCGCTAACACACAAGAGTGGAAAACGACTGATCTCAGACCTGAACGCTTCTGAGTTAGACAAGGGACGCTCCTAGTGAAAGGAGTGGAGAACGCAAGGGGAAGAAAACATCCCAACCTAGATGTAAAGATAGATAGAACAGGAAAAACTGTTTTCTAGCCAACGAGCCCTATACCTCTTTAGATGAGGTAACCGTCACCCAGAACCAGGAAAGGGGAAGAATCAGCATTTGGAAGGAAGGCATGAAAGGAAAGGCACAGCATAAAGGCTGGCATTCAGCTTTGTCTTCTGACAGATAAGCACGATGCAGGTGACAGAGGTCACCTGCTTGTGAGAGGATGGCGGTCTCAAGTTACCAGATACCAGAAGACTGGTCAAAATTCCCTTCACTTGCAGCCTCTCAGAGGAGCTGCTCGAAGACGTTCCCAGTGCCCCCGCCATTACCGTGAGTGGGAGAGGAGAGAAGCTGGCAGCCGGGACAGGCCCTGGGCCGCTTGTTGGTATCAGCAGGTGCCTCCGAGCAGGAAGTACAGCGAGAGGAGGTGGGGAACAAGGCAGCTGTTCTGACTGTGAACTACAGGTTACCCAGAGACGCCAGGACTGGGATGTGTAATAAAACCCAAGCAAAATTTTAACTCCTAAGGAGCCTCTCTGCACTTTTCAAAGGATTAAAGAGAAGAAAAAGAAAGGGACTCAAGAACAAACATTTGAGATGTCTCAAATATGCTTAATTATTGCATGTTTGTTATCCAAAAGAGCCCAAGAAGTGCAAGAGCTCTAAAGTAACATCTTTACTGCACGTTTTAATTGTGTCCATATTTGGCATAAAAGAAATATTTTATTTCTTTGTCTCACTCATTGTTTTAGCCAACCTAATCTAACTTGGAAATTTATTTCAAAGTTAGAGGGTGGGGACAACTTTCTCCCCAGGTAAGAAGACAAACACTCTAAAGTAATTTGTTTCTTGCAAAAGAGGCAGTTGCCACTGAGACGGACATACATTATATTTGCATACACAAATTAACAGGTGAAATGCACGATGTGCTGAAGGGCATCTCATAATTCATACTGCAAGGTACTACTCCCTTTAACTCACGCCTTATGTTCTCTGCTGCCCACGTATCTGTGTCAGGTGTCCTCCAAATTCTCATGAGAACAACGCTGATTTTGACACCAAAGCCCAACCACAGTATTTGGGTGTCTGGGTTTCAACAACAGCTATACAAAAAGGTAAACGGAGCAACCAGTTGCTAACTGCAGATAAACTCCAAATGCTGCCTGATACAGCTAGCTGCTGATCTTGCCAAAACGTGTGGGTTACAAAGACGACGCAGCTCACGCTATCACAGCAACTTAGTGCTTAACCACTTAATGCATCCAACAAAACCCCTCATACGGCACGACCTCCCTGCCAGCCAGGCTGGGAAGGGAACCCCAGGCGGGTTCACCACATAAGCAAGACGGGCAGCGGACAGAGGGCCCCCGCGCCAGGCAGGGACCTCGCGGGTTTTGTCAGGGGGCTCGATTCCAACTATTTTTTGCTCGGGCTCCCAGCCACTGCGCTCACCCCTGCCACGGGGAAGGGGATGCCAGAGGAACAGCCCTCAGCCTTACCGTCCTATTTTCCGTCCGGAGCAGGCGCTTGGCCGGGGCACGCACGAAAGGTGGGCAGCGTGCCTATGCGCCCGCCGCGGGGGCCCTGCCGCCGGGACCACCCGAGGGGCCCGGGGAGAGCTCCTTACTTTGTGACTCCCTTCAACAGACGCCGCAGGCCACGGGGGAGCG
>NW_008795709.1:1421926-1471656 GCF_000699145.1 Aptenodytes forsteri | reverse complement strand
ACCCTGGCCGCGGGGCGGCGGCGCCCCGTTTCCTTCCCTACCCGGCCGGTGCTACCGAAACGCCCGTACGGGAGGAGGGCGACCTGCGCGCCAGCGCCGGGTGCTGCCGCCGCGGCGTGCGGAGGTGTGCGTTGGCGTCCTCGGTGGGTCTTGGTCTAAGCAAGCTCCTGATAAGCTGTCTGATGAGTATATGAATACATGTATCATTTACCACATGCTTTCACCGAAATCACAGCAACTATCTCTATAGAAACAGGACAGCGGTGCTGTCAGCGGCTCCCTTCCACGGCCGAAGCCTTTCGCCCTCTGCGCTCGCTCCCCGGCAAGCATCACCTTTTCCATTCCCTTCCCGCGCCGCCTCCTCGCCCAGGCACTACCCGCCGGCTCAGCAGAGCAGGTGGCAGCAGGTAGGCAAGATGGGCATGCAAACCTGCCTTCGGAGGCCCCTGTGTCACCAGCAGGCTGAAAGTCAGTCTCCAAAGCAGACAGCGTGGCAGAACTTCCCGCAAATTTAAGATGTGATCACAGCCCTGGGTTATGTCGCGCTAGGCAGCTCACATGACTTGTGGACAGCTGAAAGCCAACGTACCATCCACAGATTATACAGCAAACAAATATGTCGTTCTAAAATATCTTGCCAAGAGATTCAATCATGTCAAAAATAAAACCACTTTCCCAAAAAGAGTAAAGGTGAAGAACTTCACTCAAGTAAATAGTCACAGCTGTAAGGAACAAACACAGCCCACACACCCCAACACTACTTTTTACAGGAGGTCAATTCTGAGGCAGAATCAGAAACGCTTCCTTGCCTGAGAAAGGAGGGAAGGAGGGAGGGAGGAAAAAACCTCACCTCCAGCCTTGCACAATCAGCTATCAGAGCTTCTGAACTGAGCACATGAGAGAGAAATAACACCTTGGCATGGCTGGGGTGGAAGGCAGGAGCAGGACGACAAAAGCATGTCTCATCTCAGTGTGGAGTGCCTAACCTGCACCCTGCTGCCTCTGCCTGGGGGCAGGAGGCAGGAACCAGAGGAAGAGCAGGAGGCCAGGCGGCCTCCCCCCGACCCGGAACCCAGGCCTGTGGTGGCTGAGGTTACACCATCCTGGCTTACAGTTCTGCAGCCAGAGATCTGACCTACTGGTCTGGCAAGGCAGCCTGTCCGATTCACTTGATTTAAAAAAAAATATTAGAACAAAAGGAAAATTTATGGAATGCGATGTCAGAATCTGGTCATTTAAGCTCAAAATTCACTGAGTGAAAACAGTTCAGCTGCAGTAAATGGCAATTCATATCACGCCACACATCTCCGCTTGGCAGGGTTAGCGGCAGCTGGGGAGGACACACTCAGCTTTAAGCCAGCACGGACATTCCTCGAGAGTGTCAGGTCACCCCTGAGGTCGTCAGCGAGGAAGTGCATTGCTGCTTGGACTGTAGCTGCTTGTGTTGGAACCAAAGAGTCTTGTTTTCATTGCTGCCAGTCATGAGCACAAACGTTCACTTGAAAAGACGGAAAGAGCAAGCCAAACAAGAGACTTGCATAATGGCATTGTATTAAAAAAAAAACCAAAAACCGAACAGGGCAGCAGAAGACCTGGGAGCCAGTCCGGATGTGAAGTTAAACTCTTAACTTTTCCTCACCCTGTGGGGTTTTTTTCCCCCCCAGAACTTTTCCAAAACACAGTGTTAGCAAATTAATTTTAAGTTTTTAGCTCATTTTTTTCCCCCTAAAAATGTGAACACTCAGCAGGCCAAGATTTTGCCCACATAGCTAAAATTCATCCGAGTTACAAACAACTGAAAACAGGTCTTTACAGTAGGAAGTATTAAGCAACTTTAATAATAGGTAGATCAAGCAGCCCCACCTATAATAAGTAACAAATGCACCTCCCTAGAACAGATAGCATTTAGATGGGTTGGTATACTATGGAAACAAATCCCATTATTAATATTTTAAGATTCCTAGTTAATAAAATGCTCAAGACAGTTTTCAAGATGACTACTCCTTTTAAGGCATTACCTTTGTTTCTTATGAATGAAAAAACATCTTTTGTAAACTCTGCTTTTCTTTAGAGCACAAAGAGCTTCTAATGCTTTAGGCTGAACACAAATTTAATGACTGAACAGATCTAATGGGAACAAAGCAATTTATACCACCTGAACAAAAGGTATCGTCATCTTCATTACAAGCCCTCATTTCTACAGTGTTCGGACAAAGGCAGCAGAGAAAGTTAATTGTGACACTTCAGACACATTAAAACCAAGTTCTCTTTGGTTTCAAAATTAAGCATGGTGGTAGTTAACCTCTTGAAACAAAACCCTGCAATTAATTACCACTATCACATAAAACTAGCGTGATGCATACACATATGTAAGAAAGGCAAATCAAGACTGAACAGGCAATAATAGTTTTCAGCGTTATTTAACTCTTAAGTGCTTGAATTTACAGCCTTCAGTATTCTTTAAAAGGTAGCAAGGTGTATAATTATTTTTTTAATTACCACAGTAAGACATACCATTTGTTAAGTACCACTTACTAGGAACACATTGCTGATAGCTGAACTGTTCCTGACTGAACCAATGGATTTATGCTGGCATAAACAGTAATAACAGGGCATACCCGAACTAAAAATTTGTTTCAGGTGTACTCTGTCCTGTACCTGATCTCTGCACTTAACTAAGAAATGTTCTCATACAGCCACACTGGTACCCACCTAAGTTCTACCAGCCGGTGATGCAAGGGAACTCTGGAAAGATACTCTTGATCTCTTTTTCTGCTTCTCCTGGAATATCAAATATTTCCATTCCTCCAATAGCTATTATCTTTAAAATGGGTTCTCATAATGAGATGAGACAGAGTGTATTTGCTCAGAAAACAAAGTTTTTCTCACCCACAGCGATTAAAAAAAAGTTGAACATACATTTTGCTGAGCATAAGTACTTAACAGAAATACACTACCAATAGCATAGCACAGAATTGTTGCTGCTCCTGCCTCCTTCTTAAAGTCTTTTTTTTTTTTTCCCTGAAAGGCAGCTGAAGTGTAAAGAGTAATGCTTTTGTGCCAGCACAAAAGCTGTAGAAAACAAAAGATTTGCAAACCGTAGATTGAGCTTTTATGTCCAAGGCCGTTGCTCTGCAAGGTTCATACGCTGCTTCTCTGCATTTCAGTATAGGGACTCTGATAAAACAGCAACAAATCACTTTTCCTTTCCACTGCTGCTCTATCAATTTATGCCATCCTTCTCTGAGGCAGGCAGAAGCCTTCCTACTTGCTGCTCTTACACTACAGGGTAAGGTACTTCCTTAATTCACTTCAAACTATTGCCATGGTGACACACCCCATCTACCTGGCCACTTGGTTCCCGTGTAAGACTGACGGAAATTAAGAGAAAGGACCTTGGTGAAGATAGGTGCAGTGAGGTGAATGAGACCGCTGTCACAGACACAGAAATGTGCTTTCTATGCACCACTAGCTTTAACACCACACCACCTGAAAGAACACAAAGATGTCAAAGAGCTACTAACAACAAGTAACATGGAGAACAAAGAAATGTAAACCAAGGAACAGTCAACTCCTCTGTGGATCTTCTCATCAAAAAAAAAAAAGCTTTCAATTTGACACAACTTAGCTGCCAGTAGTTGGATAAGTTTGGGGTGGGGGCGATCACAAAATATGAGAAGATTAATGACTAATTAAAAAAATCTGTGACTAGTACAACCTCCACATTGAGCATGCAGCTGGAAAAGATAGCCAGACTAAAAAAAAAACCCTAATTGCAGATGAGGAATGCTAAATAATTATAATACCTTATTATTCTTGTAACACCACAATAAGGAACAAGAGCAGATAAGCAGAGAATACAAACTGAACATGCCCCCAGTTGAGTTCAAAACAGAGTTGAGCAGAACGTTTAGCTTTCCTTTTATATTACTTTGATCTTTTTTTAAGCAGAGACAGAACAGAGATAAAGTTGCTGGGAAAACCAGTTGACAGAAGATTGAAATCAAGCTGTTACTTTAATGATACTGGTGTGTTACTGTACTCTACTTGCATAGACTTCTCTTCAAATATAACTGTAGATACAAAGAACCTTTCTGGTTATAAAATGTAAGGGCTTGACAAAGCATGAAGCATGCCAAAGCGCATTTTTAGAACAGAAGAGCTGTTTGTAAAATTCATACAAACAAAAGAACAGGAGCTACAAGTTTCAAACAAGCCAGTAGTGAAGATAACTTACAGTATGGTCACTGAGAAATGAACACAGTTCCCTGGGTCTCTGGTACAGCAGCTACAACAGCATATCTGCAACGCTATTAACTGCTTTAAATTCTTCTTCCTGAGAAACCTCACACAACACTAGAAGGACTAATATGATAACTTGTAACAGAGATGAAATCTTTCACAGACAAGACTCTACTCGGTGGGTAAGGCCCCCTTGTCAAACAAACAAACAAACAATCTACCCTGACAACTGTCTATCTCGATAAACGCCAGCATTACAATCTTAAGATATTTATACAGCTTTTTTGTTAGTATCAGAAAAGCTGACAACTGTAATTACGTCCCATTAGAAACTTCAGAAGTGTCTTCCTCATATGATCTCCAGAAGCAAAAGTTTCTAAATTTGGTTAGATTTGAAGAGTTAACTTTGAACACAAGACACGAGCTTGACTTATTTCATAAGCACATATATTTGAATGGGGGCAAAGAGAGAAAGTACTACAGAAGGCAATCAGTTTAATATCCTGTCGATTAGCTGAACGCAGAACCCTCCTCACTGAGGCTATCAACTAGAACAATAGCTTCAGTGAGCAAAATGGAAGTCATTCTTCCTTCTCCCTGGTATTAAAAAATACACAGATTTTAGCAAGTAATCTCTTTTGTCCAACCTTTTCTTCAAGGTGAAGAGACTCTAGGAGTTTTAAGCCATTGCAAAAGTTTGAGGGTTTCACTATGCCACATGGGTCATTCCTGCACAAGGCAATTTCAGATTCAAGTTCACCGTTAGCATTTCTGACAGATCAGTTCCTTTTGGGCAGGGACTATCCTCAGCAGGAGACACATGAATCAGACAGAAACCAATGGCACATGTTCCATATGTATCCTTTTCCTATAGTGGTCTGAAAGCTGATATTTCAGTTGTAGTCAGGAGGTTTGCATTCTTCATCCCTGCTATAGTGCTGCTATCTGCACCTCCTAGCTCAACTGTACAGTTACATAGCTAACTTATTTCTTGCACCATCATACCATGCGCATGCCAAGATTCAGAGACAGTGGAAGTCAACAGCTTCATAAAAGTTGTAAATGTAATGAAATTTCCTTTAAAAGTTTAAGTCAAGAATTACATATACTGAAAGATTTGTTTCACTAGGAGTTTACATTCAAGTTGAACTTGCACAGTATTAAATCATCCTGAAATAAAACATCAGTGTTACCACCTAGTACTGCTTTACCAGAAATTCTTGGGCAGGGGTGGCAACTCAGAAAAACAGGACTCAGCTTTCACTGCAGAAGCTGGGTTCTACTCTTAACCATCACAAGTCAAAGAAGTTTGACTGCAAACACCTTTAATATGAATACAAAATTCACATAGGATATACATTCTGGGGAACATAAATGAACTATTACAAGAGATTCTGACAGAACAAAAACATAAAGAAGGCTGTCAGAGCAAGAATTTAATGAGGAATGATTAAAAAGTTTGATTTACATTACAGTTGTGTTAAGCACTGAAAACTTTAAGAACGTCAGCTGAAAGGCATTTGAACATACAGTACATAAATCATACAATCCACACCGTTGTAAATAACATATTTGGAGTATTTCATTTTACTTAATAGAACACAACGCAATGTAACGTGCAAATGAGGACTCCAATATATTGAATTTAAAATGTCTATGATAAAATTGACATAGAATTTTACATTTAAGGACTACACGATTGATGGAGAAATTAAAAAAGTATCCTCCATGTTACTCCCATTACCGAAGTATGCTTTTCAATTAAATAGAAAAACCATACTGGCCCGATTTCCCCTCTCAAAATCATACCTGTCCATGAAGATTAACTAAAGCTTTAACTTGCTCTAAGTGTAAAATGAAACAGCATTTACACAGTCTCCTTCCTCTTGTTGGGAATTGACAAACCATTATGCGAAAGGGTTCTTGGATTATGTACACTGGTGGAAAATATTATCTTATAAAAAGGCACATACCTGTGATTTAAGGCTAGTACGGTATTTGTTTCATAAAGTAAAATTGTAAATGAAATTAGTACATTGCATGGTTGGCCTCACTCAGCAAACCACTTGGTGCAAAGCAAAAATGTGTGCTTAGAAGCCTCAGACTGACAGTGATTCTTGCTTTAGTGTTTTTCTTTTTTTTTTTGAACCTATGATGGAAAGGTACATCTTTTAAAAAGGCATTTGCTGCAATTCCACTAGTCAATGAGCCATCTGCTACTGTTGCCTTATATGCAGATATCGCATATAGGCCTTATATTATTAATCTGCAAAATATTCTTTTAACTCTCTCCTTTTTAAAAGTCATATGAAAATTACTAAAGATGTTTTCTATATTCATCTATAAAATACCAGATGTTGGTACAAATCATGTAAACCTCCATTTGGAAATATTTTGACTAGCCACCAAAATGACCAGAAATCACAAACATCATTTGTCAGTGCAAATCTATAATAGTTTTCTTTCCCCTCCCTCCCTCCCTCCCCCATCCCAGTTACAGAAATCACCACCAACTTTCACATACAAAACGAGTGCTCTATATTTGAAATGACAGAAATTATGTTTGGCTACCTTAAAGTCACCCACTTTCCCACCAAATTCAGTTTTACAGTATTATAAAAGGGGAAAAAAATTAAAGCTGTCTGTGCAAGAATCACTACAACAGTCCTTCAACCCCAACCCTTAATTATTATCAGATTTAAAGATTTTAGGTTAACATTGGGTCCTCTTCTCTGATCTGATTACTGCTCTTCAAGCCAGGATGGGGCATCTGCTCCAGGAGTTTTCAATTTGATGTGGAACTGTTTAAGTGTCTGTTCAAGCTGCTTTTGATTCCCAGCAAAGTATGCCGCAATGGCATTGTGGAACAGAACAAGCTGATTGTGCAATACCTTAACCTGCAGGCAAGGGTAGAGATAGGTTAAGAGGAGGCAGCAGATGTTAACAACATCGCAGGTCAGTTATAAAAAAAACCAGGCATATCTGAGATGCTCAGACTTCATACAGGTTTATTTAATAAAAGTTTAAAAATACAAATACAAAATGCAAATGCAAAATTCTTTAACACTAAAGCGATTTAGAGTTTTCATAAAGTATACTTAACAGGCAATAGCAACTCAGTACGCATGGACCAAAAGCAATTCACCGAACAGCGTAATATTATCAAACGCTTGATTACAAGTACTCGATTCCTTGAAATTAGATGTCAAACCTCTGTTTAAGATACCTACCTGCAGGCCAAATGGACTTCCCTGAGACAGTACATGACAAATGCATTATCTAAGTACACAGCTCATTTATTTGCCCTCCTTGCAGAGAGTTGCTGTTTTCCAGCTCACTTATACCTAAGTCAAATGAAACTGATGTTCTTTTCCCAGCAATATTTCTTGCCCATCTCCTGTAACACAGGATTATTTACAGCACTTGGTCAATATCTTGACTATAACATTTGTGCAAAGTAGTCATGAAACACACAGGTCACAGCAGTAATGAAAACTTGGGGAGAAGAGCACAGGAGCAGCTGGAGCGCATCACTGGTTTTCTCTTCCGGTCTAGTCTATGATGACAAGCTATAGCACCGATGAAGTAAAAGTTAAACAAATGTTACATTTTCATCCTAGCATACCAGTAAACCTGAAGTTGTGAATGATGAGCAGTAAGATGCTGGAAAAGGCATCTGTTCAGTTTCTCCTGCAGCCAAAACCTGTCCTTTTTGTTCTTGAGTATACTTCTCAGCCCAGCACAACCTTACTCTTGTGTCAGAGCCCAAATCCCTAAGGTGGTGGCCCTGTGCCTGTTTTCAGCCTACAAGACCTTGAACCCAATAGCATTTAACCAACACAGAAGAGAACAGAGGAACAGGGTGGCTGACTGAGCCCAAAGGGAAGATGTGGTAGGCAGACGACTTAGCTTTCTCTACTCAAATTTTGGATCACTGCCCCGTCTGTCAGCACAATCCACAAGGGAAAGTCTACTCCTGTCATGCTAGGAAGCAAAACTGTCCTTGGGCCAGGTTTGGCGTATGCCTACCAGTTGGCCATGCCTGTCTTAACAGGTTATTTGGCTAATGCGCTTTTCTGAAATGCATGCAACTCAATACAGAGATACTTTATTGCCTTAATTTAAGAAAGGATCTCAAATTAAAAAAAGCAACATGTATTAGACATGCTCTTACACTAGAAGAGTGTAACATTTACACTATTACACAGAAATGTAATAATCTACTTTTAACATAAAATACTTTGAGAAAAAAGGGCTGAGGATGCGTGCATGTGCACACATGCACACAGGTGTATATAAAAGTTTCAGCACTAAGTTGAAATTTTTTATGCATATACAACAATTTATTTTTTTTACTGAATAGTCTCATTTCACAAATTAAGTTTTGCCAATAAACTGACGACTGTACAGACCTTAGTATCCTACTTAAGTGATAACCTCTCTTTGGTGACACAAATTTTGGACTAAGTTGCTCTGACAATTTGAAAACTGGTATTCCTGTGTTTTCTCCCCTAATCATTCAGGATAATTTAAGCTTAATACATGTGAGGCTTTTTGCCTCATTAACAGTGTAAAATGGTAGGTTCTTCCATCAAAAGGCTCTCCAAAAAGAAACATGAGGCAGATATGGTTAGAAAGGAGTCTGCAGTGCACACCGTAACTTGGGACAATGTTTTTTTCATTTACAAGAGGAAGAATTCACCAAATCCATTATGTACAGACATTTTAATATTTAGGAGATGTAGAATATAGCTAACTACACTTGTTCAACAAACTTACAGTTCAGCTTTTCAAAGTCACAAAAGATGGCCTCTTTCAGTTTGTGTGAGAACAGAGGTATATAAATACACATATTTTTGGTATCTATAAAAATATGTATTTTAATCCCCAAAATATTAAGTAATATAAGTGGAAAACGTCACAACAACATCAAGAGTTTGCTTTTAAAAGTCGAGAGCAAAAAATTTAGCAAGTACACTCTTTCTTGAGCAGATTTGTTCACCATTGACATGCAAGGTTTCACACAGTCCAAGCTAGTTCTATCACATTATTAAAATGTTACAAGAGTTTTATTCATAGTGTTTATAGGAACTCAAATGAAACAAGGGTAATTAATCCACCCTCCCAGCCCAAGTTCATCAATTTGAGGCCAAATTTGGTACTTTGTTAGGGCAGCTTTTAAACACCAAGCTTTTGTGAACTGCCCTGAAATCTTCTGATAATTTTATAAATTCAGTCAGGCCTAGGCTCAAGTACGTGTGCACACGCACAGAGAGGCAGGAGTTGACAATGTGGAGGCAGATGATTTGGATTGAAAAAATAGGTTTTGTTTCGGTGGGGTTTTTTGAACTACCAGAGCTACCTCATTGTATGAGGTTCTATCTCCAAGCCAGAGCTACCTCATTGTGGTGTAAATTTCGTGATCATTATCAAACTGGTTGCAGAGGTTTATGATGTTACAAATTCTGCTCTCCTCCTTCAGAAGCCATTTGCTAAGTGAATCCCAAAAGTGATGGTGGGATCTTATAGAATCATAGAATAGTTTGGGTTGGAAGGGACCTCTAAAGGTCATCTAGTCCAACCCCCCTGCCGTGGGCAGGGACATCTTCAACTAGATCAGGTTGCTCAGAGCCCCGCCCAACCTGACCTTGAATCTTCTTATCCATAGCTTCATTCGGGTAACTTTAAGATTAAATTTCTAGAGAAAGACCACTTAAACTGTCTGGCACTGTACAAAGCAGCTCTACTATGAAGCAGCAGCCAGCTAAGAGAAAAAAAGCTGTAACATCTCAAATCACCTAATGACCGCTGCAAAAACACCTGCAATCACAGCTAAGAACTAGACGACAAGTATTCACTTAGAGCCAAGTTCAAACCTAACCAGTTTTCCCATGAAAGAATCTCAGCCTTGCCCACTCCTGTATCCAGCCATTGATTCCTACTGTGTTTCACCTTAGCCCTCTGTTGGCAAAACATCCATGCAGTTATGTAGTCGGCTGGATCAGGGAACAGATCTAGATTAAAACTAACCAGACAACAACATACTTGCTTTAACCTGGATCAGTTCCCCAATCTGATTCTCTGCACAGCTGCAAAAACACTTTTGTAAGCACAACAGAGAAGGCAATGTGGGGGGAGGGAGATAGAGGATGAAGGGACCACTTTTTTTTTTTGCAGCAAAGCCTTGAAGCGACTGTCAGGCTACAGCGCTGAGGGCCAACTCTTGAGCACTAAGCTGTAGCACCTATTCCAGTAAATGAGCATTTGAAGATTTGCCTTTCAATAAAAGAATGTTAATGGTATGCTGCTAAAGTACAGGTTCCAGTGTATAACTAGCATGCCTGTCAAAAAGCCATCACGTTTCACAGTTGAACATCATTTAAAATCATTGTTCCTTGTTAATTAACTACATACACCTATTTGTTCCTAATTACAAGCAGAGTAAGCACTCCGTAATAGGCTTGGCAAACTTAAGTCTCAAAACAAAACTGAACTTTGTGGATAAGCATAAAAAAAATGGGCATGCCCTAAACAGAAGAGTTGAGTTTCATATACAGAAGATACTGTAGGTTGGATTTGAGTTTTCACATTTCCTCTGGGTGCTCTTAACATTTAATTTCTTTTTAAATATTGTCCTCTTCCCTCCACTTCCCTCTGAACACAGTATTTTCCATGGCACAGTAAGTACAGATTTCTTTACATCCTCCTCATTCAGACTGTTTCAGCCATCTCAACGACCAAAAAGACTACCCCCATTCTTTCTGTCAGTTTGTACCTCCTCACAACTCTCAATCTTTTCCCCTAGCTATCTTTATTTGAAGTTATTTGGTCTAAACAGTTAGGTTTATCTGGGTTTCCATTAGATTGCATATTGCTTTCATTTGTAGAAGCAAGCATTTAAACATCAAACTCCTGAAGTATAACTCACAGAAGTGCATTCAATTTCTTTCTTTACACAGAAAGGTTTGACATTTCTCAAGTGCATACATGAATAACAGTTTTTCCTTTCTCAAAAAGACAATGCCTTTTCAAAACTTTTTCAGTGGCAGAAGTCTTTAAGCTAAGAACAGGCCACCATCCTTATTAAAAAAAGATTAACTATTTGTAAGCTACAGATTTTGATTGCAGCTATTCTTATACTCATTACCCATTGCTACAAACTTCTACAGAACTCTGCCAGCTGGCGATAGCACCAATACAACTTTGCAGCGACATTAAAAGAAATCAGTTCTAACTTCAGGATCAAATGCTATAATGAAAATGAATAGAAATCTTGTATATCTTGGTTTTACAGACAGAAACTCGCAATCTCAGCTTTACTGCAATTCAGTTCCCTGAACCTTTGGGGGCTTTTAATTGAAATATTAACTTATGAACCCAGGAAAACAGGCACAAAAAGACTGCAACCACGTGATGCCTTTTTTCCCCCTAAACATAGGGCCAGCTAGATTATGGCTGTTTGGTGACACTTGCAGCAACACAGACCAACCGGAGCCCACCAGCCAGTTAAAACTGGCTTCATAGTTCCTTTGCAGTGACAGCTGGAATCACCTTCCAGTTTTCCCTGCTCTCCTCATATATCATGCTTATCCAAATATGGGACAAAACTTTTGAGTGGGAACATAACTGAGTGCATCTAGTGGAGGTACATTTACAAAAGAACATCTAGGATTCTGTTTTGACATTGATTTGTCAGGCAAAAAAAAAACCCAATTTTTTACAATGTTTAATATTGGTCAGACTGTAAAAACATTTATTGGGAGATAATCATGAACTGATTTATCTAATCTAAGATTAAACCCTAAATTGCTTAATTGCTTTGCTATGGCAAGGTTTCATCACACAATTCTGTTTTCAACACAGAAGTGATAACAACAACTAAGCTTGAGACTACACTGTACCACATCCTGTATCAATATATACAAGACTTGAAGCCAAAAGGTTTACAATCTATAACAGAAAAAAAACTATATGGCTACCATACCATTTTCTTACCTAAAAAGGCTTCCCTAATTACACTCAGAACAAATATTAATTCACATCTGGATTCAGCACCATGACTATACTTATTCATGAAGTTGACGATTAGAGATTTGCATCTATCTAGTATATTGTAGCATGAGTCTGGCAAGGCCATGCCTTGATATAACTGCTCACATACTAACCCTCATTTGCCTTGTATGCAATAAGCCTGCAACAACACAGGCTCTCTAAAACAGCCTACAAAAAGGCCCTTTGTGAGAGACTAAGTAAAACCAGTATTTTGTCTGTCTGATTTTCCTTTCTTTTGATGTCCCATTCTATTAAATGGGCACCAACATGGTCCTGGGGATAGACACACAAAATGGCAAGTTCCTGTTACTAAGGATATAGTATCAGTACAACCAGTATAATTCCCTCCCCGGGACTACTGTAACAGCTTAACAATACCAAAATCGCCCTTCCACTTGGGAGTTGAACATCATAGATGGTCTTCAGTTTAAAGCATCTCCTAAACAGTGCACTACTCCCACAGCTGAAGCAGCTGTGTTACAGACACACTCAGACAGCTGTACACATTGTGCTCTTCCCCCTTTCTTTCTTCTCCTTCATGTTAGGCTCATGCTGTATTTATAGATGTTTAAATTATGATGGATCATAGCAATTGTTATCATGCACCTTTGGAAAAAGTAGAACATCTGAGATTATTAAATCTAACTGAAATTAAAATCTAGTTCCTATACTTACTGATCCTATACTTATTAATAATCCTTTAAAATATAAAAAGTAATTGACTTAAGAGCAGTCACATACACTTTGTATGTAACTAAAAATTAAAAGTAGTGTTTATAATGGTTATATAGTTGTCTGGCAAATCAATTGTGCATTCCAATTTCTTAATACTAACTGCAGGACAAGTATGAGGTCTAACAGGAGCTCCCCTCCATTGACATTAATAAAAAAAAAAAAAGGTTGACACCAGAAAAAGGAATAAAGATGCCAGATTGGTAAGAACATCATCTCTCAGATAACCACTGCCTCCCACTACACCCCAGGAAGCATTCTGGGCAACAGAAGAACAAAAACTATCAGACACAGATGCAAACTGGAAAAAAAAGTGCTCCTGAAATGAAAATTTAGGATTAGGATTAAGAGTACATGTTGTTTACTATGGAGAATCCCATACAATAAATAGAAAACGCCAAAGTAAAGCTTACCTGAGTAAAGCTCTCAGTAGATAATGATATTTAAGCCAATACTTGACTGTAAAGGAAGTCCTTTCTATGGCTTATTTGGGAACAAAATTACATACACCCTTCAATAAATATTTTGACATCTCTAGTGTTAAAACTGAGAAATGTCAACCAGTGATAAAAAGGCTTAAGCATGTGAAAGTCCCCTCTGCGTTAATCTAAAAGAAAAGGCAGGAAGGAAAAAACAATCTCTTTCAGAAACAAAATTTGTAGGCTGTGACTGCTAACAGGATGCTTGATCTAATTCAAGACTGTCACTAGGAAGACAGCTTCATTAGTGTTCCCTAAATTATCTAATTTAGTTTTTTAAAAAATACAGAAACTTTTTTGTACAAGATGGAAATAAAATGGTTTCACTCTGTAGCTTTCCTATCTGTACAAACATAAATTGATCAGTCTGCTGTATAGTTAATGCAAACCAAAAGGAAGCAAAGTAAGTGCTATTTTCAACCAATTTGAACTTAAGCATCAGAATTCCTGTACAGATATGAGCTGGAAGGATCAAAAATTTCAACAGAAGTACATTATATTAGTAGCAAACAACTTACTAGAAGATGAAAACAAAGGGGGGAAAAAAAAGGACACCTTCAGTATACCCATTTTCAACCTAGCACAGTTTTAAAACCTCAGTTCTTATGAGCATTTTCTAATTTTAGCATAAGTATCAGCATTTAGATTAGACTTCAGCTTGTTCAAGAAAATTAATTTCAATATGGATTTTTTCCATTTGAAAGTTAATGGGCTACAAGTTTAGCAAGAACAACAAATGAAAGTCAGGGCAATACCAGTTTTTAATCATCTGATGATCTGGTTCATCAACTCTTAACATGCTAAATGGCTATGTGATTCCAGCTCCCTGGTCCTAATGCAAATGCCTATATGAAGTAACAGTGCTCAGAAGCTACGTTTTTAGCATACATTGTTTTGGAAATGAAAAAGTTTGTTGATTTTTCTCCACTTTTTTCTTCTTCTCATCTGTTGATGGTTCATGTTTCTTCCCTGTCTTCCATCTTTATTCTGAGTAGCTGATGCAACTGCGTATGTGATAATATATTCAAGAATTCAGAATAATCAGTTTCAATTGGTTTAGTTTGTCCCCATTATTCTCCCTTCAAGTTTCCTCCTTCCATGCAAGGAGCATGGTTTGCTACTGTTGTCATTTGGGGCCACTCCTGTATTCTCTGACAGGCAGTTGTTACCTACATTCAGATCTTTAAAATATATGAATTAACCAACACTGAAAATGTTAATCCACTGTTAGACGTGGACAAACTGACAAAACACTATCTTTTATGTAAGTTATGATCATATTTTCCTCCCTCTGAAGACACAGGAAATATACTCATAGATTATTATAACCCTTTCATTTACTATGAGTGTGAACAAAAATCAGATCTTGAAAGGCCATCATTTTTACATCTAATTAGAAACAATTTAAAAGGACTTGTTTATCAAAGAAAGCACAGTTTAAAAGTGTGTTCTGTATGGCCATTCTATTATTGCCTGGTAGACAGAATAAGAGGGGTAAGAATCCCATCATTAAGAGGGTATAGATGAAATGGTATGGTTGGAATAAACACATATGGGACAAAAAGCCTTCCAACCAACAGTTCAAGAGCCCTGTTTAGAATTAAGAAACTATAAGGGCATTAATTATAGAAAGTTGTAGTTCTCAGTTCAAGTTCATAGTTTAAAACAAGCTTAATTTTGAAGAAGCCTCTTCACAGTTCTCTCACTTTCTTTGTGCATATCCTCCATGACAGTGTTGTCAAACATAAGTATTACTTTGAATCTTTAATCAGTAGTTATATGACTCATTCAACCATTAAATGCAATAAACTGGAAAAGTAATGCTTTTCCAAACTTGAAACCTCCCATATCAACAAGAAACTTACTGTCCTAATGTTTGCCATTTGTAGCTGGAGCAGCTTGATTAGGGACTTTTAAGGTTGCCTGCTCTAAAAGTGTGTCCTCCAGTAATAAAGCAAGAACTCAGAAAATTCAGCGTATTTTCTTTGCTTGCTCTACTTTTAAATTAAGATACTTTAAGATCTAACAACTAAATTATTTCTAGCAAAGCAGAAACTTACAGGACAAAACTCCTTAACATAACATCAGAAGTTGTAGCTTACCTTATTTTCTTCCAGAAATTTCAATTTGATAGATACATCGTTACGCATTTTGTCATATTTCTCTTTATGCACTTGAAACAGTTGTTGTGATTGCTCAATCTTCGGCAGAGTGTTTGTATCACGAGGGCCAAGATTCAGCTCTTCTAGGTCTGTTCGATAGGCATCATATTCAATCCTGAGAAGAAAGAGGAGGAAAAAAATCTAAAGGCAAAGCGTCTCAAAACAGACCTCACATATAGGGCCAAGTACAATAGAAGATGAACAAAACAGTCAAGTACGGAAAAAACTAAAAACCCAGGCAAGTTTTTCTTCCCCCTCCTCCTATTCATTAAGCAAACCCACCCTTAAGTACATTGTATAAAACTGCCTCAACAAGTACCCTCCCTCTTCTGTTCCTGTCTCAGCCACATGCTCCCAACCCTCTGTTTTGGGCCAGCTTCAGTGGTCAGAGCCTTTCCTGGGACACCTCAGCTTATTAAACCAGATAAAGCCAGTACATTTTTTTTTCAGGTTATTCTTCTGCTGTTGAATCAGTTCAGTGAAGAGTTTGTGTCGAGAGCAAGAGAAGCATGAAGAGCAGGACATCCCCTTTAAGCAGATGTTTGAGCAATGGCTCACTTCTGCCAAACTCTGTCCCAAGGTTTTGTCAGCATGCTCTAGGCTTCTCTGTATGCATTAACTGGAACAGCTTTATAGTTCCTTCCACAAATAGTTTTGTGAGAACTTGTCTGCCCTATGGATAAACAGGCTGCAAAAAGATGATGCGTTATTTATACTCTACTGAGAGCCTATCTTATTTTCCTAGGGAAGTCAGACTCTCTGGATCAATACCACCACTGAAGGAGATAAGGGAAGAGAAAGACAGAAGGTTAAGACTAAAAGCCGGGTAAGTATTTAAGCTAACTCTGCTCCAAAGGCATATGTCCCCCTTCTAGATAAGACAGATGAAAACTATTTTCTAATTTACTCTTGTTCTCTCCAAATTATCTATCCTGGATACTGCTAGCAAAACCAGAATTGATGTTATGGTATAGGCTCTTGCCTGCAAAGACCTGACAACGTCTTAATTGAACCAGCTAGTCATCATATACCACTATTTATTAAAAAAGTTATAAACCTCCTTGATATCCTTCCATATTAGACTGTACCATTTTATTACATGAATAGAGATGAACCAGTCATACCTTCTTTCTCATTTTAATGGAAAAAAAATCAAACTGTCTTAAAAGTATTTTTTAATAGAGAAGTTTGAATATTCAGTTTTGTCTTCAAAAACACTAAGTAATTTTTTTCCCAAGAAAGTTTATTTAAGCTTTCTATTCATCAACGTATAGCATTTATAAGTGGGAAAAGCACCTATGGAATGTTAGTAGTTTAAAGATTGTATCACTAGATTGTATCACTAAAATAATCTTCTGCTTTCCAGTGTTACATATAAGTCTACCAAACACTGGATCCTTGCCAGATAAACTATTTTTATATTTTAAAACATTATTGCAAGTGGATGAGACAAATGTAGTAACAACCTCTAACTTTTTTCCTCCTCCTCTTATGCAACACATGCTTCTTTGTTCACAGCCATCTAGCATTTAACCAGGTAAAGCAACAGACAATAGCCAGAAATCACTCCAGGGTGATGGGCAGCCCTGCCCAAAGCCTCACTCTTCCTTCCATACTTCTTTGTAGCTTTCAAATCATGGAACCTAGCGTGTCAGCATGTGATAGATGCCAATTTTAATGGAACAAACCAACCTATTTCTGGCTTTTCAAATATGCTTTCTCACAAACAGACATTTCTAAAACTGGAAACAAATCAGGATTAAAAACTGGTTATAAAAAACAACTTTTCAATTGGTATAACTGCTCCAAAATAAAATACAATATTTTCAGAGATAAAAGGAGTTATAATATTCACAGGGCTCTTTCTGATTCTCATTGCCACTACAATTCAGGGTTTATTGAAATAATTTTACTTAATTCCAAAAAGGAAACAAACCAATACAGAGTTGATAGAAGAGGGGAACAGATGAATGCTGAAGTACAACTGGGGACAGGGAAGAAGAGGTACAGAAATAAATGGGACCTATTTTCACATTGCAAAATGATAGATTGGCTATGTAAGAGAAGAACTTTTGTAACTTATTTGCCTTACTGAAGTGGTAAAATACTTGATGTCTTTAATAAACAGAAAGGGAAAGTAATGAAGGTATTTCAGGATGGAAGAGCCATATATTGAAAGTGACTGGCAAGAACAATCTTAACAGATGTATTTTGTATAAATTTTCAAGGGGATACCTGGAAAATGTATGAATCTTTTTTTTTTTTTAATACTTTAATGTAAAAAATAAAGCAATACTTTACATTCAGATTAGTTCTGCCTTTTATGCCTTTTGGAAGTTTACCTAAATATCTAAACAATAACTTACTATTTTGCTCATAAATAAAGCATTAGAACAGAACAATGAAAAAAAGGGTGGGAAAGAACTTCAAAACTCAAGCAGTTTGCAATTTTTGACCTAAAATTAAAAAAAATCACAAGAAATAATATGCATAAAATACATCCTTTGGCAAATTAAAAGAAACATACTTTATCCTATTAAGTGAAAGAAAGTCATAATGGAACCGAGCATCAGAAAGGACCACAAGTCCAAACCCTGGCAGGAGAACAGAACCTGGTTTTAGAGTACTATGCCATATCTGAAAGTAACCTTCTCCAGGGCAGGAAACCCATTATCTACTGCTAGATATTATTCACTTACTACAAAATTTCTTTTTTATTTTCCCCTTTCTGACCTAGCCTGCAACTTCTGCATAAAAATTGAAGTGTGAATTGCACATATTGTGCATCAACAGAACCACAAGATTAAATGTTTTTCAGTCAAAGAAATTATTTCACCTATTACAACGTAGCTAAATAAAAGGATTAATCTTGCACTGTTATGCTGCTTAGAAAGCCACCTTAATCTATCAGGCAGGAAAAAATAGCTATAATTACTCTTAGATATAGAGCTAACAAGTAAAACAGAACATTTACAAAACATTTGAAGATACAGGCAACGAGGCAGTTTAACTGTAAATCCTAATTATATAAGAGTTGTGTTATACTTATAAGGTTATTACCTGACAGGTTAGTCACTCAAATGCAAGGACTAAACTGATACAAAGTCTATTTCCTGAAGATCAGTTTGTAATGAAAATAGCTATACATAGAATAGCTACCTGGCACTTTCATACTGTTTCACAGTCAATAATGTATCCTCAATTGTTTTATTCACCAATGTATTCACACTGGCAATAAAAAAGTTAATAGCCCCAAGAAGTGTTTCTCCATTTTTAGCTAGAAGTTTCTGCGTATCTGCATTGTAGCCAAACTCCTCCTATAAACAAAAAGCAGAGAAAACAAAACTGTAGATCATTTAAAGTCATAACATTCATCAGCAACTATATTAAAAAAAATACAAACACACAGATGTGAAAGTTCTGTCACTTCTCTTTGGGTATGGTTATGATTAAACAGATATGATTTCAATAAAATGTTCAGCTCAGTTTTTATGAAATCTCTCTAACATCAGTAAAACATGGTTTGCAATTATGTTACCATGCATGATGTTAAATCCTACTTTATAATGTGATTTTTCTGCACTCCGAAGTCTTGAATGTTACTTAAAAGTAGTGCTAATGTTTATAATGTGATTTTTCTGCACTCCGAAGTCTTGAATGTTACTTAAAAGTAAGTGCTAATGTAATCTTTACATTGTCATTCAGCAGAGTTTCAATCCAGCATCTCTTATGCAGTTGTCTAGGTAATGCTTTAATATCAACAGAGACACCACTACATTATATACAGTAATATAACTAAATTCACAAGACCACGCAATATTAATTAGCTATTCAGTTTTATTCTTACATTCTGCAAAAAAAGAGCACTGCAAAAACCCCCAATATCTATCACAGTTTAATAGGCTGTAAATAATTGTAGAGCAGAGCATTATAATGGACAGCAAATAGAAATTGTAACATAGCTCAGCCATAAATTTTAAAGGGACAAGGGCGAAATTATTTCCAAGGCATTTCACTCACATTTGGATATATGTTTATTCATGTCTGTCTTTTTTTTTTTAACAGCAGTGTAAGCCCTGACCAAGGCTGCAAAGATTTTCCTAATGCATGGATGCCAAACGAGTCCAATTATTATATTTATGTCATCCATATGGCATCTTCATATTCTGCAGATGGGAGTTCTCACAAAAGAATACAATCTTTGGTTGTAATGGCTGTAAAACACACTAGGTTCATATTTGGAACTTGGTCTTTTTAGGCTTGCACACTGCCAACAACTGACTCAGAAGTGCTGTATTCTCCCAGTTCCCTTTCATCTGTAGAACATGAACACCAAAGCCAAATGATATTTCATGTTAACATGAACAACTTCATGAGGGCAAGGGTAATGGGCAATGGTAAGGGAAGAATCCTCTAGAAAAGGAGGTGCAGTGGAGGTGAGCAATTTGAAGAAGTAAAAAAAAGAAGAGAACTTAAGGCAAGTTTTCATGAGCTAAGCCCTGTAAACACCACTAAAGATCTGTCACCTTTGCTTTACACAGCTGCTTGGGTGGCAAAAGCAATCAGCCAAATCACTACAGGTCTTGCTGAAATCAAAAATAGTCTTCTTCAGCTGGCTCTGCTCTAACATTGCCAGCTACACAGTAACACAAGCGCTAGCACAGGGAAGAAGTAGGAGCATGCAGGCAGAGACAACAGCAGCAGGACTGCCCCTTTCAGCAGCATTCAGTCCCATCTCTTTTCCCTCCTGCAGGCAAGACCACAATTAGTTTTCCAGCTGGTCCTCTGACCCAGATCATCACACCCCAAATGAGCAGCACTACCAATTCAAAGGAAGGGGTTTAAGAAGGATGGGACTGCAGCAGCCTGCAGTACTAAGAAATATGCTAGTCAGTCCTTCTACTGGTTCATACAGTTTCATGTAAAAACTTTTGAGTTTTGTCCATGACCTCTGCGGATACCTCTTATGAAACAGACAGGAAATCCGTTCTGTATCAAGAGTTTACACTCAGTTCATACTCTATGCACAGGTCAATTAAAATTGGAATTCATCTGTCTATATAATTAGAGGCACATGAGCCTGGAACCAGGAATTATCTTTGTATCCAAAAGAGAAACAGCAAAACATTCACATTAAGTAATACCTCTGCAGATACCACATTGAGATCTCATTTTGTTATCATGTATAAAATAAGAAATGTTACCTTAAGAAGTCATGTAGGGTTTTTGTGGGTTTTTTTTAAACTTATACACTGTTATCACGTTAAACATTAAAGACTAACTGTTCAGAAATTTTACTTTTAGTCTTGCACAACTTTTAGAGGCAACAATGCTATCCAAACATCCAAGAAGAACAGGCCAGGCTACAGATGGTAATACAGTACAGATTAAACAAAAGGGGAAACACAAAGAGGAAAGAGACAAACATCAGGCAAGTCTCCAAGAGGCAAAGGTTAGATAACTTTTATTACAGCAGCAGAAACCTTTATTTGATTTTCATCAACAGCCCCATTCAATAATCTATACAAGAGATGAATGACTGAAACAAATTCCAAGACCAGTACAAGAGGCTGAAAGAACCTGGAAGAACAGTATTCCCATTAGAAGTTACAAGCTATTCATGGAAAAAAAAAAACCCACAACAGTCATTAAACAAGAACATGATACCAGATTTAATCCAAGTTTCAGAAGAAACATACAACTTCAGCACATACTTCATAATCACTAAGTTTTGACACAAATATGGGCATGTGGCTTGTGGCATGTAACTGATTATTAAAAACTACTTCTTTTAGCAGATTATTTAATTTCTTAGCTGCTAGAAGTGCTCTACTTCCACAGATTTTCATCTATCAGACTGTAATATTAAGAATTCCTGTACTCCAGTGCAGAAGTCTCAATTTTTTTTCAGCTAGCTATCAGTTAAGGTTCCTCTGTGCAAGCATGAACTCTACCTCCTCCCTTAAACCTCAATGGGAATAGACCGTCATGAAAAGGGAAACAGACAGAGGTTTTTAAGTTTAATAATCACAAAGATAATTTGGGCTGTTTCAGCAGCTATATTTTAGAGAATCATTAAGCCCCTTAATACTGGTTTTCCAAAGGATCAGTAGCAGTATCAAATTGCTTTAACTTTGGAAGTACAGAACAATCAATGTAGAAGAAAGCCAGTTACTATGTTTTGTATGCACATCTACCTTCTTTCTCTTTACAGCAGACAGTTTTATTATCAGCAACAAAAAGTGCCAGTGTTACATAAACTTCTAAACCAAGGAATCATTAACAACCCAAATGCAGATATCTAAAGATTGCCTCTCTTGCTCAGAAACTCCAAACAACGTAAGAATACAGATTAGTCCTGTTAGTAGCAAAATTCTGATTAAAAAAGGACTTTGAGATGAAATCTCAATGCTTAAATATGCTACAGAAAAATAATTTACTCACATTCAATGTGCACAAATGAAGTAATGTGCCCTATTCTACTTACTCCCAGGCATATTCCCCAAAGACATCCTGTAATTGAAATGACGTAACACTCTGGAACACTGATGACATTTCATTAGAAGCAAAATGAATAGTAAAATGCATTTTCTGTACAAAGGAAAGTTGTCAGCTCTTAAGTCCAACCGTTAACTAGAGGCAAGCATTTAAGAAACAATCAAGAACTACAGTAATTTCAATAATTTCCTATAGTTTTAAGTGAATTACAAAAGCTTTTAACACAAAGAACATGTAATATATTGTTAACTACAATGTTTAGAAAAGTAGCTGCTAACTACTATATACCCTGCACAAGTCAATTAGGCTTATCTTCATCTCTGCCATTTTATTTTTTAACACTATAAAAGTCTTACATGAAGTTCCAATGATTTCAAACTCAGGTCAGCAAATGCATCTCCAAGTTGCCTCTGGGTATGTACCATCTGGAAGAGTTGTGTGGACAGCATCTGTGCCAGTCTCAAGATATTTTCATATTTTTTTTTGTTATCTCTCAATATATCTATCTGAGCTTCTAGTTCCAGATCTACTGTTCTTGAGCCACGACCCAATTTTTCAGAGATGATCTGACGTGTACACTGGGGAAAAAAATTCAAATTATAAAGAATCAAGTATATTCAAGACAACACAGCGTACACCCATTTTCAGCTTCAAGGGACGTATAATTACACACAATTCTTTCACAATCACCCCTCCCAATATAAGTTTGCACAACAAACTGAAAAAACAACACGCTCTTTAGAAGTTTATCAGGACTCAGCAAGAACAGTTGGACAAGTCTCAACTCCTGCTAAGATGAATATTCAAGTTAGCAAATCAAGAGCATAACTAATTGTTTCTCAAGTAAAAGAACACTTATCTCTCTTTAGGTTTGGTGAATCTCATTAAGTTAAAAGAAGCAATTTAGCCCACTGCATTAAAGTCAGTTAATGGGAATATTACTAGTTCTGCATAAAAATATCTAGTTAGGAGTTGTTGTTTTTTGGGTTTGGTGGGGGGGGGGGGGGCAGAGGGGAGGTAAGAAGGTGGTGGTTTTCAGCATGTTTTTTAAAGCTGACTGGGAACTCCTACTGAGAAATATGTAAAACTATTAAAATGCATTTCTCATTATTTACACAGCTATAAAATGGAGCTGATTGTCTCACAAAGACTATTTCTTTTCTGTCACAAGTCAAATTAACAGATTTGCAGTTCATTAACACAGTGAGCAGAAAACTGTGTGCTCTTACAAGGCTGTAGACACTTTCACCCAGCCAATGGCTGTGACAGCTGAGGCTGCTACCACATTCCACTTATCTGTGACACCTTCTCTGCCAGAGATTTGAGCCCAACTTGGCAGTGAGCCTCCCAAGATACACATTTGGGTTTCCCTTGACTGAGACATAAAAGAATCCATTTGCAAAGCAGATGTGTAGCAAAGCCGTACAATTTCTCTATGGAAAGCAGGAATTATTTACTGTTACAGTAAGTTACTTGAAGTTAATCTGTGGTCCCAAGAGGTGAAGGGATAACTGAGTTACACAATATGAAGAATTACTGCTAGAAACAGAATTACAAGGAAACTAACTTAGTAGTCAAGGACACAACTACTCTGAAGGGACTTAACCTAAGTGCAAAGCTGCTATTTTGTTAGGTGAAATAATGCCCAAGCCTATCTTATACCACATTCCCCAAATACATTACATCACTGGATTTCCCAGGGTTTCCAAATTCAAGGACTTTAGTTTAATCCAGTCTTTACTTCTGTCCAAAGGAGATACACATTTAACCTGCTAGAACCTAAACACAGGAAAGACTGAAGAATGATCAAGCAGAACGAGTTGGTCATAACTCATAAGCTTTAGATTGGAAGGTACAGACTATTTGGGCTACTTCATTAGATTCAACCAATTATCAAGGAGCACAGCTACTCTAGGAGACATTTGTCTGTCAAGATCAGAAATTTGGGAGAGCATAAGAAGTATCAACACAGAATACAGCTTTACTACCAAAGTCTGCAACAGAAATTGCAAAATACAGCTTAGCAATGAGTGTGATCAGAGCATAAATAAGCATTTCACTGGGAACTATGGAATTGATAGACAAATTTGGCTATTTTGCAAAAAAGCTGAGACACAAACACACCCTTATGGAAATGCAAGAGAAAAATCTGAATCATGAAAGGCAAAACTTTTGGAAGCAAGAAAAAATTACAAAGGAAGGAATTATTTTCAACCAAGGAGTATTTGCTTCAGAAGTTACAGCAAAACACCTAAAAAAACCCAGCAGTGACAAGTGAGAAAAACCTAGTAATTTGAAAGACTTATACTGCATACTTTTTTAAACTGAGATGTAGCTAAAGTTGAACACAGACTGAACAAGAATAATTGAGAAAGAAAATGCACCTATCTATTTTGATTTACTCTGGTTCTAAGTGGACTAGTACAGACACACAAGTTGCTGTATATTCTCAGTAGCAGAGAAGATTCCACACATTAATTCCATTTTGCTTTGTCCTAAAAGAGTATCTATGGAGAACACTGTCCTGAATAAGACCACACTCCTCAAAAAAGTCACGCAAGGCAAAGTTTAAGAAAAACAACTCGCTCAAAGAAAAAAACCCACCAAGAATACATTTAAGAGAAATCTATTTTAAATTGCATATGTTAAAAGATGAACAGAGACATTACTGGACATGTCTCAAAAATAAAAGTTCCACTAGTAGCCCAGTATTAAAGAGAGAGGCTCGTAAAATGGGCATTTTGTTTTTTTCTCAAAGTTTAAGAAGTTGTATGAAAAACAAGAAGATAAGCTTTTTATTAGAATTGCTGAAAGTCAAGAAGAGTCACAACTTTCTTGTGCCTATGTCTTCTTGCTAAACTGGAAATGCCTTTCTCATCCAAAGGGGCAGGCAGGGGAAGGGGAAAGAACAGAAAAAGCTCTTGCCACTGGATTATGGAAAGAAGGGCAATTTCTTTTGACACTAACTGATGATTACTAGGAAGCATAAGATTGGAGAGAGCAAAGAGGGACGATAGCTGCAAAGGCAACAGAGTAATCTTACCAAGTTATAAGTTATGGGAAAAAGTTAAATACAGTCTACAAAAATTCATGGTTAGGCTAGACAGAAGAGCAGCTTTAACCTCCTGTGATTTTCAATTGGAAACAGTTTCTTAAAACAGAAATAAAAGTGGGACATAACAAAAGCAATTGTCTGTCATTCACAGAAATGCATATGGGACAAAAAGCAATGTACTCAAAATATACGAAGGTATACTTAATCATCTCTTCACAGATGGGTATGACTTCTGAGCGTATCCAATAATTTGGATTTCACAACTCCTGATACAGACACAGTGACAGAGGACCTACTCATGTCAGATCCCTAAAGAACTTCCTAACAGCAAGTTTCAACACTAACTCCACTTGCAGATTAATGTCTGGTACATTGACTAGCACAGCTTTCAGCTCAGAGGGGTTCAACTGCTGACTTCCCTCCACTAACCATTTACTCCTGTCCTTTATTTCTGCATCTTCTAACCTATGATCAGTTAGCTATTACGAGATAAGGAGGATGCTTCTTCCCACAACCTTCCTAAAAGAAACCAAAGCAAACCAGTATGTCCACAAACGAAATACTGCCCTTAATCAAATCAAATATGCTTTTTGTATGTAGCCTACATATAAAGCGTTTTCAAATGTATGGCATCTCCAGGGACATTTGCATAATGCTCCCTCAACTCAGAATGAATTCATAAGCTCTCTGAACAATCCTATTCCTCCAAAAAAGCTATACAAGAAGTCAGTATGGGACTCTAGAAAGATCATAACTGACCCATCTCCTTCGGCATATTTGGGAAACAACTTCAAGCTTATAGATTTCAAGCAAACAGATTCATTTAGTTTTCTGAAAGGGCGCATCTTTGTCTGCTATGCCATAACTGGTGGGATTCTGGATTTCAGGGAGGGGGAGGTTTAAGCCAAGAAAGAAATCTAAAAATCCAGACTTTGCAAAGACTACTGCCAAAGAAATAATGTTCTAAACAAGGATCCGAGACCACTTTTCCCAGCATTTTTCACTAGTTCTCTGGCTATTGCTTCACATAAGTCGGTTTGCAATCACTCTGCGATTGCGATGTGGGGATTTTTTTGGTTTTGTTTTCTAAACGAAGGCACCAAAAAGAGAATAAGGTCAAGTCCTCTCCTATTTGTGGTATAGCAGATTCAATCTCAAGAGTCAATGCTTCTTAAACAGAAAGAGAATTCTAAAGAATGGCTTCAGCTGAATAGCACATTCTGATCGGACCACAGCATGCTCCAAGAGTAGCTGACAGATTTCTGCAGCTGCTACAAGATTTAGATTACAAGAAAAGTGGAAATTCTAAAGGCCATTTAATTAGACATAAAAAAGATGCAAACTTCTGACTCTAACACAGAGAACAGCATAAACATTTACTAGTGGGTAGAATGTCTCCATCCCTGCTTCCCATCCTCACTGGGGAGGAAGTCCTTATCTGGACTTAAGAACACTGGAGGGATTCAGACCTGTGTTTTACAAGGGCAGTTTTTCCACAGATTCTTCATTTCTTCATGGTTTGATGTAGATCCCACTGATGCACAGCCCACGTGTCCCCACCTCTGTCGTTTAAGTTGCAGGCATAACAAAAAGCTATTTTTCAAAACTGGTCTTTGTTTAAAACTTCTGATAGTAATGTATTCCCTGACAATTGTTCCTTACCTTACGGCTTCTTAATGAGAGTCACTTCTGGCAAAGTGGTGTGCTTTAAGCACCTTTTCTTTATTCTTTTGTTATTATTTTAGTTTCATCAAATCCCAATTGATCACAAAGAAGCACCATACAAGAGTAAAACAGACATGAACCGAAGCAACAATTCCAACACTAAGAAAAAAAAACCCATCAGCCAAGACAGAACAAAAACATCAGAATAGCGATTAACAAGTATGGAACTTGTAGATGGGCCTGACTTTTTCCCATCAGCTAAAATTTTATTGTATCAGCAGTCAACTCAAAGATAGCAAAAAGATTTAATTACAAGCATTAGTGCTGAAATCTGTACATTCTGTATGTTGAAGAGGACATTAGAAACGGAACATTCATTACCTCGTTAAATCAATAATACCTATGAAAGATTTTCCACTTAAAACCAGGGATTCAAAAAGGCTTAGAAAGAATGCTACACTTGGAATAAAACTAAGCCTTCCCTATGCATTCTTGCCATGACCTTGTTAAATCAATAATACCTATGAAAGATTTTCCACTTAAAACCAGGGATTCAAAAAGGCTTAGAAAGAATGCTACACTTGGAATAAAACTAAGCCTTCCCTATGCATTCTTGCTTATGCTCACTGCGACAACAGATTACTTTCATGCAGTAGGTACAATACTTTGAAAGCTTTAGTCTGATCTAGTAGCAAACTCATTTCTAGAATACATACATACACACACACAAATATGTCTGCATACCTTGTAAGTGTTTAGGCTCCACTTTCTCACCAATTCCAATTTCTCCATTGCTGGATTCTTTACTTCATCTGCTAAGACAACAGGTCCACTCTTCTGCTGAGCTCTGCCCCCTACATCAGACACAAAGCAAACCTTCAAGGCCTTGGGTTTTTTTTGATTTAAGGGATTAATAGCAGGTATGGGAGATTTGTGCAATTGCACATGCAAAAGCAGGGCAAGGTGACAGTAAGAACTTAAGACAAATATGCAGATTTTCAAAATCAATTCCATAAAGAAAGAATTATTTTAAAACTGATAGAAAGTGTGTATATACCTCAGTATTTAATGAAATAATAGCCTGAATAAAGCTTACCTGAATTCAGAGTTTTACTAACCAACCTTAAAACAGCTTTTGAGACATGTTTATTACATAACCTATGTTTTAAAATTCCAACAGTTGAACACCCTCTTGGATTCAGCCAATCTAAAAGTCTGTTTGCAACCTGCAGACCATTAAATGAAAGTTATCGGCATATAAAAACTGTTGTCACAGAGTACAACTAATAAATTTCAAAACAGATTTTTTTATCTTTTCCAGTGAACGTCATCCTTTCCAGAAGATGTGTTCAGCCAATATTTAACTTATTTATTTCAGCTTCATTAGCTCATTGTATTAGGAATAATTAATTCTACAAACCACCAGTATAAAACCAGCAATAAAGAAAAGATTTAAAGCAACAAATTAAAATATCTAGGGCCGATCACCACGCATTAATTACCAATACTTAGCGTTTTCAAGCTAATATGGGATATCACGTGGATTCTAAGTTTTAATGTTGCAAAAATATTTCCTAGTGTCCTAAATAGTAAGAACTGCAAAGCATTACTACTTTCTAAGCAACACTGTACATGAATAAATAAAAATTTTGACTACTCCTGCCTCTAATCCCTACTGCTACTTACAGTCACCTTAGCTTTGACAGGTTATTTATGTAAATAAAAGTTTGGAAAAAAGTCTATACAGATGCCTCAAGATACTCCTTTAGCACCAAGCTCTACTATGTTCTTTACGTCTTCAAAATGCTGTGCAAACATTAAGTAATTAATCCTCTCAACACCCTTATGAGGTAACTGAATAGGTTTTCTCCTTTTATATAGGAGGAAACAGACAAAGATGTTAAGTAATTTGCCCATAGGCACAAAATGAGTCAAGTGGCAAAGCCTAGTTTGGGTGTTGTGAATTCCTAATGGCCACCTCATATTCTGTTCTACTGGAATACGTGATCATTTTGGCAAAAAACGCCAAAAGTTTCAGCTTTAACCTAAATAAAAGATTTTGGTTACTCCCATTTTAGCTACTGTTTATTATTAATATTTGGTAATTATTGTTTAAATTCTATAGAGAAAAAAGCAGCATACAGGAAGGAAAGCAGAGGTTACTTTGTGAACTGTTAAAAGCCAGAAGTGAGAGCCACCAAAAAACCCCCGAAGTTGTATTTCCAACTAACAGTAAATCAAATTATTACAGACATGGAGGAGTTAGTACAGTGTCAGCAGAGACAAGGGCGTTATCCATTCAGTGCTATGATACCTGTGGGAATAATTAAATCACAACCTTGTCCAGCCAGTCTGCTAGCTGCTGCACTGCTAGGAGATATAACAGATGATTTGGGTGATGCTGAGGAACCTGAAAAGGGGACATATTTAACCATGAAAATCCATCATCTTCCCTTAGAAGGCAATGTGCACTTTTACACAGATAGGTTGGTTTTTTTTTTTTTAAACAAAGAAACATTTGCTTCAGCAACACACTAAATAGAAGCATTCATGGAAAAGTTGCTGGAATTTCTGATGGAAATTAAGAGGTGCAGCTGTTCATGTGAACTACTCCAAGTTTTCATGATTTTATCTTTTTCTCTTGGTCAAGATGCCAAACTTTTTTGGTTTTTTTGTAAGAGTAATCAAAATACAACTGACAGCTTCATCAGTAAAGTATATACTGTCAACAGAAAATTCCATGAAACACTTATATACAGCTTCCAAAGATGAAACCTCCTTTTTCAGGTCTGGGTAGATTTCACTCTGCACTGTCACTGAACAGTACTCACAGCATTAAGGGGTGAAGTAAGCTCTGAAATCTGTGCCAATTTCAGATACACTTGATTAATATCTGCTCCTAAGTCTGTGTAAACACAGAGCAATAAGCTATCCTGAAGATCATACGAGCCATTAGCTGTTAAGGTGTGTAATCTCCTTCCCAAAAGAAAGATTTTGCAGCACTTGCTTGTTCTCTTTAAAAAAACAAAGCCAACTTTAAATGACCTGCACCATGTGTGTTCTCTAAGCTGTTTCAGGATTATGCTTTTCAGAGCTTTGCAACTCTTCATAAATGTGAAGTGGCATTCTTATGAAGTTTTCAGGCTTTAAAAACCAACCAACCAAATTAGGTTTTTCTCTGTAGTGATGAGAAATCATCATATAGGGGGGGAGCTTTTATTGCTTTTGCTGAGAAATTCTGAGATACTTCAGGTCTGGCAGTGTGCTGGAGGAAAAGGAAATCAAACCTAAACTTTAGCAGTTTCAACAAAATTTAGTTATCAGTAACACCAAAAATATCACTCAAAGTAAATCAATCAAAAATCAGCTTTTGCCTTTTAAACATACTAATAGAGCACTACTAACATGGGGTACAATTAATCCAATGATTTGGATCCAATTGCACAGAGAAGACAAGATTGAAAGATAGCTCACTTGCTCTGTCCTTCTGTAGTGATACATTGCATAAGAGCAGCAACTGGATTCATCCAGGCATAAAAGTTTGACTGCAAGATCCTGCTAAAGGCCTAAAGACTGAATCACTGCAGCAAGCGAGCTAAGACAAGCAGTTTAAAAAATTCTTATCGTTTGACAGAGTATTAATGCAGCCTTATGCATGCTTCATCATTCAACATCCCTCAAATCCTAAAAGCCCTTCCCCTCCAGTATTGTCTACTTTGAGTGTCCTTATTAGGGCTTCATTTTCGAATGCAAACAGAAAATAGAATTTTTAGAAATAGGGCAATCATTCTACTTTTGACCATAGTTTCATAAGAAGCCTTAGTTTCTACCACTTCTCTCTCTGTGATTTCATTAGAGCATTAGGACAAATGTGAAGAAAGTATCCTTGGAGGAAAACTGTGATATCTAAAGTGTTAAAATTACATGTCCAAAGCTCGTAATTTGTGTACATAACTTACTACAGAACATTTGGATTTCAAACATAATAGTGTAGCTTGAAACACATCTTAGACACTTTTCCCCTTACAGGCTAACGCACTTAACAGCTGCAACAGTTATCCTGCTAATAGAATACAAAAAGGCAATAATGGTGAGCAGTTTGCCATCTGCCCAGTTTTTAGCTAGATATTTTGCTGATTTCAAAGACTTAACAAAACCATAGCATTCACTTCATAATATATGTAAAGTACAGCATGTAAATCACTGTTTTCATAAGCACAACATTTTACCAAACAGGAAATGAAGCAAAATGTAAATTAAATCTATGACTACAAAGAGACTTATTTTCACAGCTGCTCATTTGAGATCATTTCAAACCTTTCAAATTCAGAAATTATCAAAGCTACATAATTCATTAAAATATCACTTTCACATACTATATCGTGGCATTCTAGTGTTTTTAGACAGATGGGAAACACTGACATTTTTGGCTCATTTATCACTTTGTATTTCTCATTGTTTAATACTAGCTTAGATTCTCTAAAACATACATTAATACTTGCATAGTGAATTAAATATTAATTAACTAAAATCATTCTGCTATGAACAACCGCAACTCTGTGCTGAGAAAATATGAGAACAGACACTTTTTCATTAGGTAGTACCTGGAAAAAGAGACCCAAAGCATTATCACTCCCAACAACAATACATTAAAGTAATATATGCATTGTAACAAAAAAAGGAGAGACAAGTCTCAGGGCAACAAAGAAGAATTCCACTCAATCTGCTCCAGGTGAGTGCACCGTGTATCAAGAAATAAATAACTCTCCAGTTACGTTTGAAATCAGAACAATACCTGCAACATTTAAAGAAAACTTCAATGCAAGGTAATAGTAAAATTCTTCAGTCTGACACCATTTCAAGGTGCTCAAGGACTTCCCTTCCTGTAAATGCAGACCAGTTTAACACTAAGTAGTTTCCACTAGTCCCTTGACAGATACAAGTGTAGCATATATTCTCTATTTTAACAATCCAGCTACCAGAGAAGATAAACAGGTTGTCACTAATGCACATCTCAATGTGTACATTTACACCAAAATGCTCAAAGCAGCTACAGAACATTGTATTCCTGACCATATGAAAATATGCCTAAAGATTTTAAATTGAGAAAGACAGACAAAAAAGCAGTCACCTTTACCTGGGAATGGTCCTGCCTCGACGACTCCCTCTTTGGTACTGTCAAAGCCATGAGATGTTATTTTGGTTTCAGAAAGTCCAAGTCCAACTGGTAACGAACGTTTCAAGTCCTTGGAAATATTTGAATAAAAATGGAAAGTTTATGTTTAAAAAAAGATGAAAGTGACTCAAAAGTATTATAATGCAATTTCAGCAGCTCTCAGACAGGCAATTCTGCCTTTAGCCTGGAATGTCTTCACTGGCGTCACAGCATTCTACTGCGATGCACAAATAAAACATAAATGAATGAGAAACACTAAGTACAGCCTGAGTATTTATTCTAGATTTTTTTTTTTAATATTGATGAACAACTAGAATGCCATCTCTTAGAGCAGCGGTTACCAAAAATGTGGCCCGCAACATCATGTTATGTGGTCTGAAGCTGGTCCAACCAACCATATCAGTTTAATAATGTTTCCAGTTAAAAAACTGGAATTTTTAACCAGTACAGAATGATCTAAGACTAAGAGTAGACAACCTTTTACAAACCAAAAATGTGGAAGCAACTATCATAATGTTAAAGAAAAAAAAATTATTTCACTCTAAGCAAGAAATAGCTTTAAAATTCACAGCATCCTCAATTTCTACAAATAGCACATGAACTCTCTTTAATATTTGACATGGGAGAAACATCCAGAAAGGCATCAACTTCAACAGCTTCCTTCTGAGCACCTACTCTACATCACAAGCACTCAGCACAAAGCTGCCATTTACTTCTGTTTGCTTTTGAAACTCATTGCTTTAAAATTGCCTGAGATCACCCTGTTTAACTTCTGAGAGCTAGATTAACTACCACAACCAACTTTCAGGCAACTGAAGTCTTCACAGAAACCCAATGCAGGCCTATTACTGAACTATGAATTCATACACCATAATTCACATACCATCCTACTGCCCATTTTTGCTCTCTCACCCACCTCTACAAATAGCTCCCAAAGGTTTCCTGGACTATATTTCCAGCCACCTGGCTGAAGTTTAAGCCTCTGGTGTTATGGAATATACTTAGTGCCTTAAAAAAAGTTCAGGTATTCAAAGCAATTTAAAACCACTAATTCATAAAAGTAAAAAGTGAGTGAAAAGCTACTCTGGAAGTGAAAGCAAAAACGTAAAATACACTTTAAAAAATTAAGCATCAAGAAATTGGAAAACTGGCAGTTTCTGGAGTCAGGTACTCTTTTGCATCCCCTCTGCTTCCATATAGAGGCAAAGAAGATGAAAACGTATAGAGGAGCAATAGTGAAATTTGGAGAGAAAAAACTATACGTAGCTTTAAGATGTCAGTGCCTGGACATGTGCAGTAACTATTTATTATACATGCAATGTTTCTAATTACAAAGAAAATACAACCTTTAAAATCCAATCCATGTTTGACATATTACTGTAGTCGCTCGATCCACAAACCAGAAGCAAGCTAGTGCATAAGAATAATACTGCCTAGAGGCTCAGACTGTCAAGAAGTTGCTTTGGATCACACCCCCACATATTTAGTTAGTTGTCTTTAGTTTAAGACAAACTCCCGGGAGGAGGAAAAAAGGAAGAGCTACAAACATATGAATTCCAGCAGAATAGAAATCTTGTTGACATCGAAAACCCAGGATGTTATTGCAATCAGAGTAACCAATTCCTATAGCCATACTTTCACTCACATGAACTGGATATTTAATAATAGATTATGCTATATTTGTGTAACTGAAGCATTATACCAAAAAAAAAGGGAAAAATAAACAGCATGAACAACAAATAGTAGTCACATGCAGAACCTTATCTCACGAATTAAGCATATCACAACATTGGATACATACTGTTTTCAGTCTTCACAACTGACTTAACACTGGTGCTTCCATTTAAGTACTCGCAGTTGGTGGTATGCAGGAAAGCCTTTGCTTCAACTTAGTTTAGCTAATAGACAGAGTCCATTTAACTCAAAATGTAGCAAGTCACTAGGAGCTGAAAAAGCAGAGAGACTTGAAAAAGGATAACCAGATTGCAGAGGAGAAGATGCACTGATTTAACAAAAAGGACATGGCATCAATTTTTTTTCCTGAAGGCACCTTGGCACGTTGTATAGTTTTCAGAAATATCTAAATCTGTAGCCAAAGAAACGTAGACAGCTAACCTGCTTAAGCATGTTTGCAATAGGAATCTAAGCAATCATCTGTATTTAAGGTTAAAATGCAGAACATCTGCTTTGTAAAGACAAAAGTTCAGATATAAACTTAAGCAATTGTACTACCATACATTCAACTTAATTCTAAGCTAAACATAGGCTGAAAAAACTACAGAGTTACATAAATCAGAATATTACAACACATCCTTCTCTTAAATGAAAACCTGATATTTGGATCATGAAAATTATTAAGATCTACAATTGTGTATATATACACAAACACATATTTGTTTGAAGAGATCTACAGTTTTTTCACTGGCAAAAAGGCAAAGTTCAGTGTAAAGAACTGCATTCAAACCTGTTTTTAAACACCTATATTAACCAGTTGAAATATATCCTGCTGAACAAAGCTATCTTTTCATATGAATTTAAAAGAAAGATTTAGCATTTGTTGATTTATACAAGACCAGAATTGTCATCAAAAGGTCAGTGATCGTCAATACACTACCTTTTTGTTGTTTATAAACGTGCAAGTTACTGTTCGGTGGAGACATGCTTCTGCATGTAAACTTCAATTTTGAACGTCATTCTTGCAACTGATTGTGCTTGCTTTCTTTTTCCACAAGTGTAGATAAACAAAAAAGCTACCTGAAAATCTGTAACCATTCTGACAAAGCAATTTATCCCTTCAATAATTTACAAAGAAGGATAATTTAGAAACAGCCTTAGAGTAAGAAAAGACATGCACAAAACTTCACATTTAAGAGAAGGTATGACAGTACTTAAGACTTTAGAGTGGTAACAAGGCAACGTAAATAGCTTTCTTTTTCATTCCCACCAAAGGTAGGTTTGCTGTTACAACACTGAAAGTGAGGACAGATTCCTCTACTACAATAAGGTGATTATATTTTGACTACATATAGCTCTTCTAGCTTAGAGGAAGATTTTGATGATCAGATCTGCTTTCAAACTCGTAAGTGATTTCCCCCCTTCTTCGTAAAAGGGAAATCAAGTCTTCAGAGTCCATCAAAATTTGTTGATACATTTCAAAACCACAAATCTGTTAAGGGATCACCATCACAAAAAAAAAAGATGCTTCATTCATAATTTTCAATTGTATGAGGCTGAAAACCATTGCATGTTTATGCAATTATCATCTAGCAGAAGTATTTTAATACTGTAACTTCACTGAGACCCAGAGCTAGAGGCATAAAAACCCTGCAACTCAGAAGATTCCCAAGACGACAAAAGGCTGGATTACCTATCCTATTCTCAGCCATTTAGTATGCTTTTTTTTTTAAAGATTACAAGTCCCATGAAACAAACTGTTATTAGATAGACATAACATCTATCCAGTAAGATAACTGGCTCTGAACTTTAACTTCTTACCCTAATTCATGTACAAGTGGAGCTCCTTGTACATATTCAGCATTTTCTTCTCTTTGCCCTATTATATCACTCAATTCCTATTTTCCATTAATTAAGCCACTAGATCCTCACATGAATATAAATTCAAGCATAAAAATAAATGGGAGGAGAGCTGAAGGCTTTAATCTATGCTGAAGTGGCAAACAACATGGACTGACACATTTCTTCTCTTCTCCAATACATTGCTCTTCACTCAGAAGACCCTTTCTTCTACTACATCCCTTTTGACTTACCTAATGTTTTATTACAATCCAGTTTTAAATTAGTTTCCCTTCTACTCTCATGATTAACATTCATATTTTTGGTTTTTAAGATTGTATGAAGCAGACCACTTGGCAACAAAAAGAAAGACTGGTCTTTTTTGTTTCTCTCCTAAAAACAGTTTTCTAGAACTGACACACAGAAATACATTTTAAAATCAGTCTACATTAATTAAAATATAATTGCCCAAAGTAAAACCTAACTATGCCAGTCAACACAGCAAAACCTAAGAGAACTCAGATGTTTTAGGTAGAATGTCAGTGACAAGGCTGGCATTTTTTTCAGAAGGCACAAGACAAGAAAGGATTGACCTTATCTATTTGTGCAGTCTGGCAATAAAATTACAGAACAAGATACTGAACACATGCACTCAGATCCATCAGATCCAAGAGCTTATTTCGTAATTCTAGTAAGATAAATTGAAGACTCACAACACAGTTAATTTATCTTTTGCGGCCTAAAGTTTATTACTGGTATTATATATATGTTTAATAATGGTTTTGTCCCCATAAGAGTACAAACAGAGCCAGGAGAAGAGAGTCTATACTGAAAATGAAAGGAAACAATTGGAACAACAATTTCAGAGACTCAGACTGATAAGAACTTCGTATAGATTTTGTACAATAGTTTAAACATAACAAATCACTTACAGCTGCCTCAACACCTTTACAGGCAGACCAAACATTTTTTCGATTAATTTAATTTATTCCTATGCAGCTTTCATACTGTATGGCTTGTTACTGAATTAGGAATAATACACTTCCTCACTCCTTCCCACAGTCCTCAGCTCCCAATCCCCTCAGTGACGTTAGAACACCACTATTCAAATCACATAATTATAATAGCATGGGAGGATAACTATGTTCTAGAAGTCAGGGATAAGGGAAATAAACCAGTGAAGAATATAAACCAGCAAAACCTTTTTTTTGTTGAGTTTTCTTGTACAAAGTAGCAAGAAAAACATGTTTGATTAGGAAATGCTGAAATCCTCTGTGATTAAGACAGAGTAACAAACATCCAAACATTGGCAAACGGTTCTATACACCAGGTTTTTAAAGCTTAAGTGAGTTCCAACAGAGCTTGGAGAGCTGAAACGCACTGGGTCAAGCTTTTTCATAATGAAAGAACATTAGATATTTCATCCAATGACAACTGAAGTTACAGGCTTTTTTAGTTAAAAAAGTTTCCATCCATCATACAGGCAGGACAAAACTTGTCAGAATTCCACAGGCATCTCTTACTATTACAAACAAGACAGAATTAGAATGTAGCAGCCTATTTCTGAATGAGACTCTACAGTTAGGCAAACACTTATTTAAGTTACCTTATAAATATGCTTTTGATTCTTTTTCTTAAACATAAGGAACCAAGAAATGCATCAAGTAGTGCTATATCACATTCCCACAAGACTGGAATTAATATGCTTCCTTCTGAAATGACATTATGGCAATCTATGCTGTCTGATGTTCTGCACAACTAATGGCATTTTTCTTCAAAGAAGGAGCAACCCTACTTGCCATTTCCAGGTAAATACATTTGCACTGCATTGCCTTGCAAAACGAAATATTTCTCATGCTTGAGTTCATACAAATACTGCATTTGGTGGAAAATAAATGTGCATTTTCATGCCTGAGCAGCTTATGGATGAGATCTGATGGAAGTGCTAAATAGAATGCGAGTCTAGAGGAAAGTTTAATTTCGTAATTAAAGAACCCTGAAGAAAAGGTTGTACAACTACCTTTTTACTCAGTCTATCAAAAACATATAATCAAAGCTGCTCAAGCGTTTGTCGCAAAATAGCTGTAGAAGACCAAATAAGAATTACAGGATAAATGATGTTTTATTGTTTACATCTGAATTGTACAATATCTAGATGAATGGCTCCTTGATCATAACGATAAGAAAACAAGAAACTAAAATAATCTTGTTCCCCAGCTTCCCAAGAAGGTGTAATTGAAATCAGTATACTGGAGTTTGAGTGCTCTAAACTCTACACATACATGGTCACATACTCTTACCGAGCACTGTGGTTAACAGTACAACTTAAAGTGGTAATGGTTTCTTGCCCCTTTCTTAGGTGAACACCTAAAAATCAGTACCCGGCTTGTCATTTCCATAAGTCAATAGGAAAAAAGACCCCTGAAAACTTGGCACAGAAATTTTGTGGTGCAATGCATATTGCTTTAGGTTAAAACAAAAAATTACCTGGCAAGGAAAAAAAGAGAAAGCATAGCATTAAGCATTAGAAATAACAAACACAAAGCAAGATGGATAGAAGCTAAATATTAGAATTTGAGACTAAGATTAGTAAACAGACCTAGATGTTAATTCCAAGAAGTTTGTTTTCTGTTTTGTTTATAAGAAGCCCTGATTATCACATATTCTGAGTTTAGGTCACACATGCAGGTGTTAACTTGTACAAGACAGTTCAAAAAATATTTGAAGTGCACTTCATCTTCATTGATCTCAGAATAAGCATTGTGAAAATAATTACAGCAGCAAATGCAACTATGCTTGCATAGTATATATTTTCTGCAACTCGATCAAATATTTGACCCATTTTTGTGGAAATGGAAGTTTCAAAATATAGTTAACTCCAAGCCAGCAAAATAATTAGCATACCAGCAAAAACCTGCTTCAACTTTTATATGTGGCCATAGACAAAAACTACCTTAACATTTCAACTTTCCATAGAAAATGGTGATTATATTTTGACTGAACAAGGGCTCTGACCCAGTCAACAAGAGCGCAAGTTCCATTTACTGGAACTAATAAGTAAGTATTGGATGCACTACACTGAAGATGCAATTATTACATCAGGAAAAGATAACTTAGCAGTCAAGTCACAGCAGCATCAAGGTCATCAGGCTTAAAAATAGTAAATCTGTTTCTCTACTTCCAGGTGAACCCAAATTCATTACCACTTCAAGGTGTATTTTTGTTGCCACCCCTAAACATAGGTACAGCTTCTTCAAAATTTAGTTTTAGCTTTATTTCATTAAACATTGTCCTAATTTTTATATTATGTTACTGGTAGATCTTAGTTGAACAACGAATCTTAAGAAACATAAGCCTTCCCTCATTGCAGTGCTATTCATAAAAAAAAAATCATGGCCCATTCAGCAGAAGTAGAAAAAATGCCCACTAATAAGTGCCGTATTTTTTAATAAGAGGTCTAATATGGATGCATTTCCAGCTCAAGAAGTTTTACACTTTTTTTACAGCCATGCTCACTACACAGCTACGCTGCAATCATAGTCAAATGGTCTCAGATGTTGTTTCAGGATGTATTATATTTTTTAATATTTTTAAATACATATTTTTACATATTTAAATAACATTTTCATTTGTAACAATAATATAATAAATATATGTTTAAAACTATACTTTGAATATATATTTAAATGCTTGTTTTCCTGTTTTATGAATAAAATCGCTGGATTAAAAATCAGTATCCTCAAGGCTTAAAGTCAATAATTAGAAATGTATACACTTGATTGTGCATTACAGAGCACCCAATACTTTACACTATTTAACATTCAGAAAAAAAATTGCCACTACTAATATATCTTTCTTACAAAAAAGTTATTGCAAAGTGCAGTATCTGCTTCGGTTTTTTTAGTCAACTTTAACAATGATTTATCAGCTTTGAAGGAGTTTTTCCATTAAAGCTAAAACCAGAAGACAAAATTAGGCAGATGCTTATTTAACCAATATTCAGGATGTATATGTAATTTGTTTTTAAACTTATGAAGGTTCCCCCCTCTAATCAGCATTTTAGTAGGACAGAATAAAATGTTGAAGTTCTGCTCAGTATTTCTTTTAGAAATAATCCTGTGCTGCAAGTCAGTATGAGACTGTTAAAGCTTAGAGATTTCCTTAAAATCTAAGTCTCAGATATCAAAAAAACGTGGATAACTAACTAGTCTTCATATTTCCAACTGAAAAGCAAAATAAAAATAAATGTAAAGAAAACCAACCCCAAATTCCATAAACTATACCATAGCACCCTCTGCTGGACAGCCAAACACAAGATGAACTGACAGTAAAATATACCAAGGTGAAGGGAAAGAACTCAAAATTGCATACAGATGATTATGGAAGTATAACTTTTTTCAACATACAACAAATAAGATGGATTCTGAAACACCTCATCTATATAGCATACAGCAATACAGTAGTAATTTTTCAGTTTAAACACAAGAAAAGTTACTTCTCTCCTGTTTACAGCTTCAAATCAGAACGTGACTATCTTTACTTTTAGGCATGTTGCCTCCGAACTTAATAACCCTTAGAAGTAGCTTGCCTTGAACAAGTTGATACTTCTTGATAAAAAATTTAGGATTTGGTAGCCTGAATTCACAGGACCTGTTAAGTCTCATATTTTAAAAATTCTTGTTGTCCTGTTTTATGAATAAAATTGTCCGATTAAAAATCAGTATCCTCAACGATCATGAGACAAGAATGTAGAAGCATATACACTTGATTGTGCATTACAGAGCACCCAATTCGTTACACTATTTCATGTTCAGAAATATTTGCCACTACTAGCATGCTTTTTATACAAAAAAGGTTATTGTAACATGCAATCATATTATGTCAACTTTAACAATAATTTATGAGCTTCAAAGGAGTTTTTCCATTAAAGCTCTAGAAAACTGTCAAGTGAAGTCTGCTATGCATTGCATTGTAACTTTAGCATTTCTGATGACGGTACCTTGTTAGACAGCAAAGAAAATTCTTACCCTGTTAAAGCTGTGCTCATGAGAATCTTCCAGCTGTCCATTGCTAGTCACAGGAATTTCTGCCGCTGAATTTTTGGGAGACTCTTGAGCCATTGCACCTTCCTATAGTATAAGAAGAAACAGGTTAGCATTTGTCTTAAATTTCCAATGAGTGATCTATATGAAAATATTTGATGTATAGGTTTCATAACAGTTGACCTTATTTCAAACTCCTATTGATAATATTCTGATATGCTAGGTCTGTATACATTCATTTAATCACATACCCAAATCACATTAATATGCTAGCACAGCTCAGACAGAAGTAATTTAAAGCTTCAAGATTTAAGAGAAAAGAAACACTAAAATTTAACCCATTGACATGGGGGGTGGGAGGGTGTCAGACAAGTGAGACATGTGGGGCCAGGCAAATATTTTCTATGCACACTTGACCATTAGAGTAGCTCATGTATCTCAAACTATAAAAATGGTGAGCTTGGCTAAAAAAAAGTTGTACTAGCTAATGATAAGCAAGAAATATTAGAGAAGTGCAATGAGTTTAATCATGTGTTACAAAAAGAAATTATTCCAAACTTTAAAAGTTTAGCTTGTTTCTTATTTTATCATAATATAGTGCTACATTCTGACTAACTTGGTATGCAAGTCTCATTCAGTCAACAGCAGTAAGCCTAAAGTGAAATGCAGAAACAAGAACTTAAAAGCACCAATGCAATTCAAGAATCGAAGTTAATTTCAAAATGCAGCTGCATTATGAACAGTAGCAGCAGCTGTGAAACCACTGCTTTCAAGAATGACCTAAGATATAACCTAGAAGAGACATTCCCAGAAGAAGTGCACACCGTTTACAGGCACCTGAAGAAGGAATGGCACCCTAACACTCTCCAAAAAACTGAGAGAAACTGAAAATTTCGGCCTTCTCAAAAGCTACCCCTAACTCTACTAGACAGCTTCATTAGCCAACTGAAGTGTAAACAGTAGAAAAATCAACACACAACCGAAGCAGTGTTTGTTCAATTACTTACATAAAAGTTGTCTGAAGTCTTCAAACCAGCCCATGCACCTCTGCAAGACTGGCAAGACACGGTACACCATCAACATGTACTTGAGAATAGGTGCTTTCTTCCCTTAAAGCTCCTAAATCATCAAACTGAACCAGCTCTTTTCAGTCAAAGGGTCAGGAAGAGGCCCGGTCTGAGATCAGGCTGAAGCACCACCAGCTTCTCCAACCACATGTGAAGCTTTTACAGGATATCCATGTAACACAAAGGTTTTACTGGTACTTACTTGGGATCACCTGCATCATTCTTAATTGGCAACATCTTCTGTCATACCCCATTGCTACTATTTCCCCCATTTTCACCTATCACCACTTCATTTACATTAGTAAGCTTGATTTCCCTAGTAAGCTTTGAGGCCTCCCAAGCTTTTTTTCTAACTAGTCTGTGGGCTCCAATAAACACGCTCCTCTAACTCCAGATCGCTTTCAAAGCTATGTTACCATAACTTCTTCCAAAGACTGTAAATTACTGAGACTTCATCTCTGTTGGTCTTTTGAAGCAGAACTCACTGCTCAAACTTTATTCGGTATCTACAAAATCTGATTTACATTTCTGAAAGTGTAATAAGCTTCTTCAATTAGCAGCATAAAACACCACCATCACCAAAAAAAGAGCAAGGAGACTGAAGTCTATCGAATTTTGAGTAAATGCTGCCTTTTACCTATACAGAGAAGCAAAAGAAAAAGGCCAAGGACAAGCCACTCTAAGAAACATATATATGAACTACAATCGTGGATGCACACCCATAAAATACCATCTGAGGTGAAACATTTTCCCTTTTTGAGGATCAAGACTTTCTCTACAACTAACTTAACAAAACCGAATTGAAAGCTACTCTTTCAAAAATAGTGCTTTATGAAACACTGCCCTAAAATGAGAAGCTAAACATTTAGGCACAGCTTTTGAAAAAATTCTAAATACACAAAGAACAGATTTCAAATCATTTAAGAAAAAGTCAGTGTGCTACAAATTCAAGAAAAAGTGACTTTATAACACACTAACTTACCCCATCAGTCCCTCTCATTTAGGATCCAGGAAGTGCCTTCTTTCAGCACTGGGAAGGAACAGCTCGCATGCCATATATTCACATTGGCCTAGCATACCAAATTCTCCATATAGTCCAGTCTTCACCCACAACTAGAACACAGAAGAGCTGTTTTTTTGGTCATTCTTCATACAACAGAACAAACTCAAAACTCAGAGCCTTTAAGTAAATGAAAATATTGAAGCACACCAAAAGGTCTACATTTATTTTATGAGTACTTTTAAAACAGTAATTTGTTTCATTTCATAGAATATAGAATATCATGAGTTGGAACGGACCCATAAGGATCATCGAGTCCAACTCCCTGCTCCTCACAGGGAGTTGCTATATAGCACTATTAGATCAAAAGTTCTAGTTACCTGCCATATTAGATTTTAATTTAGGAAATCTGTCCAACAGCTCAAGCTTCTTAAGCTGGTTCTAAATCTCATATCTGCTTAAACTCCAAGACTGCTAGGAACTATACTTCTACTTGACACAGTAAAGTGAGGGTTTTTCAAAATGCTTGGGCTGTCACAGCTACCTGCACAATACTGAAACATTAGCATAGGCTAACATAGCTATTTTTGTTCTTCTTTCTGCAAATTGTCAGAAAACAGTGTCAAGGGGAAGTCCTGTACCGTCAGGAGATACACTTTGTTTGGCAGGGATCACAAACAAAATTGCATCTCCACATTTAATTAAAGGCAAAACAAATACTTGGCATGGGTGCTTTTCATCAAGAATCTCAAATCATTTTGCTAATATTGTACATTGATAGATGTTTATGCATTTATTCAGAGATATACATGCTCACGCATATGCATACATGTCTCTAATACATACATACATTAGAAAACAAAAAATCATCAGCTTCTCTGGACAACTTATGAAATCTAAAAAGGCCTAGAAGCAATTCACAGGGTTTTTTTTAGGTGTTTCTACTTGAGGCAAACCTACATATCAACTTCAGAGAAAGCAAAAAATTGCTTGCTAACTTCAGTTTCATGTTATGTCTGAACTAAACCACCTTCCATTGCTGACAGGAGGATGTTTCACTACTCCCCTTTTCCAGTCCCTACTATGAGCCACAGTGTCCCATCTCCCAATCACTACACATGCCTGCCACTCACCTGACTGCACAGTAAACAGACTCAACTCCCTAGCCTGACAATAGACCTTTTCACCGGGTTAATTTTCCGTAGTTTCAGTAAGTTGAATCAGTTTGCAATGAGGTCAGATAAGCACCAAAGACATGAAGTGAGCAGCTGAAAAAGGGAAGTGGGATAAACTGCTAATTTGGCTCAGCCACAACAAGAAATCACCACCTAAATTTTAGCAAACACTCTAAGCTAGCACTGCTGCCAAAAATAACAAGTCCTTGCCCTTCCCCCCCCTCCCCCTCTTTACCCCTAACTCTTCCCCCCCACCAGCTTCCCCCATTCCCCCTCCTCTTCCCTGGGCCAGAACAATGTATTTGTACAGCAAACAAGATTGCGGAAACACCGCAGCTTAAAAGAAGGTGACCTATGCCCAGAAAGGGGATGGGTAATTTTTCCACTCAAATCCGTTCTCCAAAACAGTTCATCACACAGCTCCAACACTTGTACCTACAAAATAGAGGGGGTAATAACGCAATAAAACAGTATTAAGAATGAAGGACTGCTCTCAGCCACAGCACCAGCTTACTTCAGCAGTGCAGTATCTCAAAATACTTTAACTGTAGACTACTGCCAAAACCAGTGGCCATTTCTCTTTACCTCGGGATGCATGTTCCTGCAACCTCACACAATCTCGGTAAGCTTACTGATCTGAGAGAAAACTGAACCACCAAATCACAACAGTATTTCTGTTAAAACAGTGAGTATGATTGCTGAATGAAGTATGCCTTTGGCAAGTGCAGCTCACAGCTGATTTAAACTAAGTATTATAAAGAAACTGCATCCCCAAAAGAAAATTTCTTATTCAGGAAGAGTCTAAAGTAAATATAAAGAAGTTCCTAAATTTGCATTATGTATTAGGCATGAATGAAATAAGCACTATGGAAAATCATGAAGTTTGAGCTGGATATTTTATTCAGAAAAATATATTAATCCTTTAGTAACTTTCTTCTTAGCACATCTGTTTGCAAGTATCAGATTTGGAGCTATACTAAATACCTATGGAATCACTATTATGTTTTCATAAAAAGTTTAAAAACAATTCACTGGTACTGAAACTCTAATAGTAATAAAGCCAGCATCATCTTTTTTCATTCTCACTCTAGAGCAGCCAGGGAAACGTTTACTCTTTACTTTTCTGAAACAGCCTTCCAAACACATCTGACTGGCTAAGTATTACCGAGAACCTTAGGAATTTGTTCGTTATTTTAAAAAGTCACAGACTTCTCCACAATGAAGGTACAAGCTGTATCTGTTCCCAAGAAAAAAGATTCACCACTCCAGCAGCAGATAGAATGCCTTGTAATAGTGAGGTTACACAAAGACTGCTGCCTTTTAAGTACCAACCCTTTCTTCCTGCAGCACCTACACTTTTCAGACTCCACCCCGCCTAAATTATTCAGCTTACAAAACAAATATCACAGCACAGCAAAAGACTGCTGATTGAAGTAATCCTTTGTTATAAATTAATTGGATTGTTCTTAATAGTGTCTCAAAACCAAACCCACCCATTCAAGATAATGTGCATGAGATCATATCCCCACACCAACTTCACTGTGCTATGTATATCAGAATTTTTGGCAGTCTGAAACCATTGCTGGGATTGGTTGATTTTACACTAATATAACTATCACCCAATCACCTCAGAGTCAGACTGGACTTCTTCTGCAGCTGGGTGAGATTCATCAAGTGTTGTGGATTCATTGCTGTGTTCTGACATACCTGAAAATAAAATAGGTTTGGCATGCATTAATTGATGTGAAAGGAGCTGGGTGTTGCACCTTACAGAAACCGAAGTAGGCTTTCAGAAAATACTTCTTTTAAAAGTTCTGCTAAAGCAAAGAGAAACCTCCCTCTTTTGATCATGACCAGGTCTTTAACTTTCCAAAATCTAACCAAGACTAGGAATATAGTCCAGCATAAGCTCCCATTGCCAAAGCAACCTTCCCCGCACAGATGGCTAAGCTTGCAACATAAAACCCAGGCAATCAAACAAGGTTCTTCGGCTGATATTTACTGTCACCTGCAACAATACGCTGACTGTATCCTACTATTGCAAAGATCACAATTTTGTTAAGACATGAGATTTATGCAAATGTTGCAAGTTTATTTTGATGCTAAGCCACTGGGAACCTAGTAAGCTGTTCAGTCTGCTATGCCTAACTAGAAACAGAATCCCTTTCATTTTATTCTCAGAAAAATCTCACCCACAGAGGCAAAGAAAGTCGATAACACTGAGCACACACACAAGAAATCAACTCTGTGACTAGAGTGATCATGGAAGATAAGTTACATGCCTAATATAGCTTAAATAAGAAAAGTATCTAAATTTGATTTCAAATAGCTGGTAACTACAGGTGACATTGCAATTCACTCAGCTGTTTGAGAGGCAGAGACAACCAATCATTAAAAATTAAACAAAGTCTGTCAGCATTGAGTATAATCACACATGACTTCGGTTCATGAAGTCTTGCACCATTTTAAACAAGTTCAGCCACATACCAGATTAAGAAAAATTATAAAGAGAACGCTATTTATATTTATGTTGTATTTCAATTTCCCAAGCTATAAAACATTTTAATTAAAGCAAATAGTTAATAAGATAAGCAGCTCGCATGACAAGGGAAATAAGGACACAAAGGCTGAGAAACTGAACCATCTAGATCATCTAGGTCATATAACACTGGATAACCTACTACTTTGAAAAACCAAACACGTAAAATAAGAGATTTTCTCCAGAAAAACAATTCATTCAGCGCTATCACTGGATGAGGCTGGATTTTTCTCTGACCAATACAAAATTCCTTTCAAAGTAATTAAGTATAACTTCTTTATATATCTTTCTTAATTTTCTATAATTCTTTTGAATATGAAAGACTGTACAGCAGAGGTGCTGCTTTCCCACAGTCCTGTCCAAACTCTGCTTGTGATTGAAAACAAACTCCATGCTTAACAGCTTCTTTCTGAGTAGGCAACAAATTTCCATTATGGACTAGAAGAGTAAGTGCAATTTCTTTGCTCCGCTGGTTAAACAAGAAGCTAAATTCATCTTGTAGTGCAGTCTTGGTTAAGACAATCTGTACCTCAGTTTTACCACATTAGTGATCCTGGAGTTATGTTTGTACCTCACATACAAACTTATATACCATGATAACGCTGTTTAAAACTATTAAATGCTATAAGCAGCAAAAATATTTTCTTAATAGCCTTAAGAACTCTTAACCTAATGTAGAGGCATGAACCATCTCACAAACCCATGTAGAAGACACTGCGTAAGGACAAATCATCTTTTAAAATCTAAATTAATTCACCATTTGTGTTACAACCTTCCCCCTCCCCAATTTTTTGTATAGTATTCTTTTCCTGCAAGCAGTATCAACACTTTTCAACACAGCTCTGCAGGATCACACTGACCAACTTTAAAACACGAGAAGGGGAAAACTGTAGATTAAAGGCAGCTTTTGTAAAAAGTTTAACTGTACATTCTAATTTAACTACAGAATTCCCTGATGATTGCTTCTATAGCAAAAAAAAAAGGGGGGATGTAAACATCAAATGCTGGATGTAAGGACAAAAAATTCCTACATGTTTATGAAGATTCAGAAGTTAAGACGTTCATGTGAAATTGTGGCAAACATGGCATCTACATACATATATTACTTATATTTAAGGTTCCATTACAGAAATGCATATAGACTTTTGTATCTCAGTAGTTCCTGATTTTCTCTTGCACTTGTCAGAGAAAGGGCCGTTCTTTATAACAGCTTGCTAATCTTCAGTACGGTAGGAATTCTGCATTATTAATCATTTTTTCACTAAAGCAGCCACGAATTTAGAAAATGGTAGGTGCTGTTCAGTGTACCAGGACATTCATTGCCATCAGCTGCAATTACAACTCAGAGATGTTCTTCTTGGAAAAAACATGCCTGATCATATTCTGACATGAATTTAAGCCCGAAACCATGACCTCATCACTCCTGCCCCTCTGGATTTTCACTTTTTTCCCCCCACTAGACCAATTCTGCAAATCCACACAAATACTGTACCAGAGTAGAACAGAGGAGGCAGAATAGACTGAGAATCTTCCCCCCATGGCAAAGTCACCTTAAATGTATATCAGATTACAAACTCAGTCATTTTACGTTCTGCTCACCATAAATAAAACCACACAGTTTGTAAGTCCTGGGGATTTATATATCATTTCTTCAACTGGCAAAGTAAAAAGCAAACCAAAGCAAAAACTTATAAACAACATACTAAGCTTCCTCTAGAATGAAGACTTCAGAGACATTTAACCAATTATAATTAGTGGTTGTAAGAGCGTGCTTATGGACTTTTCATAAAAGAGGCAAATTCATATTTGCTTATTCATGCAAATATGAATTAAACATCATCAACAATAAATTCGTTTTTAATAAGGGGTTTATTCTTAACATAGTTACATTGCTTAAGTAAATGACTTACGGTGTCAGAAACGAAAACCATGGGATTCTCAACAATTACATCTGCTTTTCTAAGCAGGATGCACTGCTCCTTCACTTCAGTTCTTCTCTTAAACTAATTGCCAACGAGGTAAAAGCAAGATATCTTCTGTCCAAATAAAGCTTATTACACACTTTTATTGTTGTCTTATTACTTCACTGCATAGATAAGTAATAAAAGTTTTTGTAAGACTGCAGAAGATGCAAGTGCTGGTGGAAAATGATGATTTAACACATTTTCTTAATTTCAATTTCTAATTCAGAACACTATCACTAATTCTTGTCAAGATCAAGATCAATTGCTTTTTAAAAAGATTTTAAAGAACTGTATTAAATACTTTCTGCTGCAATCATACCATAGTTTCCTCTTTATGCTCTTGAATTCCCTGGCTGCTCCACTTGCAAGATCTAATTATGCTTGAAAGTTACAAGACGTGATGGAGATAACAACTGGAGAAGAGGGCTGCCGCAAACTTTCACACTCCCTACTCTAGGTCAACCTGCCCCTAAACGCTTTAATGCTCTGCTCATCTCCAGATTAGCTAAGGCATGGGCTCCCATTACGGTTTCAACTTCTACCAAAACAGAAAAAAGCAGCTGATCAAGATATTGCCTCAGCTTCCAATTTTTCCAATCTAATGTTCTTCTGTATTACTTATTCCTTACATTTTAACTGTGTGTGCACATACATATATACATAAACATATATATGATTCAGACATCCGTTTAGTTTTGGGGTTGCACTGATCAAATGACATCCTTCTCCAGCCCTCCAAAAGAACTATTCTGTTATCTTTTCTGGAGAATCAACACTTAGATAAGAAAGCCACTGACTGCAAGTGCTAACTCCTTGTTACCAGTTCCACTAAGCATAAAAAGCACACGTTAGACACTGAAACTACATCCAGTTCAGGGGATGCAAGATAAAAGACTATGAGGGGGTTTTAGTTAAAAATGATAGATCAGAGATGTCCTATAAGCAACACCAGAAGAATTGCTTATAGTTTGTAACCAATAGCGGATGTAACACCTGCTTGTAACACACCACCACAGTGTTTCCATGTTTTAAGAATAGTAAGCCAGCTGCAAAAGACAAATTGGAACACTTAAAGCAGTAATTGTCAGGGAGTGGAATAAGTCCCAGGGGCATGAAATTTATGCAGCATCTAGAGTTTTCTTCCTCCACCAACAATCCGGTTGCCTTTCTCTCTCGTGAAACCCACCTTCTACCAAGCTCGGGCTCTGCCCGCCCTCTCCGGGTGCCCACCACCCCCAGGAGCGGGGACCCCGCTGTGAACCCCGCAAACAGGCAAGGAGATTGGCAGACCCCAACCAGCACCGCACTCCCGACCCCCACGGCAAGGGCGCCCGCCCAGCCGCCGGCACCTGGGGCGGCGGGCAGGACG
>NW_008795709.1:1356524-1421442 GCF_000699145.1 Aptenodytes forsteri | reverse complement strand
CTCCGCCCTGCCCGCTCCGCCCTGCCCGCTCCTCCTCGCCTGCCGGCGCTTGCATTTTACTACCGCCCGGCGGAGGCCTCCGGAAGGGCGGCGCGGCTCTGGGGGGCCGAGGGGGTGCCCTGAGGCGGGAAGGCGGCGGCGAGGGGCTTCTCCCAAGTAACTAGCGATAGGACGAGAGGAAATGGCCTCAAGTTGCGCCAGGGGAGGTTTAGATTGGACGTGAGGAAAAATTTCTTGACTGAAAGAGTGGTGAAACATTGGAACAGGCTGCCCAGGGAAGTGGTTGAGTCCCCATCCCTGGAGGTATTTAAAAGACGAGTAGATGAGGCACTTAGGGACATGGTTTAGTGGGCATGGTGGTGTTGGGTCGACGGTTGGACTCGATGATCTTAGAGGTCTTTTCCAACCTTAATGATTCTATGATTCACCCCCCTCCGCTGGCGGCGCGGGGGCAGGTGGCGGCTCCTCTCAGGGGAGGCCACGGTGTGGGGTGGTGGATACACTGGTCACTGGGGCGGTGGCAGCCGTGTCCAGCCCTCGGCGTGCGTGGGGGCAGGCCCTCTCCTCCTCAGGCCTGAGGTGTGCTTCTGGGCCTGCTGCTCAGTGCTGGCAGCGGTCCTAGCCTGTGGAGCCTGCTCTCCAGCCAAGGCGTTTGCAGAATTAAGCTTTGCGGCGATGGCGTGTGCGTGCCAGCTGTAATCGGGAGGCTGCGCCAGCCTCTGCCAAGTGCCATGCCCGTGAGATCAGAGTGCGGTCTTGGAAGCCGGCCTCATCGAAGGCGCCCGCAGCCCAGAGCGGCAGAGCGGGAGTGTGCCTGCTTGCGTGTGGATGCGCACGCCTGCAAGACAGCGCTCGGTGCCATGGCAGAGGCTGCGGGAAGTCCTCTGCCCGAACCCATGGTGAGGAGGAAAAAAAGCATATCTATCGAGGAAAAAATTGACATTATAAGTGCTGTGGAGAGTGGCAAGAAAAAGGCAGACATCGCAGCCAAGTACGGCATAAAGAAGAACTCCTTGTCTTCAATTATGAAGAATAAAGAAAAAGTTTTGGAAGCCTTTGAATCTTTACGATTTGACCCTAAAAGAAAAAGACTAAGGACTGCTTTTTATACTGACCTGGAGGAGGCATTGATAAAGTGGTACAGAATTGCTCAGTGCTTGAATGTGCCGGTAAATGGTCCTATGTTGCGCCTCAAGGCTAATGATTTTGCTCAGAAGCTTGGACATAGCGATTTTAAATGCAGTAATGGCTGGCTCGATCGTTTCAAGTCAAGGTATGGTTTAGTTTTCAGAGCTCAGCCTGTAGAAGCAGCTGCTACTACTACAGTGGATGCTCCAACTCTTTGGTACCAAAATGTTCTTCCTTATTATTTAAATGATTATCAGCCAAAAAATGTGTTTTATATAGAGGAGACTGGATTGTTGTATCAGATGTTACCGCATAACACATTTGAATTTAAAGGGGAAACTTGTTCTGTAGGTAACCTAAGCAAAGAGAGAATAACCGTAGTGGTGGGTACAAATATGGATGGCTCCGAGAAACTTCCTTTGCTTGTTATCGGAAAAAACAAAAGTCCATGCTCTTTCAAAGATGTGAAGTTGCTACCTGTGGATTATGAAGCAAATGATATGGCCTGGATGACTTCAGAAGTGTTTGAACAGTGGATGCATAAACTCGATGACAGATTTCAAGCACAACAGCGACGAGTAGTTATTCTTGTTGATTCTCTCCCAGCTCACACACAAGTAAAGAACCTGAAGTCTGTCAAATTAGTGTTCTCTCCTCCAGACTCTTCTTCATGTATAGCTACCACACAAGAGGCTATCAGAATTCTGAAGGTTAAATACAGGCGCTGTCTTATCAAGAGATTTGTTGACTGCATAGAAGGAAATAAAGAGTTTATGCTGACTCTTCTTGACGCAATTGAGATGTTGCACCTGTGCTGGAGGAAAGTAACACCAGAGACTATTGTGAAAAGTTATAATGAAACAGGATTCAAATTAGAAACCAAGTCAAATGGTAATGACACAGAGGTTGAAAGTGATTTTGATTTGATTGCACATGCACAGGCAGCTGGAGTGGAGTTTCCAGAAGGTTTATCTTTGGAGGAATACGCGGCTTTAGACGATGGCTTGGTAGCTTGCGAAATGCCCACAAATAATGCCAAAGAAAGCACATCAGATAAAGCTGGGACGTTTGTTGGTGATGAAGATGAGGAGGAAGGTGATCGACTTCAGGGAGCTGAACAGCCTTTACCATCAAAAAATGAGGCTTTGAGTGCTTTAGATACCCTTCGAAAGTTTCTGAGAAGTCAAGACACAAACGATTCTCTTCACGATTCCCTAGCTGACCTGGAGAATTTTATTCAACATGTAGCATGTAAATAAATATTTTAGCAAAGTGTGAAAGCATGTAATTGAAAAAAAGGAACTAGATAAGTAAACAAAAATAGGCAGTTTAATAACAAGTGTTGCTGCAATGTTAGTGTGTCTTGCTCAAGTGCCTAGATGTACATAATGAAAGAAATTTGAAATTATGAAAAAGGGCTGTGAACTGAAGTTTTCCACAAAACCAGGAGGAAAGAACACAAAATTTGGAGTGAAGAGAGGAAATAAGTTGAACCTTTAAAATGATAACTGTCGTAAGTACAGTGGAGGCAAAAGCAATTCTTTGAGCAGTTCAGTGCACTTACTTAGGATAAACTGGTGCCCACTTGGAATTCTTTCTTCAGGAAGAGATTAGTACTTCTTCACATCGATAATTTCACCAGTGTCTTTGGTATTGTTGACAGTGGAACAGTAAATATTTATCAGCTTGGTGCTTTTGATACGTAAACAAAAAATTGAATAGCACAGAAAATACATGCTTAAGTTTTGAGAACTAAGGAGTTTTTTACACAATTTTTTGGGGGCCTTGTTCAAGAATTCTGGCCATAGTTTATTCTTGCAGCAGATGATGAACAGCAGAAAGTTAGCAGCTTTGGATGTGTTTTGTTTTCTTAAAGCTGCTCATGTGTGGATACACACGAATGGCATAATCATTTATCGGAGAGTCAAAAGACAAACAAACCTTTACTTGGTCTTTGAAGAGGTCAAAAAGGAAGGTCATTCTCTCCCTTTCAGCCTTTTTGGTATTTGGATTTGATGTAGGTCCTTCTGTGCAACTCCATGTATTTCTACAGTAAATACAGAAAAAAATCAGCTTAAGCAGTATCTGCACTCAAAACCTTACTGAACTCTTGTTTTATTTGCCATACTTGAAGGCTTCGCTGTAGGAGTCGATGCACCAATGCCGTTCACTGTTATAGGTGCTGTTAGCAGGGGTGCTGTTCGCATGAATGCAGTGAAGTTGAGTATATCACAGTACATTTACACATCTTCAAGTATGGGGTTCAAGCAATGTCGTCATACCAGAGCCAAAAATCTCGATTTGTTTGAGACATACTGTTTGTGGCTGTTTTCAAAACCTGTTTTAAATATTTTCCATATCTACCAATTTTAATTTTTTCAAAAGTTAGAGATAATAATTCTTCTATTTTAGAGGAAGAATAAAATATTTTATGGAAGCCCTTTAGGAAACCTGTGTAGTAAAGAATCTACTATGGTGCCTATAATTAAACCATGAGAAACAATCTCTTGCTTACTTGAATCTTCAGTTTTCAATAAATAGTTTGGCTACAGCTTTGTTTACTGTTCTTTCTGGTGGAGGGCAGTTTATCCATTTGTAAAAGCATTTCAGAAAATGTATCGAACTGTTGGAAGGCAGTGAAAATATGGGGTTGGGGGGTGAGAAAATGCCTGTGGCTAAACTGTACGAATGTTTTACTAGAACCCCTACAAAAAACCCCCGCGGACTTCTGGTTTCTTCTTACGCAATATCTGATGTGAACTCCATCCAAAGGATATTCTGATGAAACAAGAAGTTTCTGTTGAAATTTCAATAAATGAAGTCCCACACAGAGATTTATAGATTCCGTGAAAGAGGTACCCCTCCGTATTATCTCTGTTAACTATTTATTTTGTTAAAATACAGATGCAAAGTCTTTTAAATTCGGAAGCTGCGTCAAATAAATCAACACATTTTGCTTGCTTAAATACTTCAGAACAAGCTTATGAAAAGTACTTTTTATTTTGGCTAAGCTTATTGGAAGTTCGTATAAATCCCACAGAGCCGTATGGATAATTTTCCTATAGTAATCCTTTGATTTAAAATCCATGGTTTTCTTTGCAACAGCTCCTGCTGAAGGCAAGTTTAGGAAAAAGTTTCTATTATCCATATAGTAAATTTGTATATTCTTTAAAATTCAACTCCACGTGGACCTCATCGGCCCAGGATCCGGTAAGGAGACTCTCTGTTCAGAGAATTCCGAGTGTTGGATCTGAGCGAGAAAGACTTGCCTAAGTAAGCAGCAGATCTTGGTTAAAGGGTTCGATCTACAAGAAGTGTAGTCTTTGCAAGATGAGGCTTAGAAAATCAGGAGATAGGAAATAACATCGTTAGTTGATGGCGAAGGAAGTAAATTACTGAGTGCTGTATTACTCCCTCATGAAAACAACAGGAAGGATTTACTAATTTGGCCTGGATTTTGAAGGTGAATTGTGGAACTTGCTTTAAAAAACATGCAACCCATCGAAATCCCGTATCTGTAGAGAATATATGACTTTCTCCTAGCCTCCTAGTTAATTCTGAGAAGCCGAGCTAAAACGCACTCACTGAAACTATTTTTTTAGGTCAGACACTTTATATTCTAACACTGTAGCTTTCAAAATTAGTTAGGAGCCCAAATATTTCTTTTCACTTGGATTTCGGTCACATTTATAGTCGAACAGAGAACGTGAAATCCATTTTGAAGCTTGTTGCTATTTCAGGTGTTTGTTCACGGGGAAGTGCAGACTCCTCAGATCCGAAACGCTAGCAGTGAAAAAGGAAGTGGTACGCGATATAAATGTTAGTCATTTCAGCCTGTGTACACAGTTTGAGCTAGAGATTTTTTTACATTGTCTAGGTAAACCACCAGGACACTGGCTTTTTCTGTCTGGGGTGGTATCTATTGGAGGGAGAGGAAGAATATTGCTTTAGACTGCACCACACTTGAAAATAAGAACCTTTTCTGCAAAAGGCAGATTACTAAGGCTGTCATTTGCTTTAATGCTTCAAATATTAGTTTGGACAGCTATGTGCTTTTTCCTGTACGCTTTTCTACTTTATGCTATAGTTAGATAGTAATTATGTGCTTTGGCATCGAGTCAGTGAGGTCACTTTCAGTAACCCAAAGTTACTTCTAGAAGTGTGAACTGAAAATATGAAGTTTTAAGAATATAGGTAACTTCCAAACAAGGCCAAAGGAGACAAAAAAAAATATTGGCACATATATTTGATATAATTAAAAGCATCCTCAGAGTAATTCTTGAGACAAGTAATATGTAAAATTAAGTATGCTTTTCAAAATACATCTGCATTTGGAAATTTTAATAAATACTACACTATTTCTGGGTTTTGTGTGTGTTACTGTTGTGTGTGGTTCTGGATACCTTTCAGATCTATAAAACTACATCTCCTTTTAAAATTGTTACTCAAAGGAACATAACTCACCTCTAAAGGTAAAAGGAAACTAACAAGTTTTTGCACCTTTAGGCAAAAACAGAAGAGAGGGGGCAGTCAGGGATTTAAAGGACAGCAGTCCATGTGTCCCTCTACACCCAAGACCCGTGACATTTTGATAGCTAAGTAATCTGGAGGGAGTAGATAAGTAGATGGTTTCTCATGATTTATTACGTAAAGCTTGGGAATGATAGTCGCAAACGCGCAGAATCTTTAGTGATTTTAAATTTTAGAAATGCCATACTACTTCATTAGCTAGTATTCTTACAGTAGAAAACAGCAATCATATGCAAGTATTAATTTCAGACCATTTTTCTTCATTCTCTCTACCACCCTGGAAAGTATGTTGGCTCAGGTAGGCAACCAATTTTTCAATGAACAGTAGGAACCCATTTAGTCAAATTTAACTGGAACAATTTCATAAATGTCAATTAAATTATAACAGTAAAATATTAGTAAAATACCCTCAAGATTTTTTGGTGGTTGTGTTCACTGAAATGATAGAATGAATATTGGCCTACTCAACAGTTACTAAAACGTGCGGTGAGCAGGCAACAATGGCATGCAATGACAGCGTTTCACATTATTTTCTTCCTTTAATATCAATAAAAGTTGGTGCTTCCTATTTTTGGAAGGCAATTGTTAAAGGAGGACTTTGCAAAGTTCTTATTGGGGCTATCGCCAGAGAAGAGATTTTATATTTAAGCAAGGAAGTCAGTATTTGTATCTAGATGTTTTAGTATGACTATTTTGGGGTTTACTGTCTTGAAAATCAGAACCAAAATCAGTCAATTCATAAGCAAATAACTCTCTTCTAATTGAAATTTTTGCGATGTGATGAATGACCCATTAACAATAGAAAAATCTTTGCAACAGATGAAAAGATAACAATTTTATGTCTGACAGGTGGTTTTTACACACAGCTTTTGCATTGCTAAAGCGGCGATGTACAGAGATATGATTCCCTTTTACTGATATAACCAGCTGTGGTATAACCACATAATCGTTATATGAGATTGCTAATTCAAGCGTAGCTCATCGCCCTTCTTGCTAGTACAGTTACTCCATTTGAGATGTATTTTCTTACAACTGTAGCTGTTTAACTGTGCCAGTCTAGTTAAACCACATGACTTCTGGGTTAAGGCAGAATGGGAAAACCAGTAGCGTCTTGCTAACTTTTTCATAGCTGTGTCACCTCTGCTCCTTGAGCAGAATGGAAAAGTGTAAATTACAAATTACTGTGATCAGTAAAGTGAAGGAATGCCAGACTGAATTGCCAGATCTGCTGAGTGAGAAGATGCCATATTTACAACAATTTTTAAAATGCCTTACTGAGTTTTACAATATCTCAGCTGAAAGCCACGTTCTTCCTAAGCTTTCATGCCATCCTACCTCTGGCGCAACTTTCCAGCCTCGTGTGTGAATAGCACCAAGGGGAACAGGTCAATCCCCTCACTGCACACGTGCTACAATCCGTGCGAATTGTCAGCCTGCACACGAATTGTCATCGGCCACGTTGTCGGGGAGGTGAGCTTGCGTCCTCCACTTCTTCTGCGTTTGTGTTGTTTTGTGTGCCTGTGCGAGCACTTGGTTATAATCACCGGGGTAGCGACTCATCTGTCTGAGAAAGTTATGGTCCGATGGGATGGTGCAACCTCACCCCAAATGCCAAATGAAACACCATTCATAATACATTGATTGGCTGTTTGAAAACTCTGCGGGACCCAGGCTTGCCGATAGAGGCATCCCAGGAGCGTGGTGAGAGGTCTCAGCACTCCTGGCCCCTGCTCAGTAGCAAAGCTGAAGAGCTCTACTCTCTGGAGAAGTTCTTGCCAAACACTCGCTATTCAAGAAGGATCACTTCAACGTGTGATAACTAGTTGCGGGATTTCTCATCTCTAGTAATCCGCTTCTCTTGAGACATGTGCTGTGGGGCTGCCACCGTATCATGCATACAAGGAGACAACATACTGAAACCACTGCTTTTCTTCTAGCAGTGTTGGTGCCTTATACTTCTAAGCTGTATAAATGATACAAGATGATATTTTGCTATTCCAAATTGTATTTCTTTCCTCTTCCACCTTTTTTCATCCATTGCCTTCTATCGTTTTATATTCATCAATACCCTGCTAATTCTAGTGTTAATGTTAAGACTGTTGGCACAACCTTCTGGCAAGCTGCTTTTCTCCTTACTCTCCCTATTTCTAATATTATCTTTTGCAGGTGGTATTTTTGAATCGTCTCACGTATCAGCTAGTATCACCCTCTTGGTACACACGCTCGTGATCTCAGGCCCTAATTTCTCTGTTGCTGTATTTAGTGGCCTTCCCAAATCCTTGCTTCATTTAGCCAAGAACATTTGGTATGTCCATATTTCTTTTTGTCTTTTCTTTTTGTAGAGCAGGGGGAGCAGTGCTTTTTCCAGCAGTCTCCTGGGATGTCTGAGAGAATTGGTAATAAAACACATAATCTTTCTCTCCTTTCAGGTGTCTCCATTTTTCCTTCTGTCAGTGGTCCCTGCTGATCTGTACTTTTGAGATTCTCAATTTGACATTTAGTATCTTCATCTAAACCATACCCTTTTCTCTTTCATCTGCCTGTATAGCATCTTTGCCACAGTTCACTTTTACATTTCCATTTCTAAATATCATACTCCTAACCTCAGATCTTTGGATCTTTCTTCCCTCCTCTTTTACTGGCCCCATCTAATGTTTAAACTACATTTCAAACTCCCTTTTCCTCCTTCCATGATTTGATGTCTGTTTCTCTTCTCCAAAAACAAGTATTTAATTCTTTCTGGAGACAACCAGTTTTTTACTTTCTATTTTATTTGGCGTGTCTTCATGATACCCTTAGATCGAAGATGATGCAATGATTAAAATTATGTTATTTTCCCTAAATTTACCTCTTTGCATTTCATTTTCTCCCATTCTTTATTCCTAGCACTTTCAACCCTTTCCTTTGTTTGAGCCTTTCTTTTGCACTCCTGATCACCAGCATGAATTTGATTCATTTTTTAAGCTTGTAAAAAATAAACACACAAACAAAACCTGCACAAAGAAAGAGTTTGGGGCTATTTGTTTGCATAGCTAACTGTGTTACAATGTTGCATAAAATAAATCAGATTAAGAGCCAGCTCAGACATTAGGTAGTTTCTCTCAAGGTTTTTATTTGAAGTTACATTTTTTGTTGTTTATTTTCACTCTGATTTTTCCTATTTCAATAGTTGTTTGCGAGTTTTCAGATATTTATGCCCTGTTTGGCTTTGTAGCCAGCCCATACGGCCTGCGATCTTGGAGAAAAGGAGGTAGATCATAAAAAGAAGGAGTCAAAAGGCGAGGTCCTGGTCCATTCAGATTCCCCTGCAGGAGATCGAGGAGAACTTGTAACTCAGGTTAAGCAGAACTTTTTATTCAAAATCAATATTCAGAGTCATCTGAAAGTCTCCACATCCATACACAAATTAGCCACAGAAATTGATACAAGAGATAACACCACAGGTTGTCTGAATTTAGGATGGCAAGAAATGGCCATTCATAATTCAGGTCCACTCCGAAATTAATTGAGACAAAGGTTTTTTGCCCAGAGCTAAGGAGACATGATCTATGTAAACCATATGTCACTGCACTGCCCGGGGCTCATCTACGCTCAGTAAGCAAACAGAAATTTGCCTAGACACACAGCAAGGCTGAAACAGCATTTCTGTGTAAGAGCAGTATTTCTGTATGGTCTAGAAGTTGCAGGAAGAGTCAGATGAGCTTGAAAATTGGCGTGGCATTTCAGAAGTTACCGAGAGACACTTTGTAGTACGGACTTGGGATCTGTGAGTTAAAGAGGTACTTAGTACGTGCAGTTCCCAACAACTACTGAACTGTTTTTGAAAAGCTGGCTTGAACTGTTTTTGAAAAGCTGGCTTGATGGATATCAATTTTACAGCTCCGAGAAAATGTGGCAAAGAGCATTACATGTACATTCAATGCAAGGCACAGACAAACATTACAATTCAAATTCTAGCAGGGACAGACTCTCAATTCCCTGTGAGAGCTGAAGGTGACCAGACGCAGTGCATATATGGTGAGCATGTGCAGAGAAGCAGGAGCAGACGTGGCGTACGCTGTAGACATGCAACAGCAAGACAGAAAAGACAAGTACAGGCAGACAGAGCTACAGGGTCTCGGCTGAATGACTATAAAGGACTGTCCTATGCCCCATCAGAAGGGCTTTCCCTACATGTCCCATTACCAACCTAATTTTTTCAAAAAGCAAAGGAAATCCTCTTATGAACTGAAAGAGATTTAAGATGTGATAATTTCTTGCCAATTTGGCAGTGTTGTGCTTCATACCCTTGTAGCACGTAGAAGCTGGCAGCAGAAACCAGAACTACAAAAAGTAAAGCTGAAGAAATGCACAATGACGCTTGTAGGTTTTTATGTCACGTTCTCACCTGGCCTTTACTCAGCCCATGTGGAGTTAGCAGCATTACTACAAGGGGCCACCTGTACAGTCCCCTAAATCAGACAGCACTTTCAAAGATTTGTCAAAATCTAATTTAATACAGCAACTTGCCCACTACTGCTAACAGGAGAGCATTTGGCAAACTTAATGCTTGGATGGTTAGAAACCATCTTGAGATTGCATCTTAAATATTCATAATTAAATAGCAATCAAGAGGCTTTAGGAAAATAACAGGACTTGATAATTCCCTAACAATACCTACACCATTATCTGTAGCCAGCCTTAATGCACATGTGCAACTCCAAACCTGTATTCCTATTTAAATGCCAGGGTTGATCTGTCGAGGGCTAATGCTGGGCTGGCAGATATCATCCTGGGCAATAAGATTATATGAAATTTACATTAATGTAAGCTTCCTAAGGGATTATTTAGAATGGGGATTAGGGATCTTTATGAATTTAAAACTTCCTTGGGATTTCTTCATCTTCTCACCTCGTCTCAAAGAGGGGAGAACCCAGTGGCTTGCACTGGTGCAGTCTCACAGCAGGTAGCATGATCATTTTGAACGGCCGCCTTTGTGGGGAGCTCTGCTAGTGTTTGCCAGCATATTAGTCTGCAAGAATTCGGAGGAAATGCTGCAATGTATGGAAAACAGCCCTTACTCTCCAGCCAGCGGAAGTTTAACTGCTGCTCTGCCTCCCGAGTGGGTTGAGCCAGCCTCTTACTAGGATGCCGACTCCTCAGGCAAGGCACATATTTGTGAGGTTACATCTTCGGAAAGCAGAAATGCAGGTACTGGTTTGCTTTTCATCGTTCATCCTGCACTCTCCTTCCTGTCTGCCATTCCAGCTCCTCGGAGATTAAAAATTCCCCGTCGGCCACCTGCCCGATCTGATCAGTCCCCCAGTTCAGAAATCTGAGGTAGTTCCGTGCCACCCAACCACCTGATTTACAGGCTTCAAATATAGCTCCCATATTTGGCAGGCTTCTTTTTGCTTTTTTTGAGTACCAGATATTTGCATTCTCTAAAAGCATTTCCAGCTCTAATGGGAAAAGAATGAGTTGTGGACCTCAAATGAACTCCACGTTCCTCTCACTGTGTGGAGATACGATTATAAGAATTTATACCAGGCGGAGATCTGCCCTTACTGACTTTCAGGGGGGTTGTAGACTCAGGCTATGTGTGGATTGACCCTTGCAGCCATGGTAGGAGATGTAAAACTTCGCAATTAAGTAGCCAGAATCAAAATGGATTAACAGAGGAATTATACATTTGCTTCCAGAAGCCTCTATCTCCTATAGGATCTTACAATTCTTTCCATCATGGGTTTCATTCCCAGCCATTAGCATTGACCTCTTTTATTCTTGATGCAGCTGCCTGTAACTAGACGAATGTCAGTTCTCGCAGAATTTTAATATTGCTTATCATCTCGTACACCGGGTACACCTAAGTATAAAAATGGTACCTTCTGACAGGACCTCAATCTTCAGAGAGCAGCATATAGGCAATGTAGCAGCCTGTCAGACCCAGGAACTTCTCGCTTCACACCACACTTGGGGTACCTACACTTTGGCACGGAGGTGTGACTGTGGCATGGATAGGCACATAGACAAGGAGCCAGAGGAGTCAAAGGGTATCTGTTTGTATAGTGCTATTAGGATACGTAATTGAGCTGCTAGCTCATTCTGAAGTATATTTCACTGTCACAGCTCTCTGCAGCAACCAAAATCAATCTAATGAAGGTACGCCGACTTGCACTGCTGTCACAGATACCAGTCCAAACATGGATCTACCTGAACATGACCTACAGCACATCTAACTCAGCTGTTTGAAAAGGATTTCTTCCCATACCAGACTCAAGCAGGAGGAAGGGGACATAGACAGCTGCTGGTATTTTGGCAAACTCAATGTTTCTACAATTTATACAAATTCATGAGGTTTCACTAAGTGACATTTTGGTAAGCTCAGCACTTGCACAACTTAATCAAACTCCTAAGGTTTCACTAAGTGACAGCTATATTGCAACTTAAATATGAAGCCATTCTGTATATTCAGACAAAATGAAGTGAATAAACACATAAACTTACTTTAACCATGTAATAAACAGGCATAGTTTCTCATGGGGAATGGAGAAAGGCATACTCAGAGAGAGAGAAACAAAAATAAAGTAGCAGAAAAGACAGGGCAAAATTTCTGATTTTTCTTTTCCAGGTAATCTTGCAGCACTATAGTCAGCTATACTGAACTTAAAGTCAGATTTAAACACAGGGTGCTGAGAAGTGGTGCTTTCTGCCGTAACTCCACTCAGCATATCCCTCCCTGGATTGTGACCAATGGCATTTTGGATGAGTAAAATATCACAAAAAAAATATTATCACCTGCATGAAGAGCTGGTCAGTGATTAAATATACCATGTGTTAGGACAGGGCACTGTTTTCAGAGAAATAAGAATTGTAGGCAAGATACTACTCGCATTGCCTACTGAAAATGAGGGTGCAGGTACGTGACTTTCCAGGTTCCAGCATGGCATCTGAATGATTTCAGATACCATGCAGAAGTTTACAAATTCCTGAAATAGCGTCCTTGGTACTGCAAAGACTGTAGAAAACTCGTAGAGTTAGCAATCTGTGCACTTAATATGATCACACTGACAAAGGGATGTATCACATGCTAGCATCTGTGATGGTCAAACCAGTCTTAACAATATAGTGCCACAGAAAATAATACATTAATTGCGTATTTTTTTTTAAATCATGTTTCAAAAATATACTTAGGTCCATTTTAAAATAACCACCTATGCTTCATTACTTCCATCCTAGTTTCCACTGGCATAGAAGAGCGGGTAAAAATGCCTTCAGGAGCATCAACACTTTTTCGTACAGGGGCCTAAAGTTAAAAAAGCACGTGCTTGAAACACAGGCTGAAAGCCATCCACACAGCCTTAATTTAGCCTCTTGCTAAATACACATTATAAATACAACCTGTCTGTAGACTATCACGCTTTTTCCCTTTAATATCTGTCTGGTTTTCTGCCGGATGTCATCTCTTTGATTCCAGTGGGACTATTTACATGCTTAAATACGTGCACAATTTTGCAGAGCTGGACTAAGATAGGACTGGAGGCCGCCTCCGTGATTTTAAAGGGTGACTCATAACAGTAGACTAGAACTGGGCACTTGGGTTAGATCTTTTAAAGATATTTAAATGACCAACTAGGAAAATACACTTTTTCAAAGTATCTAGGAACCAAACTTGCCCCAGATCAGCTATCCATACTCTTGAAAGGAGTTAGTGGTTATTTGCATCTTTAGATATCTGAGTAGCTTTAAAAAAGCTCGCCTTTAATGTTTCTTTATAGTCTGGACTCTATATTAGTTATTTGTGAAGTAAAATTCAGTACTTACAGTGAAAATATGCCAGCGAAAAAGTAGAGAACTTTTTAATTCAAGAATAGGGAAAGTGACTTAGATGGGAGGATCAAATGAGAGCTGCCACAGCCTAAAAAAGTATGAAGCAACATTTAAGCTGCATTATTTTAGGACATCAAAGTTTATCTTCAGATACCTAAGGTGTGGCTGGAAAAATCTCAGCACTCACATTACAGTTTGGATGTGCTGGTGTGTTTTTTTATGGCAGAGTATTACTGCAAGAATATGCTTTTCAGATTTTATTCTCTTCTTATGAATCATTCCCAGCTGAGAAAATAACCTTCAATCAGTTAGTTGAAGCACCCTAGAAATAAAAATAAGAAGGGTTTAAAAAAATCTAGTTTACTTTCCCTCAAGTACCTTGTTTCTCTACTCTTCATTTTATTAAATTCACCAATGAATACACCCGAGGCAGATTTATGTTTGTTTTTTCAATCATTTACTTCATCAGTCTTGCTTTTTATTATCTCTTTAAGAAAAATATTTCAATTTCTATAGAGCACCGTGGGTTTTTTTCAAGACAAATTTAAGCTAACACTGACTTGAAAGTGACAGCTAATGAGTAGGCACCTCCGTGTAAGACACACAGTACTGACGTTTCATGTAAAGATAATTCACCAGCCGACGGCTTTTTCCCCCATTTAAGTTTCTGACTGCACATCTATTAACCGAGCTGGCACATGAAAGCCTGTGGCCAGACAAGGCTCTGATCCTTGCGCTGGATACCCAGGCAGTGTTTCTTCTCTTGCTCCCAGGAGCAGTCACAGAGAATTTCTATTCTCTGAGGTGTTTTTCCAAATTGCACAGATACTCTTTTTAGCATTACAGTTTTATCGTCCATCCTGTATCTGTCTGCACTGCGAGGTCTGCTCCCCTCCTGTGCCTACGCAGTCATTTCCATACAGGACGACTTTATTCCTGATACTGGAGGCTACAGTCAGCTCCTGTTCTGAACAGGCATTTGAGCACAAGACGTAGCTTATTACGTCCGTACACATGCAACTCTGGTTTTGGGGTCCATTTCTGGTCAGGCATCTTCCCAAACCTCTGGCGGGGAGTGGAAGGGGACCCTCTCCTGCCAACAGAACTGCAATTCCCTGATGAACCACTGGTTCCTTAAATTCATTTATCTTGGATTGTTTACACCAAAGGTGTTCGGGATACATTGCAACCCTGCAGAAAATTTATATTTAAATCACTCAGTCTCTAACTCCAGCTTAGACCCTAGGCATTATAACACGTCATTTACATAATTATTTTCAAAGAATGAGACAAACCTTTAACTAATAATTCCCTATGCTGCTCCACAAAGAAGTGAAACCCTGATTTATTCATACATAAAAGATCAGGAAACTGACCCAAGCCCTTTTGAAAACTGATGCATTTTATTTCAGTTTCATTCCATCACTGGCCTCGAAGGATCCAAATAGGTGAGATTTATAAATGGTAAGTTTCTGTCACGATAGCAGTGTTGTCAGAATTCATAAAAGTGTCTGAAAACTCGATTCTCAGGATTGCATTAGGCGGACCTTCGTTGCTTGTCTGAGATGCTCATGGCTTCATGTGTCACGAGGGTGCTCTGCATAGTTTTGAAATAAAGTGGGGCACAGCCTCCTGGCCCAACTGGCTACATTTTCCATGTTAAACCATACAGATTTGGGGGCAGAAGAGGGTGGCGGTGGGGGTGCACAGCTGCTGGCCAGAGCTCGGGAGCGCTCAGACGTTGCAAAATTGGGACAGAGCCCTTACTATTTAGCTGCTGAAGGGACCATGAAGCTGGTAGCACTGAGATAAGCACAGGCTTACCCCAAAAACAAACCCTGAAGCTGTACTTTGGGAGGGTTCATCCCTCCTTTATCCAGCCTGCACTGAGACAAAGATAGACCTAGATTTCAATGGTAGGAGTCTTGGAAGATCGCGAGTGAAGGATTTCAGGGGCAAACCCCGCACTAGGCTAGATGGAGGCACTGCTTGGGACTACCTACGTCACATAATAAGGCTGTGTTTTGCTAGCGGTCAAATAACAAGATGACTTTGCTGAGTTGGAAGATCGCGAGTGAAGGATTTCAGGGGCAAACCCCGCACTAGGCTAGATGGAGGCACTGCTTGGGACTACCTACATCACATAATAAGGCTGTGTTTTGCTGAGCAGACGTCGTCCTTGCATAAGCACAGTCTTCAGCTGTGGATTTTGCCCAAAGTAAAGCTGAGCCCCCAAGAGGAAGTATATTTCAAAACACAGTACGGCAACGTAATAAAGGCATCGTCTATTTTACACAAGTTACAAACAACTTAAGAAGGTTTTGGCATGTGCAAAATTTAAAATCCATGTACCGCTTTCCAAAAAAAGAGTAGAAATGAAGTGTCCAGCTACACTTCAACCTAAGTCTGCCAGTGCCCCAGCTGCACCCTGAGGTCTTTCTCATTTCAGAGGAGTTTTTCAATGTTAGAAGTCTCTCTTTGAATCCATTTTTCATTTTGTTAAAGGAAACTTAGGTACAAATGTCCAGATATTTTCAAGTATAGTTTGGTATTTTCTTTCTGTTCCTATTGAAGTCTCCAAAACATTACAGCCATGATTTAATGGCCTGTGTTGTGTGTAAGGAAGAAATTAAAGAAAAAGACAATAAAAGAAAGCAGAAATTTACAAGCCCACTTAAGCAGAGAGGTACTTAAAACTGGCGGGTACTTGTTTTTATGCTTTTATTATCACTCTAATTTTAGTTATGTTATTTTATGATACCCAGTTAGGGCCAAGATCTCATTGTTCTAAGTGTTGTTCTAATTTATACTGGTGGCATTGCTTTCAGAAAGGTTTAAATCTTCTTCTTGAGCACCTCTGCAGCTGAAATAAAATGTAACTTGTCTTTTCACGTAATCCAGAATTGAGCAAGTTTACCGAAGAGAGAGCTTTATCTTCTGCAACTCACCCAGGCAAAGCTTGCTCTGAAACAAGTGCAACCGTGGATGCGGTTCCAGATGCACGTGAGGTTTCTACACAAGGATGTTGTGGATTTTAGTCTTGATTCTGCAACTCTTACTTATCTCTGCAGCCCGCAGAAGCACCACTGCAGCCAGCGCTTGGGCTGGCTTCAGAAGATCCCTGTGGGCTTTGCACTCCCTCCTTTGCTTTGGGGATTTGTATTTTCTTTTATGCTGCAGTGAATCGCAATACAGTGCAATTTCCCGTTCTTTCATGGTGACTTGTTGGAAAATTTTATCTGTCCTTTCCCAACATACCTCAGAGGCAGAAATAAGTCATTAAGGGACTAGCAGAACTCGACTGGCGCTAGCCCCTGCCTGCACTTCAGAGCAGGCAGATTAGCTGCTGACATCTGCGGCAGACAAGCTGCACTAGCAGGAGTTTATAATATAAACCCTATAACTAGCCAGCAACTTGCTCCATCACTCTCAAAAGTTTAGCTGTTGTTGTTGTTGTTGTAGTTTTCATAGGAAAAAGGAACAAGAAAAACGTGAGTCAAGCGGCTGCAGCGTTACAAAACATTTCTGTTTTTCTGAAAATGTCACACTGATGACATCCTGTAATCTCAGTGATGCAAACCTTTCTCTGATTAGGGAAGAACATTAGCAAACAGCCTAGCTAGGTGATCAGAAATGCCCTTTATAACATAAAAATCAATGAAACAGTGCCGAAAGCATGTGCAGGTGTTTCCAGATGGGTAACATATGCTGAAAACACCCAGGAAACTTAGTTGTCTCACCTGTGAAAAGACATTTCTTTTCGCTAAGGTGCATTGTAGATCCTAGGAAATACACTAAGGCCTATGAAATTATCAGATGCAATCTACACAAATTATCAGATACAAATCTCTTACAAAAATCATCTATGATTGAAGCCACCTGGGTTTCCAAATGCACAAGTTTGTTTTGCAGTGAGGTTGTCACTATAGCTCTTGTTTTCCGTATTTCTACCGTGAAGAGAGAAGCATGCCGCTGAAGAAGATGACCGAGGCAAAGATACTAACCGGGCTTCCCAGGCAGGCGAAAGGGAGCCTGCTGGGAGTGCTTCAGGGGGAGCACGATCGCCATGCTGGTGGGGAGGGACCGAGGTAACGGCCCTTCTGAGACAGTCCGATTCTTCAGCATCCAAAATATCTCGTTCCTCTTTCTCTACCATTTTTTTTTTAAATTAAAATAGTCAAATGCGTGCCAAGCTGCCTTTGTATCACTCTGAAGTCTTAATTAAAACGTAATGTGGCACGAAGTCACATTTCCTGAACTTTAATTTGCCTTAGAAATCATTAATTGTGTACACATCAGTGGGTGGCTATCTTGCTCTCAAGGGGCAGTGACGAGTTGTTAGCCGAATGTGTCAAAAATAGTTGATAGGAATACGAATGGGAAATGCCACAACCTATACAGAAAGGCTGGAATGGAAAAGAGAAAAGGATATAGTCTTGTACATTAGAGATAGGAGATAAAAACGCAGCAAAGGTACAAAACAAAAACAACAAGTCCTTTCCTCTTTTCCCTTCCAGTCTTTCTATCTAGGCTTACGTTTTAGTAAGGGATGAGTGAGTTGGACTAAGCCCACAGAATGGGGCAAAATAGCCAAAAACAGAGGGTGGGATAAACTGAGAGAACATGTTTGCAGCCCATGTGGTATGAGAAAGACGGAGAGTGGCAAACTCGGGGAGGAGATGGGGAAAAAATAACAAGGAGGATACCACATCCTTTATGCAGAAATCAACGACAGATAAAAATACTGTTAAAAAGCATGTCTTTGCCTGCTATTGACTAAAGCTAAAGAAAAGCTGAGGCTGGACAACAGTAATAGCCTTAGGACCTGAGTCTGTGCTCATCAAAACACAGACAGCCCTTGCCTGCGCTGCCCCAAAGGCTGATTATCGGTTTTCCTATCGCCGGACTAGACAAAGCCACAGCACCTCTGAGCTACCCAGGAGATGCCTGGGTAGCCTCAATTTCTGGACTTTCATAATTGAAAGTATCTATATCAATTAGACACTATTACTAATACTTGGAACTTCTGTCATTTCTTAACAGGAAAATCTTAAAAGCATTCGCAAGTCTCACCTCTAATGCTTCTGTCTGGTAAGTATTATCATGTATGGCTATAACGTCATATTAAAGAACATCTCCTAGTAATATTTAATTAGTCAGTCAGCAGTTTCATAACTCAGAGCTCCTCTTTATCTTTTGTAGCTGCAATATTGTAACTTTGCTTTGCTTCCCCCCTGCCCCGTTTTATGAAGTGCATAAATGTACATTGCCAATACTAAGCAACCAGTTCAGATTTTTAGTTAACTAAATCATTCAAGTGGTTTAAATCTATTAACAAGCTGGTCATTAAATGAATCACTGACCTATTTCTCAGCTACTCCAGCTAAGAAACTGTAACTGATGACCTATAAAAGCATCAGTGTGTTAAAAGAAATTATTAGTTGCAGAAGGAGAGCAACAAATGGTCACTTCAGCAGCTCCCACCAATCTAAACACAAAGATTCACCATTGCCAGCTTCAACTAATTCCCCAGAAATCACATTTTGACACAGACTAATGTCTAGGGGAAGTACCATGAAGCTGCTACACTGGCAGCATACATCTCTTCTTCCTTAGTTTATTACTGGAAAATTTTATGCAAGTATTTAAAATGGCTCAAACCTGGGATGCTCCAGAGTAAAATCTGGGGTGCAGACTCTCCCGGACTCAGTGGGATGAATTTTAGACCTAGCACTTACTTGTACAGTGGAACAAACCAAACCTATGGTCCAACCACACACACCCCTGCTTGGGAACAGGTATGGTTTAGACCCAGGTCCAAATTCTGAGCCCTGGCTAGGCCCACCCCATATAGCAAGAAGATTGAAAATGTTGGTTTTGATGTTGAGCTCCTCTGTTGTTCTTATCCAGTGACAGGCGATACGTGGAAGCCCCTAGTCAACCCTTGCGTGTTCCTGAGTGAGCGGGCGGTGGTGGGGCGGTGGGCGCAGAGGGCAGGGCAGCGTGGAGGGGTGCAGCCATGTCCCGCGGTCTGCACCCAGCCAGAGACCACTGCGGGGGGAGAGAAAATCAGGAGGAGGGAGGAAGGGAGGCAGGAGTTACCTGCCCCCTCACCACCTCCATCAACCGTGGCACCGTGGACCCCCACGCCAGGCACTGCATCCTGGTGGGGCTCGAGACCTTCTGTCCCCCGTCATCTACAGCCATCGTCACACTGGCATCTGAATGCTTTCCAGCTAAACCACCTGCTCCTAACAAAAAATGATGTGGTTTTCTGCTTTTTCCTCTTCCCCTGCTCAAACCAGCCCAAAATACTCAGTTACAGGCTGCCAAGCGAACCAGCCACTTTTCCCATTTGCATCAGACAGCCCCACTTGGGGGTTGCCTTTTGGGATCATAAATGCACCCAGTGTCCCACTGTGCTGGGGCGAGAATTACAGCTTGAAAACCAAGGCGAGGGGGAGGCACTATTGAAATCTGCTCACTCAACCACCCTGAAAAGCAACCTAAAACCTTCCTGCTAACACACACAAATGATCTTTCCTGTCAGATTTGTATTTGTGTGATGTTCATCCCATGGCACTGCATGTAGTTGAAGACAGATGGTAGTAAAGTCAGCAGTCAAAAAAGCAGAGGAGAGTAGGAGCGTGCTCACCTACAGCGTAAAGGTGCTTCAGCCGAGCTAGTGCTTGAAGAGCAACTTCTTTTTTTTTTTTTCTTCTTTCTTTTGCAATCATTGCTCGCTTGACAGGCCCAGACGGAATTACATCACTTCCTAAAACCCATCAAAGAGAGTCCATCTCCTGCAGAAATGCAGCTCAGATGCACCCTGGCAGGAAACAGGAAATGTAAATGTTCGGGTGAAGCAGGGAGCCAGCCGAAGCACCCCTCGGGTGGGAGCGCCGCCAAGGTAACATGCGAAAGCAAAACCTCATCACACTACTTTCTGCCCTGCCGCTGGCCGGAGGATCTGCCGGGAATGGTGAGTAAGAAAGCGCCTTTCGCCTTCCAAGGTTTGACCGTGTTTCGTGCCTGCAGCGATGGGACCAAGTAGGAGGGCAACACCCTGCAAACTGAGCGCTAGGAGCAGATCTGTGGGGACGTGCGCTCTGCTTCTTTTAGCTGTGTTTACCCTCCCTGTTTTCAGCTGCCTGACTTTTTCAGAGCTTTGACTTTTTTTCCTTAGACCTAACCCCGAATGGCAGCAACCAAATCCTACAATTCCTACATTTCCTAAGTTGCATGTGTGTAGGGAACCAGAGTTTCCATGCTGGCCTGCCAGGCATTTTGGTTCTATTTTTAATTATTTGTTGTACTTTTTTAACCCCACACCCATACTATCAGCATTTCATAGTAAAGTTAAAGGCGGAGCACCGCTTCCATTCAAAAGCCGACTGCCGATTTCCGTAGTCCCGGTGCACTGAAACCAGTTTAACAAAAGAACAGCCGGTTCCAGAGACAAATATTTTGAATTCTCGGCTGCAGAACAAAGTGGTCGGCACCGTGGATTTAGGTCCCGACCTTTTGAGGGAAGAACCAGCAACCAAATCCTACAATTCCTACATTTCCTAAGTTGCATGTGTGTAGGGAACCAGAGTTTCCATGCTGGCCTGCCAGGCATTTTGGTTCTATTTTTAATTATTTGTTGTACTTTTTTAACCCCACACCCATACTATCAGCATTTCATAGTAAAGTTAAAGGCGGAGCACCGCTTCCATTCAAAAGCCGACTGCCGATTTCCGTAGTCCCGGTGCACTGAAACCAGTTTAAAAACCCCCCAGCCGGTTCCAGAGACAAATATTTTGAATTCTCGGCTGCAGAACAAAGTGGTCGGCACCGTGGATTTAGGTCCCGACCTTTTGAAGGGAAGAACCGTGAGTGGAAAAGCCGCTTGTGACAAAATGCTGAAGCGTTGGGGTGTCGCTGCAGAGGCTCTCACCCGTTCACAGGGGGTAGTTTGTGCCACTGGCATTTTGGGCGGCCAGCGACTGCGCAAGACAGGCGGCTCGTTTAGTAAACCCCTGCCAGGTGGTGCTTATATGCCTTTTGGTGTCAAACAAATCACTGCCGAAGTGCCTCAGTATGGAGTAGAAATGTTTGCTGCCCCTGTGCTGCTGTAGTGAGCAGAAGCTCTCCAGAGAGCAGGGAGAGAGGACAGTCACTCTCAGCTATCACTGAACTTCTTCCACTAAGGCTTTAAAATGCATTGGTGAAATAGGTGGTTTGGTATGGGTATTTTTTTCCCTGAAAACCAGTAGTATAAGGAGGGTGTAAAACTGGGCTGCTGGCTCCCGGCGTGCTGCCAAGCTGCTCACAGCTAGGAGTCTTGCTTAGCTGTAAGAGTGAGCTAAGCTAGGTATAAAATGTTTTGGTCTTGTCTGCGTTACTAGAGCCCTGCTGCATTACACAAGTTAGGAAAATATGCTGCAAGTGTTGAACGTAGCTCAGAATCAAAGTGGTCAGAGGAAAAAATCCTGCCAAGGACAGAGCAAAACGGAGGTCCGAGGGAAACGGAGGGGCATGATTCAAGCAACACAGAGTGATCAGGCTGCAGCTTCCTTAGCTCATTTGCAGTGTACTGATCGCTAGTATCTCATCACCATCTCCACAGGGCGGAGGGACACCTTAGTCCCCAACCCCCCCAGCCCACGGCTGGACCCCCCCTGCCCTTCTTTGTGATGGCATTAAAGGCTGCACAAAGTACCAGGCAGATGTCACATACCAGGTGCCCCAACCCACTCCCCAGTGCCTTTAGAGGCTTCCTACCAGTAGGTCCACTTTTAAATTTTGGTTGATTTTGGAACGGTTCCTCCATGGGAGTGAGTCAGTCCTGCCAGAGCTCTCCCTGACCGCTGTCAGCCCTGCCTCTCTTGAGCCAGCCCCCCACTGCTGGGGAAGGGGAGGAGAGCACCCACCCGGAGAAGACAGGGACCCTTGCTCCCCGCACAAAGGCGGCTTTTGTTTGTGCAACCAGCCCCAAAACGTACCCGGGGCTTACTCTGACTGCAAGGGTGGGAGGGGGGAAGTTGTGAACTTCGGCCTTGGGGTTGAAATTGAACTGGAGGGGGAAGAGTTTATGAGGGGCTTATATACTCCATAGGCACTGGTGGGTCGGGAGCCCCTCTGCTGAGGGCAGTCTGACAGGGGAATCCTTTGCTCTCACCCCTGCTTGCTCACAGGTTAACAGGGCGCGACCTTTAAAGGAGCTTTTTTCCTTTTTCCTCCAGTCCCAGACACAGTCTTCACCTTTAAAGTGGTCTGCTGGAGAAGCAGGGCAGAAACTTTTGGGAATCTCCCAGGTCTCACCTCTACTGTCTAGAAACCATTTACAAAATAGGCAATAAGAGTATGATTAAATCTTGAAGCATAGACAGATTGAAGCCTGTATAAGTCCTGTTCCCATACCTTGCTAGAGCCTTGGAAAACCCTTGCCTTGCCATTTGGATTATGATTAACAGATGGTTTTCTCCCAGCTATGCTACAATTACTCTAAGCCGGTAGCTCTAAGAGCATGCCTGAGGTCTCAGCTCTGGGTGCTGGCCCTCTCCCGGCTCCACACTGAGGGGACATCGGGGTTTGCCCCAGTCCCCTTCCCCCTGCCCATCCCCTTGCTTTATGCAGGCAGAAAGCCTTGCTGGTGCCCTGCTGAGGGCCAACAGTGGCCCTCCCTGCTCTGGTGATGGTGGTCGCTGCTCAGCCTTGCAGCAGCCCCTAGGAACAAGTATTAAGACCCTTACTATAGCTTATAGGAAAAGGCTCTGACCCTACGGGCATTTACCTCTGTGCTCGGTGAAACATGCAGGAAATTGCAGCATAAGTGGTCTGATGCGGGGAGTAAGAAAATGTGTGAGGGAGAGGAGCAGTAAAGCATGTAAGGTCGTTAGGTGGAAGAGCTGGGATGGTTGCAGGTAGTCCTTTATTTTGGCTGTGTCTCTGCACTATTGTTTTGAGCTGTCATTCAAAGAAATGTTGCTATCAAAGATGCAGATATTCAGCAGCTTGTGCCGTGAGTACAGGCAGCAGCTCTGTCTTTGGCAGAGAAGCGCCTTTTAGGCAAAGTCCCCTACAAAGCCAAGGTCTCTAAGGGAGTGATAGTTTTGACCTGTTCCCCCCTAGAGTAATGAACTCAGAAATGGGTTTGAACCCATCAGAGTCACCTGTTACAATCTTCTAGCAAAGCAACAATATAAGAAATGAGGATTTGCTACATCCTCTCTTTCCAAAGTGCAGCTCCCTAAAAAGCAGATGAAAAACCCTTTCTAGTGAACACATCAATTCCTTGTACATATTTACTCCTATTCATCCCTTTTATCCACACACACAAACTTCCACTGTGTTTTATTCAACTGCTTCAGGGGCATTTCAGAAAATCTCTCCTTTACATCAGCAAGAATGTATACTAAATTTCAGATAGTGACCCCAGTCTATTTTCCCTCAAGAGATTTTTTGACAGCTGGAGAGCCTCCGGAGTTTTGAATCTTTAATTTCAGGGTCCTCCTGAGAACAAGGAGCACCGAAAGATTCGCATCAGAGTGAGGTCGCTCGTATATCACTGATGCAGAGCTCGAAAGCCATGAGGTTAAGTAAGATGCAACTAAATGCATAAATTGGTCTGGAAAACCTTTAGTACTGGGGGTGAGAAATGAGACTACAGGTTCACGGTTTGACTCTAAGATGCGTGACTGAGTTTGCAACACTGGCAGTTAACGCAGCATTTCAGCTGGATGGAAGTACAGTGAGGAGAAAGCAGTTTCCATCATCTAGAAATGAACTTAAACAGTTGTTTCCTCTTTCAGGTTATACCTAGATAACACTTTCTAAGCACCCCGTTTTAATAGGCTCTTGTCTACAGATTAGCCATCCTGAAATGTTTGTGCTCCCTCATCAGAAGAGCGTATGCACCCGACAGCCAGCCTGCAGGCTTTTAAGGATTCCTCTTCTAGCCAGACTGACAGGCGGGACCTGCCGCAACAGGCAGCTGGGCAAGCCCTGGCCACGGCAAAGAGCGGCCCTTCTTACAGCAACGTGAAATGCAGGGAGAGGAACAGAACAGGGATGAGTCAAGCAATAGGAGAGAGGATCATACGGACCACGTGGAGTCGTATGACTGTAACACCAGAAGGAATGTGTGTATGGAACAGAGTGATATAGGATACGGTAACTTTGCTCCAGCATACACAGCTTTACAGCCTTTTCTTGATTTGTCACCCTCTCATGAGCCTTCCTTTCACTGCGTTTTTATAGCTTATAGGAAAGTTTGGAGAAACAAAAAATTTCCTTTCAAACTAATAAGCTTGACTATCCCATTGACTTAGCTCTTGCTTTTCCTCTATCCCATCCCTTTTTCTTCTGGAAGTAGGTACTATAGTGTAATTTGAAAAATTCCCTTCAGAGACCTCAGTCCTCGAGTCTGATGAGAAGGCAACAGGGAGACTGATGATTTTACAGCAGAACCAAATGTGCTGACTGCCAGCTATTTTCCTCTGCCTTGCATCCAACTGAAATCAGAAACCTGTTTGCCTGCTTACTTCACCAAGAAGCTCATATCGCCACCTCTGAGTGCTACAGCACAAACCTCAGAGGAAGAAATGCTGCAACAACAGAAATGTTGTTTGTTTGTTTGAGATGCAGTTGTTTGGACTCCAGTCTGTAAAGCTGCTTGGTACATTCAACTCCCTCTGTCTCCCTTGAAAGGCAGGCTTGGGAGCACCTCCAAAACTCACACAAAGTCCACCAGTAATCCAAGCATATTTTTAAAGTAGAAAATATTGAATAACACCTTATACCATGGTACCTGCATACAGGGACATAGCTTTTTTGTGATTTGTAAGAATTGTCATGGAACCTTTTTTGAGCCGCTGCTAGTGCTTGCTCAGGCATTTTGGTCCCCTGAGAAACAGATCCTCTAATACCTCAGTGGTGGGAACCTGAGGACTTCTTAGCTTCCAGCTCCAGCTTCTTAGCTTCCAGTTCCAGATGTGCCCAGCTCTCCATCAGGGTGGGACGCAGCTGCATGCCAGCCCCTCTCCCTTCTGCTCTTGAAAGCATGGAAAGTGGCAATACGGGCTGGGCTGAAGCTGTGGCGTGCTCCCATCCACTTCCCTCGACATGGGGAGAAGTCGCCAGCACTCATGCCCCAGGCGGTCCAGACAAAGCTGAAGCCGATGTGGTTGTTGTGTGAGCACCTGCTCCTTGGCCGAGATGTGCAGAGGGCCAAGTATGGATGTCAGACAGTAGCCAACAGCACAAGGCTGAGCTCAGCAAGAGGAAGGGCATGGGCTTTGCAAAGTCAAGGAGATATTGACATGGTCAGATGTGACTTGCTCCTTGTTCCACTCCATTGGCTTTGGTTTTCCATCCTGAAAGCTGTGGCGTGCTCCCATCCACTTCCCTCGACATGGGGAGAAGTCGCCAGCACTCATGCCCCAGGCGGTCCAGACAAAGCTGAAGCCGATGTGGTTGGTGTGTGAGCACCTGCTCCTTGGCCGAGATGTGCAGAGGGCCAAGTATGGATGTCAGACAGTAGCCAACAGCACAAGGCTGAGCTCAGAAGAGGAAGGGGCATGGGCTTTGCAAAGTCAAGGAGATATTGACATGGTCAGATGTGACTTGCTCCTTGTTCCACTCCATTGGCTTTGGTTTTCCATCCTGAATCTATGTTATGTTATGTTATGTTATGTTATGTTATGTTATGTTATGTTATGTTATGTTATGTTATGTTATGTTATGTTATGTTATGTTATGTTTGTTATGTTATGGTCAGACTCCCTGTTGGAGGGAGCGAGTAGATCTCTGCAAGATGAAACGGGAGCACAGCTGACAAGACAGTTCATGGGATGAATGATCACCATAAACCTGGCTCCCTCCAGGCACGGAGAAAATCTTTGAATAGTGTCTCACAAAATCTCTGACTTTCAGATGCTCTCTTGCCCTGCTCCAAACCTTGCAACGTCCAGCTTTCATTCACCCTACAAAACAGCCACTGGGGGCAGCTGCAACACAGCCTGCTCGCTATTTTGAGCACTTTAAACTGAAACACTACAAAAAACAACGACTACCTTGGGGCCAACCACGTGGGTCTCACGTGGCTCGGGCAGCTGGCTGCGGAGAGTGCTGAGCCTGCACCAGGAGGCCTGAGTCCGTCCCTCCCCGCCAGGCTGGAGGTACAAATCCTTCCTTGGTGCAAGCCACCAGGCCCACCCAGGTGCATTTGTGCAAAATGTGATGTGTGGGTGGTGTGAGAGCAGCCCCTGTGTGGCAGGTAGGGCATCCCTCAGGTCCGAGCTCTGGTCCTCAGAGGTGACGGGCAGAAGAGCTGGAGGGAGATGTGTCGAGGCAGGAAAATAAGAGCCATATCCTTGCAAGAACATTGTGCAATTGGCTGCCCTTCTGCTGAAAGATGTATTTAATTCTCTCGGAGAAAAGATACCTGTAAGAGGAAATGGTGTTCACAGAAGAGATGCTGTTTTGTCCCTGGAATTACGCAAAGTGAACAAAAATACATGGCAGCAAGGTCACTCCCTGTGATTTGCCATTTTCTTTGCCTAGGGACTAGAAAAGGTAATTCTATTTCACACAGAGACAAATGATTTGAAATCTGCTTCATAGCTCAAAAACAGGCAAATAAAAAGTACCAGAGACACTGGAAAGGTCTCTCTTGGAAATCAAGCGCAGCATACGCTGCAGCTGAAAGCTTAGCACTGCAGTTAATGAGGTGTGACTGTTTGCTTTTGCTTTAAACTCACACCATGCTTTAGACATTTGAAAAATCCATTTTAGGTCTAAGAGTAAATGAAAAATAAGGTATTTTCCCCACACCCTTTCCCATTTGTACTATTATAAGCAACGGGCTTGTCCTTGTCGATATATCAAATGCGGCAGACGATGGGTTTCAAGGGCGATGGCTAGAGCAGGAAAATGAAGCAAGGTCGTCGAAGCGGTTCAGTGAGGCTGCGGTGGTCCATCGGCTCTGCCAGCGGTGCGCTCCATCATGCTGCAGTCTGCGGTGCGGACATCTCTAGTGATACTTCGCCGCTTTGTGCAACAGCGATCAAAATGGAGCGGCTACAGGCACCGGGGACTATAAACTGCCTTGGGAAAGACAAGTCAAGTGGCCAAACTAATAAGGGAGAGGAGCTCTCCCTCCCGTCCTCTGCGATAGGATTAAGGACAGCCAGCAGATCATGGGAAGGGGTGGAGGAGCACACGCGTAAGGAGTCATTACCTGCAAGGGAGGCAGAGATCATGTTTTGCTCTTGACTGAAATGCTAAATACAGAAGAAAGTGACAGAGAGACTATGGATACAAAGTGCTTTGCCACTGAAGAGCTAACATTTTCATTGTCGTATTGTGGTGAAAGAGTCTGGTGACCTTTGCAGTATTCAATACTATAGTCAAGTATTAGGTATTATTTATTAAGTATTAAAGTTCTTTCCTAGCTTTTAGGAAAGGATGAAACAATCAGGTGCCTGAGTGATAAGCACGGCATAAAGATCTAGATAAATCGCTGCTGTCACACTCAAATCATTTTATTCATTTGAAATTGGGTTTCCTGGAATACAGTCTCATGAGATACTCATCTCCTCTTCGAGACAAATTTGACAGGAGAGGAGATGCTGCAGAGTGGATTAAGCAAGAGATAGCGCTCTAATCCCAGTTTTCCTCTCTCACTTGGCGTCCCTGGGAAGGACAGCATCCCTGTCCTTCTGATTTCTCATTTGTAAAATGGAGATGATAACTGCTCATCTCTCAGGGCCATTATGAAGATTAATGTGTTTACAAAAGCATTTAAAATGCTAAGTACTTTTGGTTCCAGTCCTGTGAGATTGGAAATGCCAGCACTGAGGTGCTGAAAACCTTAAGCTTTTGCTAACTCTGGTGGAGACTATGGCTGCCCAGCACTTTACAAGAATGGGGAGAAACATGTCATTGAAAAGTCATGAAATCCCATCCTGCTTTCCTGCATAAAATGAGAGCTGCACCATGCCGGCATTGTATCTGAAAGGGCAGATAACACAAAAAAACATCATTTAATTTCATGCTAAGAAAATTATTGAAGGCTTTGCATTTGGAAACACGTTGGTGTAATTTATCTAAGGACTGATTCCTGCACCTTTGGCTACAACAGGATTTTTGGCACCAGGATAGAATACAGTATCAGCCCAGAATTTGCTGTTTAAAGCTCTGTTAAGCTTTAAACTCTGTGACAGTCAACATAGACTCTTAATAGACTCAAAAAACCCCTTGTTTCACTATTACCAATATAGCCAATTTTAGCCACTTGTCTTGCAAAATGCATGATAAATGAAACCAAAACCCAAATCAAGGTTCAAATCCCCCAGTCTTAGCATTTGTGAAGAATAACCAGCACTGACTCTTTACCATACGCTCCTTCAGCCAGCCCGTAGGATCAGACAGAGGAGCAGTTAATTGCATCTGTATCCAGTAAAGTCCCTGTGTTACTACTACCTCTTCCAGTCCACGCAGAAGTGAGTCAGCAGCTTCTGCAGGCTTCAGACTTCCTTTCACCAGTTCCGTTTTTCACAGTGGAACAAATTTAACAAATTTGAGAAAGGCACAGAAACAGGGAGATGAGTGAGCCGGAGGAATTGGTGAACCAGGGATAATGGTCTCCCCGACGGGAGTACTAACTCCTTGGGTAAGGGGAGGGACGAAAGAGATTGCGGCTGTATACGCCAAGGCTGAGGAGCAAAGCAGGGTGGTGTGGTTTACGGAGAAGCAGAAGATTTTTACGTAAGAGTGAGACTGGATGCCAACCTGCAGAAAAAAAGTCTGTTTGTGCAAGACAGCTGCGTGCAGACAAAGCACGCACGCTGACATGTCCCAGTAGAAGCAAGGTGAAGAATGCGGTCAGGACTGGTAAGATTTTGTGACAAATTTGCGATCTAATTTTATATCTGATGCCCAAGACTTCAAATCTGTGTGTATGGGGCATCTGCTGATTCTTTTTTAAGACATCAAATGAAAAATAAATATTAAAGCTGTACACTTTGACTCACTGATAATACCAATAAAACCCATAAAATGTTAATTCATCCTCATATATTTGGCAGGCTCTGAAAATGATGGTTCAGGAGATGGATCGCCGATATTATCCACTGTTACAGTAACGCCTCCTCCTGCTATGTGTTCTTCGACCGTGGATGACCACGAGCCAGTACTTGTCACTGCGAGTGCTACTGAAAGCAGCTTTGAAACAAAAAGTACTTCAAGTACTGAACTGAATGCCGTGAACAATCAGGACAGCCTAGAAGCAGCAGAACAGTCTATCTTGATATACGTTGTCCCCATCGTGCTGCTGGTCTTGCTGATTTTGCTGATCATATTTTTTGTAATACATCATAAAAGGAAAAAGTCTAAGCAAGGTAAATTTGTCTTCTCGCGCATCAGAAGGCTATTTTTAGGATGCGCTTGACAGTCACAAAACATTATCTGGAGGCCTGGGATGCCACATTTAGGATGTACTTCTCTGGTTGTAGTTGCACATTTGACAGATAGGAAAGGGATCCACCCCCGGCAGTGGTATCTGGGCACGCACCTCTCCTTGGGTGGGAGCTAGTTCTGCTTCTTGGCACCTCCTGCTCACGCTGCACACCCACAGGAGCCACAGCACTGAGCTCCGGCTCCTGGCAATGCTGGGAACGGCGTACGGATGTAACCGTGTGGCTGCAAATGCTTATTCTGTCTCCATGCTTAATAACTTCATGCAAGGTGAATTTAATGCTTCTATTGCCTATACTGCCCACAAGGTAAAGCTGCTCAGAGCTTCACTAAAATAAGAACAAGCAAAACCATTTTAAGGAGCACTTTTAAGGGATCCTGTAGGGTGGTGGCAGCTATGAAGATATCACAATAAATGAGCTAGGAATCCCGTGGTCAGACTGCCTGTGATAGTGAGAGCAGCGCTTCAGGAAGGTACCTTGATCTGTTAGCAAAGAAATCAGTAACTTGGAGTGTCAAGCCACAGAAAACAAACTGAAGTGTGATATTAAAACCACGCAGCTGGTAAGTGAAATCCCGAAATAGTCGTATCAGTGTCTCTATAGAACAAGAGTGCAGCTGTAAGCTCCTCAGCCTGCAGGGACATACGCTCAACATAGATTTTAAGTCCATTTTTCAGGGCATTTTTAGGCTGCACCTGCCTTATCACCGGGTCATCCTCGTAGCAAACTCTGAATTCACAACCAGGCACCTAGTTGCCCGCCTGTTTCTGGATGACCTGAAATGCAGGTACACTCTTCAGAGGGATGGGAAATATGGTGCCTTGCACAAGCATGACTGTGGGATCTCTTGCCCTGTGCCTATTGCTTGGAGCTGGGATTTTGGACATTCTCAAGGTGGGGGCAGATGGCTCTGTGGCCCTGGGGTGGCTCTGCAGTCAGGGAATATGCTGGAACAAGTGGGAGGTGTCAGCGCCCATTTGCAACAATGAATTAAAACTAAGCTGATTTAAGACAGTATACGATGTGAATCCTATATGTAGTTCTTCATTCTTTTTTGAGGGCTGAGGCTTTTCAGTCACTCGATTCCTGAAGGGGAAGTTATTTATCTGAATAATGGCTGTTACACTATTTTTTTCCCCCATATTTACTTTGTCTTGGGGTCATAGCTACCTTTGGATCCCTTTTGACATCTGGCTTCATTTGCTTAACTGAGATTTAATTGGCCATGCAAGTCCATCCCCCCCTTCTTCTCTCCATGAGTGGCTCCCAGAGTCTCCAGGCAGAGCCGGATTGCCTGCGTGTAGTCTGCAGCAAAATGTCCCAACGCTTCCAGTAAACAATTTTTTTGCAGCAGTGGTTCCTTTTCAGGATACCATTTCTCTCATGACATCTGTTTTGCTCAGGGAAGCGTGCATCTGCCGTGTCCTGCCCACCGCAGCGCTGACAGTCGGTTTCCTCCCAGCATGACTGAGCTAATAATGAGCTGCTTTTAGTGTGTTCAAGATTAAAAATAATGGGTTCCTCTGAAAATTACAAACAGGATGAGATATTTTGTGTTTCATCTACAAGTTAACTATTGTGCCTTTTGAAAATGCAACCTGTTTTACGTGACCCTATTCAAGGCTTGCTTGCAGTCTGGACCCTGTATATACAAAGAGCAGAACTATGAACACCAAGTGTTTTCTTTTCCAGATGAGCTGGGAAGCGAAAATGTGAAAAGGTAAAGTTTATGAATATCACTCTTTTTTTTGATTCTTTTACTCTAACAGGATATTATGATTTTTGGCTCCTTCACCGCCTGTTTTAATTTAACCGTACACTAAACACCATTACCTTTTGCCATCAATTGCTCCAGTTAAGTATCTCTAGAGGTGGCTAAAGTGTGACTTCGGTATCCAGCTGAAGGTGTAAGACTAGAGCAGGAGAACAGGAGTTACGGTGGCCGAGGCGAGCACTGCCCCACAGGCACCCACCGCCCGCAGCCGCCGCTACGCCTGCTCTAGGCACCCCCGGCTCCACCAGCCACAAGATGCCACAAGACATACGGGGTGCCCCGTGAGCAAAGGGGATCAGTTCCCAGGCTCATCACAGGCTTTTACTATTCAGAATAAGCTCTGTGTCTTGCTCCCCTGTTTTTCAGGTTTGTCTTCTCACTCTGAGGTGAGGCAGAAAGGCTCGCCCAGCTGCCATGGAAGCAATGCCTTAGCTGCTGGGAAAACAAGCCAAAAGCTGCGTGGCTCTTACCAGAGTGATAATTTTTATCATTAACTTTTATTGAGCTCCATCTCGCTAATCAGTGCTGGAAGTTATTAAATCGGCTTCACAGGGAAAAAAAAGGGGATTTTGCTAAAAATATTTTTTCTACTGTGTGACTCCAGGAATGATCAGCAAAGGGAAGCTAGGACAAGACTTTAGGCCCTCTGCTTTTATCACTGGAGCAACGGGACAGTTCTCGAATAGCTGCAGTGGTCCTGTGCTCTGGCATACCCCAGACTGCACCGTCTGAGTCCCTCTGCATGTGATGTCCCAGGCAGCCCTCCCTCTGCCCGGGACTGGCATCTCGCCGCCGCTCCTTCGCATCTGTTGGCAGCCGTTTCGTTCACACCCATTGGGCTGACATCTTCTCCGATTACTAGGCTAGGGTGGCTTTCCAGTGTTTATACATGTGTCTGGAATGATGAAAGACTCATACAAAATTACTACATTGTAAGTTGCTTGAATGAAGCGTTCTGTGTAATGCCTTTTTTTCCTCTCCCTCCTCTCAAGTCCTATTTTTGAAGAAGACACGCCCTCTGTTATGGAGATAGAAATGGAAGAGCTTGATAAATGGATGAACAGCATGAACAAAAATGGTACGCGGTAACCCTTCTACTCCATCATCCCTCTCTTTCTAGCTGACGTAGATCCCATGCGTAGAAAATCAATGTAAGGCATTTTGTATGTGTGTCACTGCTTTTTGTACATTTTTATTTGCGTTCTTGACTCCCTGCTACTAAAATAGCAGCACAAATGTCAGGGGTAGAATTGTTCAGAGGAGTATTTTAGTTTGTGTGGGAGCTTATTTTTAACATATGATGGATTATCATAAATGTTTTGAGTTTCCAGTAGACATTTCTATTAAAGACATGTATAGCTGTGAACGGTATTTATATTTTTAAATACACATTTTTAATGCTAAATGCCAGTTTCTCTGAAGCATCTAGTCCTTTCAGGGTTTCTACAATTCTGTGCTCCACATTGTGCTATTGTAGAAGCAACACGCATTTACTCATAGTTCAGACCACTGTTTACATAAAATTGCTGCCAGCATCCTATGAATACATCCCTCCCCGCTCTGTGTCCTTTCCCTCGCTTGCCATCTCTACCACATGAAACACAAGCTGCTCTTTGCTGCCAGCACCGTTCACCATCTACATCCTCTCTGGCAAGTCTATCAGCCCATGGAGCAATTAGTACCTGCGGTAACTACCACCAGCAGCATCTTCAGCTCCTTCTTAGCTACTTCTAACTATCTTGTATTTTTTCCCCCATTTTCCTCCCAACTGAAATCTCCTGGTGAAAATCTCTTAGGGCCCTGCATCCTCCTTCAAGGCTCTCCTCAAAAAATGCAGGTCTTCGGTAAGGTGTGAATTAACTGAGGCCTGATTTTGAACTGCTAACAGGTTTTCACTGGCTAGGAAATGCTGAAACCCCGATATTTTTTTCATTCCCGGTCCCTCGCCTGGTATCCAAATAGCTCATTTGCCTGACCTCCTAGGGATGCTTTGTTTTTCAGGACATAAAACTCTTTGGAGCATTTCTTTGCATTAGCACAGTGCTCCACAGGATGGGGTTTTGACCTTCACGGTCCATAAGCTCTAGCAGAAAACATGTGCTAAGCAGCAGTAGTGAAATAGAGACATTAAGTATAGTACATGGGGAAATAGTGCTGTAAAATATTTTTTAAGATTCTGTGGACAGAAGGGAGCAAATTGTTTACATAGAGGGGTTTTTTTTGTTAGTGTTCCCTAAACCCCAGCCCCAAATTCCCAGCTGGATCACAAAGCATAGGTGTACATTTGTATAGGTGTACATAAACAACTGAAATATATATAATAAAGAAATTACAGCAACACCTATCAAAGGTAAGGAGGATTTAAAACACGTAACATTTACGCTTATGTGGACTATGCTGATTTTACAGATAAAAGAGTGCAGAATAGCATCTGCAGTTTTACATTCTAGAGAGACTGCACCAGAAAAGTTGATGCGATTTGGAAATAAATGGAGAATAACTGCCAAGAGTAACTATAGTTTTCTTACCCTTTTTCAGCTGACTGTGAATGTTTGCCTACTGTAAGAGAAGAAGAAAAAGAATCAATTGCCAACCCAAGGTACTTTTAATTCATTATACTATTTGAAAAAATATGGTCCATGTCATTCTAAAATAATCTCATTTTTCTAATATATAATTATAAATAGAGTGATTCCTTGATCTATTTAAGTTTTAAAGGTTTTATATATAAGAACTTTGATTTCAACTCAAACAAATGGTTTGACGCTCTTTTGTTTCTAAACTGGTCTCTGCCTGTAAATTGCACTCCTAAATAATCTTGCGGTTGTAAACCTGCGCGAGACAGACAACCAGATGGCACAGACAGAGTTTCACTGGCTGATCAGACTTTAATCACAGTTTCCCAAGGTGTTAATACAAGCATTCAGCTTAGCTTCCTTGGCATTCCTCACCGGTGCGGACACCCAGCTCCCTCTGCCACCAGGTGCCTGTAGGTCCCTGAGAACCACTGCCAGATGTTTTGGCTGGTGCTGTGACCTGCCGGGCAGGGGCTTGTCTGACCCCAAGAGAAACCCAAAGGATCTTCCCGGTGCCCCGTGCAGCGCTCCCCCAGAGCTGGCACTAGCTCATGGTCCAAGCAGAGATCCCAGAGGGATGCAAAACTGCAATCCTGACAGTTTGGAAACTTACTTAAAAACTTTCTGGCTGGTTTCCTCAGGATTTTGGCCAGAACCCCTAAACTCCTCTCAAACTCCCATTTTCCCTAATTAAAAATTCTGGTTCCAGCTGGAAGCAAGGGGCTGTACATCACCCTTGCCTGCACGCTTGCGTTGCAGCTGCATCTTGGGGAGTGGGCAAAGCAGCTCCTCTGTGCCAGGTTACGATAACAAACAATTAAGCCACCCTGTGTGCCAAGAAAATCCCTGGTGCAGTGGAAGCTGCGGGCGCAAGCAGGCAAGGCAGGGAGCAGGGTGGGGTGGCAGGAGGAGGACCTAGGTCTTCCCCTTCCCGTGGCATCAGATAACTCAGCTCAACATGCCTCTCTGACGGAGCTGCAACTCCCACTGTAGACCGTCATAATATCCCAGTCCCCCTCTTTTCTAAGTTTCCTTGTTCAGGAGTGAAATGGAGGTGATGTTAAATCACCACTGCTGGAGAGTTTGCAACTCAGTTGCTCCAAAGCTGCAGTTTCAGGGTAGCTTTTGGATGGGGCTGCTCCACTGCTGCTATTTGTATTTAAAAGGTTTCTGCTTATGCCTATTGCAAAAGAAATCGTTGTTGTTGTGTTGTGGGGTTTTGGTTTTTTTTGTTGTTGTTTGTTTGTTTGTTTCTAATAAAGACTTAGATCCTAGGTTCCAGATGCAAGCAAGCGCAATAATTTTACCCTGAGCAGCTGGAAAAGATGCTGGATTCACTAGCCATCTGGGTCTTCCCTTCCAGCCTCTAAATGATTACTCAGAGGGGGAAAATTGTTAAGGAGAGGCAGCTGCACAGTGGTTCTCTAAAAACAGATTTGCTGAGCGTACCACTGCCTGTAGTAGGGAGTATAGGACCAAGTGTGCTTGAGCCATATGCTAACACCGGCAGAAGTTAGTCATACTATAAAAGGCTTTTTAGGTACAACCACACCCTGAGCATTAAGTTTACTTTTGAAAACTTAAACAGTTCATTTTCAGAAAAAACTCGTCATGACCTACCAGCTTGAGCTGACATTTTAAATACCATCCTTGCTAAAGTGCTTTTGTACTGGGTTTGCATTAACCCCATCAGAAGGTGGGGGTTTTGCTCCTGACTGGCAAAAGGTTTCTTTGGGCTACACTCTACCTCAAGTTCCCCACCTGGAAGACAGAGATATTGTCACTTCCAAGCACTATAGTGAGGCTTAAGCCTTGATGCAAAAGCCCTGTTCAGATAAGCGTGCTTCAGTCAGAGTGAAGGTACACACATTATTTAAGCATATTTTCTTATGACTGGTATCTTAGGATCAGACTGTAGAGAAATTTATGCCTCTAAATTGTAGGAAGGCAAACAAATGCAAATAAAAGGAGGAGATTTATCTCTAAAACATTCAGAGCTGCTCAGACAAAGGATGTTAGTTGAATACAAAGTGCAAGATTATTAGGTTCAATTTCAAATTCTGAAAGACTGCTTTGTTTGGGCAAATTTCTTCTCAAATGATGGTAATTCCTTTTTTAGATTTTATTGATGATATTTCAATAAGGGAAACATCTCAAGGCCTCACTGAACACAGCTGGCTGAGTGTTGTTTTCCTGCTTCATAAAGATGCTGGGGGGAGTTCATCAAGACCCAAATGTTTTGAACTACGAATTGATTTTGATAAGATATCATTTTGAAAGCATCTGAGACTAAATGTTTCAATAATGACATTTTGACATTTTCAGAATGAAAGTTGTTCCAAAACTACTTTTCAGAGTAAGTGACTTTTTAATATAAAATTTTAAAAAGGTTTAAAGAACAGAACCCTGTGGTGGTGAAATATTTCTAAGTTAAGTGTTTCCTTTAACTCAAAACTTCTTTTCCAAATTTCATTTTACATGAAATTTTGAAACGTGCTTCATTTCAAAGTGAAAAGGTATCTGAAGTGGTGGGATTTCCTGGTAAACAAAAAAAATTGGTTCCCGTTTATTTCTGCAATTGAACCTTATCAGACCAAGGTTTTCCTTGCTGCTGCTTTTCCTGACCAAACTCTTAGCTGAACAAATAATGTCAGAAAGAAAACTACGGACAGATAAATAGATGTTTTCAGCAGCTCTTTTGAGCAAGAAAAGTGAAAGACTATGAAGTAAAACGAAACAAAGCTGCTATTACGGCAAAGATTTGTACTCATGAGCATCAAGGCTGCAGATTTGTGCACAAGAGGCAAGACATGACAGCCCAGGCTCCTTTGTTAGGTGGAGGTCATCTGCCTTGCGCATAAGCTAAGTTAAAAATATATATGTGTATATACTTTTTTTTTATATATGTATTTAAAATAATATACCTTGCCTTTGAAACCTAGTGCTAAAATCCTGATTGTGCCTGAGCAGAGAACCACGAAATCTCCCCAGCCTCGCTGGGGCCGGGGTTCCTATCCCGTGCATGCAGGAGGCAGCGGGCAGGCGGGCGCAGGGGCGGCAGGTGAGGGCTGATGCTCCTGTGGTGCACAAGCGGGTGCAAGACCAATCTCTTCTCTGGGGACCTTTACTCCCCCAGCAAAACGGAAGCGCAACCTGTCCCCTTCACAGCATGGGTCTTCGCAGGCTGCTGAGTACGATGAAGCAACGCCCCCCCGCTTTACCACACCGCCCGAGGGGGTTTGGTTTTCCTTGGGCGCTGCTGGGCACCCTCCTAGTCTTTCTGTCCAAAAAAGGGTAACTCTTTCTTATGGAGAGATGTTCTGGGTGGGGAATAAGTCGGTACGGGAAGAAATACTCCTTTCCCAGGCTGTGCCTCAGTTTGGCGAGGTACTGAGACAACTAACCCAGCAGCATGACACTGGTGTGTTTTTTCTTTTCCATGTATATGCAGTGACGGTGAATCATGACGTCAGAACAGCAAAGAACTGGTTAAAGGGAAGCAGCGCTCAAGCTAACAATCCCCCAGATATTGGATGAACTGGATTTAAATATAATTCATCTCAAAAGGCCAGAGAAGCAAATGCTTTTGATGTGTCCTGCTACATACAGTCTTCAGAAAGGAAACATCACCAAGGGGAAAGAAAAAAAGAAAAGGAAAAAAAAAAAGGAAAAGCACTATAGTAAGATTAGGGGCTGATTAAATTCCTTCTGCAATGAAATTCATCACAAATCAAGAGAAGCTTCTTTCCCCCCCCCCGAAAAATTCTAAAAATAGTCCATGTTTCTGTCTAGTTCTTCAGTTGTGTATCGTGCAGAACCACTTCTGTTCCAAGTTTGGTGGTTTCTTTGTATTTTTTGTGGGTGTTTTTTTTTTTAAATATAAACAGCATCCATAATTCTGGACTACCCTGGTTTGGTGGATTTGAAGCTCATGCCTATGCAATGTTCGTTTTTCAATTTGCTTTTTGGTAACGGTGCACTGATTTGCACAGGACTTCTGCTGGGGAGGTACCAGACTAGGACTGACAGACCAGCTCGGAGGACGGACAGAGCAGCTGAAAAGCCTCTCAAAGGATTCGACGGAAGCGACTGCAGCCCAGCAAGGGCATGGTCTTTGTAGCGTGCTTTTTGGTTTTCAAATTAAAGGCATTGTAGCAGTGAAAAATATTATTTTGAGATTACCTTTCAGTTCGTTATCTCCACAGATTAGTACCCTGGGCTAGCTCTCACCATTTAACCCTCCTCCCTGCCCAGTGCTGTTCTCTAACAACCACCTACTTGAGGAATACTCCACTTGAAAACATTTCTTTTTTAAAAATAAGAGAGGTTGAAACATTGAACAATTCAGTGCTCACACCAAACACAAGTTGAGATAAGTACGTGTTATGTGTAACTATTTGGACAAGGTTTTCAGATGCAGTAAGATTTCTGCTTCTTTTGTTTTTGAATATTGAGCATGGAATATCTGAATGATATTGACTTCTAAATGTGCCTGGTCACCTTTAATTACACTGAAAAAAATCAGACTCCTGAGATACCTCAAGGTGGGACTATAAATATTGTAATCGCGTCCGTTGATTTTAGGTGGCATGTCTCTTATGGATGTAGTTTAAATATGTAACACACACATGAAAGTGGATCCTTGTCTGTGCAAAGCTTCCCCAGCCTTGTTTGAAATATTAAATTAACGCCCTACCATAACTTATGTCCTACCCTATAATATCCTACCTACCCTCATCTTCTATTTAAATACATAATTCCTTCCCACTCAATACATGTTTAATACGATCGGTTTTGTTTTGCCTGCAAATATTTCACTAATATGTTATCATGCATGGCTTGGTTAAAGAGAGCAAACAAACGCCCCAAGCCTCTGGGATGACAGCTAAGCGTCACTAACAGCTGACAAATACAGAGGAGCTTTGTGAGTAATTGAGGATGTGTCAAAATATAAAATGAAAAAAATGTTTACAGCTAACCATATTCATTCATTACTGAATATGACTTGACTAGTAATTTCCTCAAAGAGTAAAAGATTTCTTCATTGTTCCAAAACAATTTATTGCAAATATTGGATTTAATATATGAGTGATGGTAAATTAATTTTCCCTGCTTGGATGATTTTTAACTTCAAAAAAATATTTTATGTTCATCTTTCACAACTTTTTTTTTTTTTAAACATTTCCACAAGTTCCTGAGAGTAAACTCATTCTCTAGAATATTGATTTAAAATAATGCAATCACAAGGGGAAAAAAGTGAAGACTGAAATATAGAAAATTTAAAAAAAATGGAAGTGGATATTTTCCGGTAGCAGCTTTGTTAGCAACTTCTTTCCAACAAATGAAGATGTTAGACTTCCTACAGTCTGCAAAGCAGTAACCTGAACGTGCCCAAACCAGAGAATGTTTTCTTTAACAGTACAAGATAAAAAGATGTATTTTGAGACCATTACCGGCTGTGTGGTTGGAGGGCAGTCCGCGGTGACCCAGCGGTTTGCAACGTCCGTGTCCAAGTGGTGACTCGTGCCCTACCTTGTTTCAGGCCACGCAGCTCCGCGTCCAGCAGCCACCACCCTCTCCATGAAGAGAGTTGAAGCGCAGCTGGGACAAAGAAGAATTGGAGCCCTCACCTTTTTTTAAATTTTATTACTATTTTTTACTTCTGAAACTTACTCAATCCCCCCAAAAATATTATTACTATTTTTTACTTCTGAAACTTACCCAATCCCCCCAAAAATGGCATTATATAGCATAAGTCAGCTCTGACATGCTGATGATCCTTCACCCTGTCCTAGCTACGCGTCTACAATAGCGTAGTGCAATAACTCAGTCTGCTACAGCATTTGAGAAGAGGCTGTGTCATGCACGTGTTTTGTTATTTGTTTGGGATTAATGTTAATCCCAGATGGTCCTTTTGTTAGCTAAAATGCTGTACAGTTTCAAATAAATTTCTCACAGACATTTAGTTTCACTTAAAAAAAGATTGACGTTTTGCTTGAGGGAATACATATTCTGTAAAATCACATTAATAAGCATTAATTCTTATTCCAGAGTTCATGATTAATCAATTTCTACATCAAGCTTTAAAATCAATTTTGCCCAGAACTAATGTCTAGATGAGAGCTTTATAATTATCCAGGTTATGCCATTTACCGTCTCCAAAATCTGGCATGCCAGGAAATTTCTTTTCCTCTTCTGGAACTTTCTAAACATTGCAAAATACAAAAAATGGTTTGGACGCTTCCTTGGCCAATTTTGGATATAAATTATCTGGATCTACTGCTTTTTAAAAATACAAGTCTCATAGTTGCTGAGTTACTATTGAAAAAGATAGCATTTCGTCAAGTCTTATCTTCCCCATGTGAAACAGATCACTTGTCAAATAATTTGCATTTCAGTACGGTCATGGATATTTCTAATAGATTCCCTTAGTACTAGACAAATACGATTTTTAGTATTTCTATTTTCCCTAAACGTCTTTACATCATTGTTATTCTTCCTCTCCGAACAGAAATGCTAGTCTTAAACTACGGAGGGGATGATTCATTCATCCGATACCTCACCCCGGCGCTGCACTGCCCCATTTCACCCCTCTGGTCTCTTTCTTTGATCTTCATTTTTACGTTGACTTCTGCATTTGCCACGGCCACCGCCCAGGGTCCACTCACTCAGGTTACAGCCGAGTCTTTCTGTGGGCCCCGGGTTCGTGGGCGCAGCTCCAGCGTGGTCGCTGCCTTGGCTCCTCTCCTCCCTCACCCATTTAGTATTTCCCTCTCCTGCTTACTTGTGTGCCCCTTGCTCTCTTGTCTGTTTTACACTTGTCATTAGTTCCTGGTCATTTCCTTTTACACACAGTTTATCTCTATTTTAGTCTTGTAGGTGGATTGAATTACAGGGGATTTAGAGCATTTTACTCCCGTATTAGTACAGCCAAAACACTGTAATATTCCAGCTTACAAGTATTACCTTTACACTTTCTGTTGACGCACCTTAATTTTCCCTAAATAATGCACACAGTCAGGTCCTCTAACCCACAAAACAAAGAGCGGGACAACCAGACAGCAGATAAGATACTAGCAGATTTTTTTTATTATTTTAATATTGCCATACGCTGCACAGTATTTTTGCCTCTGCTGTAATATCCTCATCACCAGCCCGCTCTGAGGTGACCCATCTCACCATCGTCTTGCAACATCTACCACCAACTGATAACTTAAGTTATTCTCCCTCAGTAGAAACTGAGAAAAAGCACACAAATAGAAAGTCACGTGCACTATGTACTATTCTAAAATGTTTAGCAAATGTGATGATCCCTAAGGAACTGTTACCTCTTCTTCCATTTCCTTCAAGTAGTTCAGTAGTTATGCAGCACTGCTCAAGACAATTCGACATCTAATTTGCCGTGTGAGCACTTTTTGTCCTACAGAAGGCAGAAAAGCCAAAGGAGGAATAGTTTGAGAAACACGTGGATAAAAAGAAGGGTAATTAAGGACCTGCATCTCTCCTACATATTGCTAAAAATCAGTATCTTAACAGAGAATTTTTCAACAAAATAGAAATAACTCCTCCCTAAAGTTACAAACATAAGGTTACTGGCATTACCAGCAGTTAATTAATAGCATAATAGTCATGCATTCGACAAGCACATAACCCTTACACTAACCTCAGCAAAAAAGAATGTTGGTTTTAGTTTCTAGGTAGTCGTAAGTCATGGATCCATAGATAACTATTGATCTAGGAAATAAAAAAAGGAAATTGTTTTGCAATGCTAAGTCTGATGGAGGGCTATAAAAAAAACCCCCAACTTTTGTTTACTTTCTGTATATGGAATTGCTGTATGTGCAATTGTTTTATCAAATAGCTGTTTCAAATGATTTTGTAATTTAAATATTTCAAAGTAATAATATTGCTCAGCTGTATATAAGAGTTTGAGATTTTAAAGAACCTTTTCCAATAAAGGTTTATAGCAGGTTTTAGTGTCTACAGGTTCTCTTTTTCCCCATAGTCCTGCTAATCCATTCAAGTCAATGGGTGCTAATTATTTGTTGTTGATGTCAAGATTACTCAGGCCTTAGAAGATGTACAAAGATATATATGGTATGCTGATATGTTACTCTCATCAGCTAGCTCAAATTCAGGCAACAAAGCCTAAAGGCTAGTGCACTAGCCTTCCCAAATTACAGAAGTGCTTTGAAATTAATTTTACTTAAGCAAAAAAAAGCTGCTTTATATTTCATTATATTTTTGTCTGGATATTCCAAATTGTCTTTATCAATAGTCAAATTCTGTCTCCAGTGCAATTGGTGAACACTCCCATGATTTCTTCTCTCAAATTCAGGCAACAAAGCCTAAAGGCTAGTGCACTAGCCTTCCCAAATTACAGAAGTGCTTTGAAATTAATTTTACTTAAGCAAAAAAAAGCTGCTTTATATTTCATTATATTTTTGTCTGGATATTCCAAATTGTCTTTATCAATAGTCAAATTCTGTCTCCAGTGCAATTGGTGAACACTCACATGATTTCTTTTTGGGTGACTGTAGCTGTCTTTCTTTAATGATCGATCACTTCTCAGGTTATTCCAGTTAAGCACCAAGATGGGAGTCTCCAAATTGATAAAGCTGCTAAAATAATTTTCAGTGGATATAAGGGAAAAGGGGGGAGGGAAAAAAAGAAGGGGGGGGGGAGAGCACAAGGTATTTCCAGATAGAAATTTAGAAAGGATTAATAAAGCAGAGCATTACTTTCATCTATGTTTGCAACAGACAGTTTCATTAGAGGGGAGCAGAATGGCCCAGGGGTATCCAGAAAGCTCAAGTCAGTCTTGATTCTATGTAATGCTTTTAATGTTCAAACAACCTCAATATGAGAGCATCGTAGCAATGATCAGGCAGAAAGTAGTTCTCTCCCTCTCTCTCTTGCCTAAATATCACATCAGCAAGAAACTTGTCTTTGGTACAAGTACAGACTCTTAAAATCTGTATTTTGGGGCAACACTTGTCTAGTTCTTTAGGGAGGTGCAAGAGAGGACTTGACTACAGAGCCCCAGGATCTGTTTTGACACCTTGGGGAGTAACGCAGAATTACTCCCCCATCCCCAGGTGCTCACTCATGCCCTGCTCTGCCCCGTTGGCACCGCCATGCCTCTCTGCTTGCTGCCCCACGGACCAGGGGCTCCTCCAACGTGCTCTAAAAGGAGGCTGGAAGGAGTCATGGGGCAGCTGGTTTGGCAAGGGGAGATGAGATGAGGGATGGGCAAAGGACAAATCCTGCACCAACGTTATTATCAACATACATGGAAATGCATCCCAAGCACTCTGTGCTTAGTTTTTAAGAAGGACTTAAGTCATACTTTACGTGAATATCGGTGAAAAGAAAATAGTAGCAGCATGGTCTTACACGACAACGAAGGGCAACATCAGCCACTCTCACACAGGCTGCTGTGCCCTTCCAGCGCGTCGTTGCTTCAGGTCTGGTTTTATGCTGGATCAGTTCTAGATTTTGGGTGGGATCCCACACGCTGAGGGCTGGGAGTGCTGCCTGCTGCTACACAACCAAGCACACAAGCAGATATTGCAGAGGGGTGTGTAGGGGAGGGCAAGCAGCATCGTCACCCCTCCCCAATGCAAAACACAGCCCAGGGTCAGTTGGTTCACGCAATCATGTAAACGATCATAGACAGGGGGTATTTTATATGTATGTTAGTGCTATTGCTACCGTCTGCTCTATGGGAAATCATCTTTCTCTGCTAACAAAGGCTAAAAGCATACCTGAAATAACACTCACAAGAAGAAAGGTTATAAACACAGCATGGCTCTGGGAGCAAAACTGCACCTCATTTCCACACCCAGGCCCCGAGCAGCGGCAACGCACTGGTACGAAAGCCACAATCACACCGACACACTCACAAGTTGGGGATTATTTAAGTAGTGCATTATTACAGCCGGATTTGCACTCTCCTATAGGCTTTTATTTGTATAGTAAATTGCTTTTTTTTATTACCAGATTTTCAATGGTTATTTTTATACCAGCAATGCATAACTGTAGTTTGAGAATTGTCAGATTGGTTCTGGCAACTGGAGAAATAAAAATTGCTAATTTGGGCACCTGAAAGACACAGGAAGCCATTTGATACACAGTAAGAGGATTTTGGCAAAGATAAGGTTTCTTTCCTTCCCCCATTTTTTGAAGAGATTAGAAGTGCTATAACTTTCAAATAGAAGGGGAACATAAATACATCTAGCTCTTATTCAGCTAATTTTGATTTTAAAAAGATATCTCAATAGAAGGATCAGGACATCTTTTGACTAGCTGCTTTTTCATGAAAAGGATGATTTTTCTCAAACATTTTGGCAAAGATAAGGTTTCTTTCCTTCCCCCATTTTTTGAAGAGATTAGAAGTGCTATAACTTTCAAATAGAAGGGGAACATAAATACATCTAGCTCTTATTCAGCTAATTTTGATTTTAAAAAGATATCTCAATAGAAGGATCAGGACATCTTTTGACTAGCTGCTTTTTCATGAAAAGGATGATTTTTCTCAAACCCATACACTTAAATATAGACATTTCAGTGGTTTTTAACTTCTGCAAAAACTTTAAAAATTACTGAAAAGGGAATTCTCAACATATTTTGGAAGAAAGTTTTGAAACAAATGTATTTTTCCATATAGAATACTAACATCAAGTCCAGAAATGGCGTGAAACATATTAGTTCAATTAACTTTCCTCCTTGCCCCCAATCAACTCAGATTTTATTTATTCTTACTTCAATTCACAGGAGGAGCTAATGTTTGAGACTTACGCTCTTTAAAATAGAGGAAAGAAAGCTTACTACAAAAATACGCACCCAGATACTACTGTTAAAAATACCAACACAGAAACCTACAATCAAGTCTGAGTTTGAACTTCCATATTTAATTTTGGGAAACAATACCTAATGAAAATGCACGAAGATGTCAGCACCGGGAAGGTGGTATTATCTCAATATTGTCTTCACAAGCTGAAGAGATCTATACACTTGTGTAATGCACATACACACAGAGTAGAAGTTGAAGACTTGCCTTATAATCTCTGACGTTTACCAGATTTGACAAGTTTCATGAATATACTTGGGATTTGCTTGTTGTAATCAAACTTCTATTTTACAACCTGAAATAAGGAGCAAATGGCATATGTTATGGTGCTGTCATTGGGATTTGTATGACAAGGCATCAAAACTAGCAGGTTTCCCCAACAGAAGAAGCAGTTTTGTTAATTCCTTATTCAAGTAATTGTAGCAGATTCAGCCCCCCCGCCCTTTTTTTTAAAAAAATAAACATAGTAGTTTAGTTTCATTGGCTTTCTACTCCAAGGGATGCTAGTTGGGCTTTTTGTTGAAAAAATTGTGTTGCTTTTACAACAGGCCCAAATAATACCTGGAAAAAATATTTACAGTCTCTCCAAGCTCTGTAGCAAATGCATTCAGGCAGTAGATGTAACGGTAGCAATAATTTATCTGCCGCAGACCTCTGAGGTCACCATTCGCCACAGATTAGCTGTAACTTTTATTATTGAGTTTACTGTAGTCAGGTTGTAGCTATCAATAATAAGCATACACCCTTACTGGATTAAAGGACCTGCACGCTTGTCCTGCTTTACATTTTTCTTGCAGAATACAGCAAGCAGCACTCACCGCAGGGAAGTGTCCAGTAAACTATTAGAAACACGTGAATTATGCACAGGATGGAATAATATCATGAAAAAGCCCTTGTTCAGATTTCCTGAATATAAATACATATTTGGGCATGGTATTGCAATGAACCAAAGTGCCTTCTTTTCAGCGAGTGGCCGGAGGCTTGCTGTGTAGCTCGCTCCCCCAGCTATCAGTAAAGGAGCATTTTTGGTTCCAGTCACACTGCTTGGGGACTCTTCCAGCTGTACCTTGGCTTAGGGCACCTGCTTTGCTCTGCCTTAGACGCATCCAGCTCTGGTTCAAAATGATACTCTGACTGCCACCCCCAGGAGGGAATCCCGATCTGCAACTGCAGAAGTGCTTTTTACTGCAGTGCATATTCCACATTGAACTGTAATTCATATGACTGAAAGAAGGAGCCCAGGGTTTGGGGGTAGCGAGTCTCGGCGGCAGTGCCTGCAGCATGGGGACAGGAGCGGGAAATACTCTTTCCCCAGGACACACTGGCTTGGCTGCCTTGCTCCCCAGGGTTTGGCCCAGGTTGGTTACAAGCCGATTGCTCTCTCCCCAGCAAAGGGGTGCCCAACACTTTCCGGGGAGCACCGCTGACCCTAGTTGTCTGCCCATCACCCTGGGGGCTCACTGCAGCTGTGGGGCTATGAGGTGGCTCGCTGTGCTGGTGGGGATCAGCTGCAAAGGTGATCACCCCAGGGGATGAAGCTGTGCTGATCAGTGCCACAGCCAGAGGAAAATTCTTCCCACGGGAACATCACCCAGAGCCCAAGCTTCTTCTACAGGACATGTGGCTTTGACTCCCACAGCACACTAGAGCAGTATGATCTTCAGCCAGACCTTTTCAGTCTTAGTCGGTACTAGTCATGCAGACCAGTCCGAATGATACAAGGAGACTCTTCCTGAAGCACTAAAAATTAAACTTAATCTGTATTTTGACAGTTTTCCTCAAACTTAAACAGGACTTCTCTCAAGTAAGGACTGCAAGGTTGGCCCTGATTGTTTACCAGCAGCATCTACTTTCCCAAGCATTACATGATTTTTTAAATAAATCTTAAGGGTATTTTGTAGCAAAACAGGGGCAGTTTAAGAAAGCAAAGAAACACAATATTTTTTTCCCCTAGAATAACTACAAGCATTTTCCTTGGGGAAAATAGATACTTCTTATCTGCTAGGCTGTATGGTGTTTGTACACAAAGTTAATGCAGAAGAAATCAGACAGCAACTCTCGGGAGCAGGTTGATTTAAGAAGTCTAGCTTCTTTGAGTCACTATATAGCCGGACATGTCAAAGGGTTTAATGCTTTATTCACAAACAGTGACGAGTGAAAATAGGACTTGTGGAGACAGTAAAGTGGAAATCTTTCTGAAGCTGGTTCATCCGGTGTTTGGATGACAATGCTACAGGGATACGTGCAAAGAGCATCACTGTCTGTGGAGCGGTGAGTGTCAGAGTACACAGATAAAAGGGGTAACCAAGGAGAAATAATAGAGTAGATGATAGAAAATAAGGAGCCTATAACCCTAGAGGAAAAACAAGGATTTGTATAGCCATGCATTAGTTGGATTCACAGAGGAGATATATTTTTAGAAAAAACACATGAACAAAGAAATGCCTCTTTACTGTAATTTAAATACTTATGGTTAAACATACTGCTAGCACTTAATTTAACCATAGATAATTCTTTTCAATTTTTAGTGTCATGAGCAGCTTTGTAGGAAAACTTAAAAATATAATAAGAGCAGAACTAGTCAACTCATAAAGGACCATAGTCTAAAAAAGGACAGATCCTTGTGTTACCTCGCTTGAGCCAAATTGCTGAACTGAAAGCAAAAACCAGGAGGAGGCATGAATCAAAGTATTATCCTTGTGCATTCCAGGAGCACGGGAAGAGCTGAGGTCTGGGGGAGGACTCGTAGGTCCAGGCAGGCAGCACAATAAACTGGCTCCTTTCTGTTCTATTTATCTTGCACAGATTGCATCTATTCTGTGAACACAAGATTAGTCACAGGAGACTCGAGTTAATGCTATTTATGGATATACATATTAGCATAAAATAACACCAGCCCTAAACTGCTCCCTCAGTTTTTGATCAAGTTTTATTTATTTATTAATAATTAGGTTTAATGCTCTCACACACTAGACCTCAGAACTTGTTTACACCACTTCATGCCAAAGCTTCAAATACATTAAAGGGGAAGTCCATTATTTTTGATTTATAATTATCTATGACAAGAAAGATCTTAAACAAGAGCTGAAGAGAGCGGGAAATGATCTACTCATCCTCTGTTTATGCAACTACTACAAAGAGGCATGTGATGGTTTTGGCCTCAGGCCGGCTACCACTCATCTCTGTAGGACTCTTTCTATGACTCTCATACAAGTACCACAAAGCCTTTTTTAATGTTGAAGTAACTCAGGTGTAGACAGGCCACTGCTCGCAGTCTACCGAGATCCCAAGCTGCTGCCTTATGGCTGATGAGCTATTAAGTGACAGAACAAAAAATTGTTGATATATGGCATTATTGTTCTCTTGTAAATAAATTTTCCTGTAGCCTCAGTGATTCACTTCCCTCCCGTCCCCATGTCATTAACTATCAACTGGGAAAGTCAACTAAACTTGTGTAGTTCTGGGAAACATAGGCCAAGAAAACAACCAGCCAGAACTGTTGTTTAAAACCAGTAACACGTGACACTTCAGTTATGCCAGCTCTGGAGTCATGTTGTTCCCCGATGTGATCCCTGCGCACCTAGCAGGAGCGCCTGGCAGCAGCCCCCCTGTCCCCTCCTCATGCCCAGGCAGGGCCGCTCCAAGGGCTCAGCAGCCTGGGGGGCTTTGGAAAGTGCCTCTACACCAAAGTCAGTCCCAGTCCCCCCCTCAGGCTCCATCCTGCAGCACTCATGCCCAGGCAGGGCCGCTCCAAGGGCTCAGCAGCCTGGGGGGCTTTGGAAAGTGCCTCTACACCAAAGTCAGTCCCAGTCCCCCCCTCAGGCTCCATCCCTGCAGCACTGTGGCAAATATGACTTGACAAGCAAGGCTTGGCAAGTTCCCTGCCCAGCTCGCTGCACCCCATCTCTGTCCATCTGCCCCCTCCTCAATAAATGTTATGAAGGCATGGAGCAGTGGGGAGTTTGTCCCCACAGGAGACACGCTGGTTGGACATCTACAGTTTTATTATTAGGGTCTTTTCCACATTACATTGGGGAATTGAATCAAAGCAATTTGTAACTTTATAGCCATCAGCTCTTTGACCTACCCAGTATCTGTGTCTTCTTTCCTCCTCCCAGTCTATTCAAAATGCCAAATATAAAACCCTAATGATTTCTTCATCTCTTCTAGAAATCCTTTTCAGGGTTTTGACCACATCCATGCACATAGGCATTTTATTCCCAGTAGCTCCCCACCTCATTACCCTTGTCTTACCTTGGACCCCAAATTTATGGTTTTGTTTGCTGCTTTCTTGCATGCAGTTCTGTGCCTTATTTATTTTCCTGATGTTTCTTTGCCTGCCTGCTTAACACAATCCTTGATCCTAGACAGACATGGCCTGCATCTTTTTGCTTCAAAAAAATAACTTCCCCCAGTGATTCTTCCAGCAATAACCCTTTAACCTCTTTCAGATTAATATGAAAATCCACATATATTGTTTTTACTTTCAGTCTGCATATTCTTGCATTTATGCATAAAAAATGTTTTACACTTGAATATAAATCTGAAATTAAAAATAATAAAACCAATTAACTGCTTGCATCCTCCCATCCATTCTAAACTGCATTTATAGAATTTATTCCATTGCCACATAAGCATCTCAATCCTTGGCCCCCAACCTGGCTGCCTTATAAATATAATACAGAGTTCCTCCTGACATAATCTGCTGCTCTGTTTTTCTTCCCCTTTCACCTCACTCTGCATCCCGGTTCTCCACACAGGAGCGGCGCAGGGCTGCTGCGGGGAGCTTCGGCCATCTCTGCTGGCAGCGGGGGATAACTCGGAGCAGGACTGAGTCTGTGCCAGGTTACACTGGGGCCTGGTTTTACTCCTCCTAGGTTTGGACTGGGGAGAAGCAGAAATATGGCTTAAAGCTATCTTTCATTCCACCCATACAAAGGATACTGCAACTGCTATCCAGCTGCAAATTCAATTCTTTACTTTTTCTGAGGCAAAGGCAATTGAGGCATTACACCACCACCCCTTCCCCAAAGCAAGCTCCCCTCCCATAGCTGCAGCATGGTGGTTCCCCAGCTACGACCCTGCCCTCCTGGGCAGCCATGCAGCTTGCAGAGGAGAGCTACACACCCCCTCTCACCGGATCCAACAGCTTCAGCACCTAATCTGTCAGTGCTGTGAATTACTGACAGGATTCGCACTTAGCAGGGCTGCTAAGAACAGCAGAGAGAGCATTTCAGCTTTGCAGTTACCAGCAGCGTCTGAAAGACAGAGCCACTGGATGTCTATAAGCAGAGGGAGCAGAGGATGATTTTTATACACAGATTGCACAAGCATGTTTAGGCCTGTATTCATCATTAGTTTTGAGATAAAGCCAACAGGTTGTTATTCTTTTCCCAATTAAATATATACGTTCTCAATCCCAAGATCATGCTTAAACCAATGTGCTTTGGGTAGAGGCAAATGTGTCCACCTGTACTGTTGAAGGCAGTTAACCCAAGGGAAATACTGGGATGGGGAGGAGTGGGAAGCCAAGGCTGACTGAGTACACATCCAAAAGAAAGTGTGCAAGAAAGACCCTGGTGTAATAGCCCAGGAGAAGAGGCAGGGGAAGAGCAAGAGCCGAAGAAGCCAACTGCTTGTGGATCCTTATTCCATAAAAAAGGCACTGAAATTAGATGACATCTACACATCGTGATAGCTTCCTTTATACAGATGGATGTAGTTTCTGACTAGTGACTGATAGAAAGCAAGCAAGCAGAGCAGTTACTAATTTTATTGTGAAAGAAAACCAGAACAACACAGTGATTTCAAAGTGTCATGTCTGAAAGTGACTAACGGAGAAAGAGAAAAGGGCTTCTGATTACAGCACCTACAAGAAGCTCTTTAGCCTCCTCACTCCTTAAGTGTTCTTTCAGCATTGGATGCGCCTACAGCTCTAAAGTGCTTTGTTTGGGTGCCGTTAGAAGAGGTTTCCAGGCAGATGCCTTATGCGAAGCCTGTAATTCTCCAAGTACAAAGCTGCCTCCATGAAGAATGATTTATATATAAAAAATAATACTATGTTTCAGGTATTATTTTTCCATGTGACACATTCCAGTTGAAATTGTAGCATTTTATATGTCTCAACACTGGGAGATTTTTACCATAGAGAGTTCTTGAATCTATAGTCAGTATTAAACGATTCAATGGATGAAAGCTGGAGCTAGACAAATGCAAAGCAGAAATAAGAAACATTTCTAATAAAAAGGATAACTAACCTAGGACCAGGATGCATTTGTTATTCTAAGACTTCTGAAGAAATCTCACTTCCCTCCATGACATGGGAACTCTGAACTACCATCAGCAGTCGGCTAGAGACGTTTGTTGGCTGAGAGATGGTTAGAAGAGTTTCTAACATCCCTAAGGTCCTGCAGTTATAAAGATGCCTCCCGTGCACTGTCTTCAATGCACTTGGAAAAGAGCCTGGTTTTCGAGGACACATGGGTATGGCTGGAGGATATCAGCACAGGTGAAGGTCCAAGATCTGGGAGTTATAGGCCAAGCTTATTCCTTGTCTTCCACTTATCTTTGGACTATCTAGAAGTCAGTAGATTAAGAGGATTTGAATTGAGAACCAGATTTTTTTGGATCAGTGTTTCTCAGACTTGTGATCCCTCAGCACACATCACTCTGGATTAAAGTTCACAATGAACCTCTTTGCTGAGGCACCCCCCCATCACCAGGCTGCCCCCCAACCACCTGGTGGGTCATACTCTGGCACATTCCACCCTGCAGCTCCTTCTCACAAGCTCACACCACAGCAAGCTCCCACTGCGCTTCTTACGTGCCCGTTGGGAGTAAGTGCTATAAAGGGTTTTATCTGGCTCCTAGCTGTGCAAAGGAGAGTTTCATCTTTGCTTCTCTCGCCACAGACACCTGCCAAAACATGAACCTAAACACTTCCAGAGTTTGTTGCCTTCAGCCTCCTTCCTATGTAGGCAGAAGAAACTGCCCAAATTTGAACCCATACCCTGTTGCTTGCCAATATGTCTAACTGAACCATCCCATTGCTGTTAGACGTTCCAGCTGTGCTATTCATTTACTGCCACTGTGTTACTTTACAACCCCCCCCCCAAAGATCAATTTGAAGTGTCTTGCTTGTTTTGTTACATTACTGAAATATTCCCTCTAGTTATTTCTTAACCTTCAGCAGTTCTGGGTTTTTTGCTAGCCTACTGTGTGTGGTTGCTCCTCAGTTACCATGACACCCACTAATGTGCAGAAGACTAGAGCCTAAGAACAGAAAACAGCTGAGTCACATGAGAAGATGGACAAGTTGTCAAGCAGATAAGGTTAAAAGCACACAGAGGCTCCTCAGCTGATGTAAATCGGTGTAGTGCCATTGAAGTCAGAATTATAAATCTCCCTCCCTGACTCAGTAAATACCTTCAGGGATCAGAGCGCCATACCTGCAATTTGCAGTGCTGGAACAAATGTTTTTCTATAGATACCTTTTCGCCAATATATAACCATTTCAGGCTACACAAATCAGGGCACAATTGATTCTAGGTATACGCTTAAAATTGTTCTTCTTTTTCCCCGCTCCTTTTGCTGCTCCAGACATATTGAAATACTTCAAAATACCTAATTTCAAGCAATACCAGGCAGCTAGAAACATTTGGTAGCAACAATGAAGAATAACAATACGATGCACTCACTATTTGTCACATTACAAGTCCGACCATCACTGAAGCACTAGTGACCTAGCCAACAGGACATCTGTTGCCTGATGTCTCCTCTTTTTGGTTTCCCTTTGGTCACACTACAGACTGCCTGACTCCCAATGGGGCCTCTGAACAACAGTCCAGAAAACCCCCATGCTGAGCCAGGAGCTGCTCAGAGGAGACCAATAGAAACACTCAGCACAGGGATATGTCCAATTTCCTATGTGGCTCTTCATTAGACTAACACAAAAGCAGGCCAACTGAAAACAGCTCCAAGAACATAGGAAAAAAAAAGAGACTTCTTAGGAAACCTCTGTCTTCAGCATTCACATGTAATGGCTACTTTCTAATCCAACATACCATTAAGAGCAATCTCCAAGGCATCTGTTGTTTTCCTGGCATGACACAAGATCAACACACCTAACTCATAGTTCTGATGCAAGTTTCAACAGGTTCATAAGAAGCCATTATTTAGGGTCTGGTCAGCCCAAGGCTCCCTAATGTGCATCTTACCTTGGCGCCACAGGAACTAGCATCATGCTGCCTACTTCCCCTGGCAGGAGACCTCAGGCAATCAGCCTTGCTTTTATTTCCATGCTTATCTCGAATCTTAAGCCACAGCTGTGAGCCAGGAACACAAAGTTGTGGCACTACTGCTTGAAGTCTACAGTGTAAGAGGACCACACCAAAGCAAACTGGTGGGCAAGGTCATGCTGGGTGATACCCACTCCTGAGGCTGGGCTGAATTGCTCCCAAGGGCTGAGACATAAGGACTTCCAGTGCGGGTGGTTGCTGGTTGGTTCAGGTGAAGGATGGTTTGAAGAGCAGGCTTTGATGTCAGCGCAGATAAAGCCTCAAAGGTTGGTCACTGCCTTACCCAGATTTCAGGCACCTGAGTTCTGTAGTGACTCCAGCATCTAACTAAGATTGTATAGGAAGCTTGTGGCTGATGAGAAAGTAGAGCGTGAGAGAGGCTTCAAGCATTCAGCGTTGTCAGATACCGGTTTTCTTTGTATTTGGTTTGGTAGAAATCTTTTCTTTCCTTTTACAACCTAAAAGGCAGAAATGTCTGACATTTCAGTGCTGGTCTTCCCTTAAACAGAGACTACTAATTGTGGCTATTAGAAACCAGATTTAAATAATGAAATTCATATCGCATGGGAGCTATTCTGAAACAGAATTTAGGACTTTATCAGCGAAAGCCTAACGCGTTAACCCTACTATGCTTCCGATGCTGGAATTGTCATAGACGGATCTTAATGAAACACGTTGTAGTTACTTTTCATTAAAAAAAATGATAGACAAGATTGTAACCTATTTTAGGTAAAGAGAGACAGATGAAGGGAAAAAAAAAGTAGGAAAATATGTCATTAAGCAATTTGTTCATCAAATTCAGTATCTTGACACTGCCCATGACAAATACCTTCTGCTTCAAAGGGCAAATCCTCCTACAGTATATCTAGATTCCATGGGTGTATAACAATAAAAATTCCTCCTTGGTTCCTGTAGTTATTATAAAGCATTGGATTTAGTTATCTGACTACAGACTTAAGGCAGTTACTTAAAAAATTCAGCTTATTCTATACCTTTTAAACAATTATCAGCTTTTCTTATGCAACAAGATTTTAAAGGGGGACTATTTTTAGTGTAACAATTTAAAGAACAAAATGTTTGTAGTTCTTCCATCATAATACTGCATGCCAAAGCTGAGCTCTGCAGCCAGTTTGCTGAAATCCTTTTTAATCATCAGGGTGTTATTCACCTGGATCGCCTGCTGAATTTTACTAAGTAGAGAGAGATAAGATAAAGAAAGTGAATGCTGTGGGTTTTGTTGATGTAGTTGAACTTTTAGAAGCTCCAGTTACAGATTTCAGAAATAAGCACAAACACGGACATAAGTATGAAATTCAGCATTTATCAGAAGATATTCAATGACTTTTCTGGAAGTATAACAACAAAAAGCAGCTAACATTGTGTATGAAATACAAACACTGAAAGAAAAGCAGAGGTGAAACTATAATTCGGATCCAAAGGGCATGGAACAGATTTGAATTTCATGGCACAAACTTCCCCCCCCTCAGAGACTCAGCCGTGAATATCAAGTGTTTAAAATCCAAGTGACCGACAGGAAAAAATGAACCAAGTTTCACACTTTCTTTCCTGCTGGAAAGTAAAAGTTAAGAAATGCGTGGTCGTTCATCTTCTGCATTAGAAGATCAGGCCATATCCAGCTTGAAGGCTTTATGGCAGCCGTGGGACAGGTAAGTTTATGATGACACCACAAGAAATATTTGATTGCCCTTTTATTTAAATGGGTGAAGTCCTAGTCCTAGTAAGGTCAATGTGACTTCTGCCAACTGGTCAGGAGCCTGTATTTTATGTTTGCTTTAACAACCATTTAAGAGAAATGAGTGAAGCCTTTGGAAGGCTAAATGAAACGAAACCTGCCGTACACTAGATTCAATAGCAGGCTGGATTTGGGAAGTTCCTGCTTCCTCAGCCGCTTGTTCTCAGGTAGGCTCAGCGCACCAGCCCCCAGCATCACCATGTCATAGAAAAAAAGGGAGCAGTTAGTTGACTGAGCTTCAAAATAAACCTCCTAAGAAGGGGTTATTTCTGATCTGGTTTTCATTAAGCCTGTACAAAATGCTGGTATCGCAGTCGGGGTGGGGACAGGGCTGGGCGGCATGGAGGTGAGAGCTGGCACGTGCTGGAACTGCGGCATGACACTTGGTGCTCCGTCCTCTGCAAATGCACGGGGGAAAGCCCAGCCTGCGTTTCTGAAGCCGCTGCCAAGTCAGGGGGCAAAACTAAGACAGATCTGACTTTTTATAAATCTGCAGATCCCAAGCAGAGTCTGAGATTTCAAAGCATTTTTTACTACTCCTCAATTCTTGAGTGAAAAGCCAAACCCCTGCGACCCCTTTTCAGGTTGGCTAACCTGGCTGATCAGGCAGTAAAATGACGACTTTTTTATTGGCTGAAGCCGCTGCCAAGTCAGGGGGCAAAACTAAGACAGATCTGACTTTTTATAAATCTGCAGATCCCAAGCAGAGTCTGAGATTTCAAAGCATTTTTTACTACTCCTCAATTCTTGAGTGAAAAGCCAAACCCCTGCGACCCCTTTTCAGGTTGGCTAACCTGGCTGATCAGGCAGTAAAATGACGACTTTTTTATTGGTAGCAGCATTAACAAAAATCCAGAAGGCCGCACCCTGTCTAGCAGCAGTTGCTAGGGAGCATCAGGTTTTGTGTGCAGCATCATTAACACACCAACTTGGAGGCTGAAGGAACGGTTCCTGCTGCAGCCCGGGCTCCCAGGGGAAGGCAGCGATGCAGTCTGCTGGTGTGCACCTGGCCAGGCTCTGCCTGCTGAGCCTTAGCATGCTGCTTTTCCTCTATAGCCTTGCAGGCGGGAGTTTGTATTTTTTCCTAACACCCCCCTTCCCAAATTCTGCTGCAAAATTGTGCATGGTTGCAGTGCAAGCAGCGTCAGGAACCGGTACGAGCTTTTCCTCAGCTCTAGCAACCGTTTTCAGTTCTGTGTCATTGAGGCATGCTCCCAGGAGGCCTGATGAGCGTAATGCTGAACAAGTCTGCAAAGTTTAAGAACTATCTAGATTAAGGCTCTCAGCACTATTAATATTCATGCAACTGATTGACTGTTATAACTCCAGGCATTTTTTCTACAAATAACATGGGTCTTGAGGTTTCCTGCTGAATTAGGATAAGTTTCATTGCATGGTAGCCTTCTGAGCAACACTGAAGATGATAATTGAGTAGACGTTCTGGCTGAGGAATTTTTGTTTGTTAAGTTGTTTTCTGGTACTGCTTCTGCTAAGGGGTAATTCTGCAAAATAACATGTGTAGGCTCATTGCTTTGCTTAATAGAAACACTGAAGAACCTGACTTGAGCAGAGCTGCAGAAAAGATATCATGTTATCTTGCTTTTGTTCAAGCTTATGACATGGTTCAAGCCCATTATACTAGCTAAGCTACAATAAATACTTGACCTGTGAGTGCTAGAAGGGAATTCATTCTGATTTCCTCCTCCCAATTACATAAATCTGAATGACAAGCTATTTAATCTGGGTAATAGTTAACAGTCTCTGATTGCAGCTGTTAATATTACCCAAAGGAATACCAGCTACTAGTCAAGAAAGCTTTGGTAACACCTTGCTAATGAGAACCATATTTGAGGTTACTCAGACTAACAGTTTGATTCCCATAAACACATTCATTTTTTTAAAAAAATAAATTTGGCTTTTATAATGGCAGGGTCAGTTAAGAGGGTCCAACTATATAAGAATCATGTAAATTTTTAGAAGCTTATTTGGACTGCCTCTGAACATCCTGGAATTGCCTTTGGCTTTCCCTCTCAGGCAGCTGAGACTACTTCTTACTTCTAATAAGCAACTGCTTTCAGGTTGGTTTCTTTAATTAAAACTTTTAAAGCACTTTACATTGCACGATATAGCCTGCACAGAAGCACCATCTCTGAAAGTGATGATGACCCTCAGAATAACCCTTGAAAGCACTAGGGAATCAAAAATTGTTCCCCCCCCTCCCCGTTGTATTTCAGGACCATCTTTCCTGCTGATGCTTGGAGATGTCCAGCTTTTCCTTTCTGGAAAAAGGTTTTATGCTGCAGTGCTAACTTTTATATCTGAGATAGATGGAACATAATAATCTGAAGGGATCACTCATGATAGCAATTGTCAGGGCTGTAACACCTCCTCTCTCCAGGGTTTCCTTTTTCAGGGGAAAAAGACAGTATTCAGCACAAATTTATGGTATCATTTTTTCCCCTCCCCTGGACCAGGGTCTTCCCTGGGAGCCTGTGTAGCTCTCGACGCTACTGTCTTCTGGAAAATTTTGTGTCACCTGCCTAAAGCAAAAGTATGCTCTGAAGAAAGAACAAACCCGCAGCCATCCGCTTGGTTCCTCAGGTAATGTCTATTGGTTCTGCCTTTGAAAAGCAAATTTGGGAATTCTCTCTGTGAAGCTGGGCTCTTGGATGCAGATACTTTCAACGTTTCGTGTTCCCTACTTGCTGAATGTTTCTATGTCTCAATGCATTTGGTTGCCTTTGGACATAATGTGATATGGGTTTATCTGATGAGAAAAGCCATTTTCTAAAGGAAGCCAGAAAGTGTAGCACTGCGCTTTAAACCTGCCATGCAGAAGCCACTCTTCATTATGTAATTTAATTACTTCCTGTTAAATTATTGTTAATTTATTGAAAAATTATCCCAAAGAGCACTGAGGAAGTGTAAAATGTTACACCTTGCTGTCTTTCCATTCTTCCTAGGGCCTGGATTTATGTATCTGAAGCTAAATAAAAAAGGGTAGCAGCATGACTGGCTAACCAAAACTATTATTTTGGATTGCACCATTAAGAGATAGCAAGATCATTCCTTTTTCACAAGGCTTGCCAATGCTGTGTAGTTTTCAGATTGTATTGTACAATTCTGTGTAACAGCTATGTCTTGATTTTTTTAGTACACAGCTAAGTACTCTAAAAGTTGTTCTTGCTCTCTCTCTCTTTCTGTATGTATATATATAATTAAAATATCATTATTGAAATATAAGTAGTTAAATTAAAGTCTGTTTATTCTGGAGCGGCACAACTACAGAAACTGGATTATATTTTATTCAGTCACGGGAGAGTTTGATTTGCTTAGACATGGGAGAAGTAAGAATGTACTACCAAGTAAAAGAAAACAACGCAGGAAACAAGTTACTAACTGGAGAGCATGCATGCTAATTGAAATAAAGTTCTAGGCTTATATTCATTTGCCAGTATTTTTGATTGCAAAACGTAATCTCAGAAAAGCCTCCAAAGCCTAGAACTTGATGAGATACTGTTGACACTCTGCAGCAGTACTAATAGCCTAATCCAGATAAATTGAGAGCTGTCTTGCCCAGATAGGCTTTGGGAAAGTGCCTTTACCCCCATTCCGCTGACTATTAGTTTGGAGGACCAGGTGCCAATTGCCTAGAACTTCAGTGTCCTGTTTTATAGCCACATAATTAAAATCTAAAGTAGAAATGTCTTCAGAAACTTTGATTGCTGAGAATACCGTGTTGCCTGTTACAGTTAGTGATTATTCTCCCAGTTAGCTGAATACATGAGTCCAATGTCTTTTTCTTCCCAAAACTGTCTTTTTTACATCTGTGCAAACCTTTTGCAGGAGCTGATGTACTGAATAATTGTTTTATAAAATGTAACTGTTGCGGGGGGGGGGGTGTTGATGGCCAAGGTAAAATGGCTGAACAAAATGTTAATTATACTGGAGAGCAGGACAGTGTCAGATGGTATTTGAAATAAAGACGAAATACAGGTGTTCAGATTTAAGTCAACACAGGAATCTTAAATTTTGTGGAATTACAAATCTCTTCTGGAGACGTGGACAAGAAATTAATGACATTTCAGAAAAAAAAAAAGGGGGCTCTGCTATGGCTTGGGCTTATTCACCACTAAGATCAATCTGTCACAGAAAACAGCAAAGTTACTGAAAACAGGTTTCCTCAGTCGTTTCTTATGAACTGTTGTTTAATGGTATTATAAATAGTTTAAATATTACAACTGTAACTCAGTTATTTTCAATACCGGGGGTTACCTTATTAGCATTTGCTCCCACCAAACCTGCTTTGCTTACCATGACAGTTAGACTACCACGGCTAAATATAGATTATGGAAGAAAGGTGCTGACACTTTCAAGTTCAAGTACACACTTAGACAAATACTATAAATAGGCTGATGTTTTGTAAACTAGTACTTGACAGAGGCACAGAATAGATGCTCTCCCGTGGGAATTTTCTGTGCTCCTTCTGTGGCTTTTATGGGAGCAAGTAGCTGCTCTTAGACAGATATCTGAGCTCCCTTTTTATTACTATTAATTTCAGGTCCAATAGCAGCAAGAGACTGACAAAGCTTGCTAGCAGTGAGATTTCAGGCAAGCTGCCCAATGTAGTTTTGCCAATACATTGGTCTGCACTACCCTTGCTAAGTCTGCCCTCGCTTTTCCAGGGTACAGTTAATTTTAAACAAGGTTCTAATGCTGGTTTAGTCCTGCTGTAATCAGGGCCTTGGTGGACCTGACAAATTTTGTGTTTTGGTGCAGATTTGGAGAACATTCAGAAATCAGTTCACCTGGGTGCGTTATCAGGTGTGTTAGTAGGGATGGAGTTAAATACCTGCCCATAAGGTTTCTAAGATTGGAGATTTGAGCCTGCAATGTTGCACAGGTCAGGTCAAACTGGGGCTCGGTTCCAAACATTTCACAAAAAACAGTGTTTTTGTTTAAAGCTGTGTCTTTTAAAAGTTTGATTTTGCATGCAGTGTTCAACAGTACTGTAAAGAAAACCCCCAGCAACACTCTTGTATTATAAGCAAACTAGAATATCCGTGTGTAGCATACTTAGGCCAGACCTGTTTTAACTCGAGTTATATTTGCATTAAGCTATAGCCAGACATGCAAAGGTAATTAACTCTGTTATTAAAACGAGTATATTTATATAGACAATCTTTAGCCAACCTTCTCACTGATTGCACTGTTTCTCTTATTTTATAAGTTACTCCTGCCAAAACCATTATAGTACCTATAACAGAATGAGCAGAAATGGAGAAACGGAATAGGGAAAAAAAACCCCAAAAGGTCTTGCAGTGTATCATCTCTGTAAGTACCAAAAATGAGGCCATTTTCCTGAGTCAGAGTAAGAATTCACAAACCCTCTCTGATACGATATTACTGCTATGAAATTTATAAGTAGATGTCCATGGCAAAGGATGGTGTTGCCACCGAGACCTACAGTTTGAGATTGAAATTCCCTGTTGATGAGATCATCTGTGCTATCAGCTTCCTGAGCTGGTGCTGTTGCAGCATCGTCCTTTATCTTTACTTGCAGCCTGATCCTGGCTCTGCTGTAGTTATGTCTGGCTGAACTTTCATCGATGTTGGTTGCAGTAATTTACTCCCTTTGTCTCCCAAGCAGGGAGGAGGCTTGGGAAATAGGCTCCAGTTATTTGACTGCATCCATGAAAACTGGCCTTATCTATCTTGGAAATTTCTTGTCTCTTTCCCAGACTTTCTGTCTGCAACTGGGAAGTATTAGGCTGTTACATCTCTTGAAAATGAGATCTTGGCGAGCTCTTTTTTTCTTTACCTGTTCCTTTTATTGGAACAGAAAATTTGCATTATAACTCTGCTTGAGCTCAGTATGTCCGTGAGGCCCTGTTTCCTATAGGAATAAAGATGAAAGAAGATTTTCATTCTTGTTTTCTTCTTGTCACTTCTGTTGTATCTTCTGTATTTTGTTTGAATGCAATAGGTTCTATCTACAACCATGATTTTATTGTCTAAGTGCGGGGCAACTTGCTTGTGCACAGCTTTACAGTACTCAGTAAAACCATGGGAGAAACGTGAATTATGCCTTACCAGTGACTCTAAAAACATTCTTGAAAAGAATAGCAAGAAAACGGAAATGAACCAAACGTCTAGCTGCTGGGAGGGAGGAGGTTTCAGTTCCATCACGCAGGGTATTTAAAATGACCTTCCCAAGGTCAGCTAGGACAGCAGTTTCATTTGTTGGGAATTAAAGGTAGAACTAACCGTGACTTTGCTAGGAAGGTTGTCTATAAAAAAAGAGAAGCTCTTTGCTTCTTGAAGTCTGTCATATTCTTACATGAAGCAGATAGATAGGATGTTCCATACCATTTAGGAAGTGGCAGCAGGCAGTCTGAATTAGTAGATTTAGTATGAAGGTTCTGACAGCCTATGTGTAACATATGCACTGCTGCTAGTAGGGTGAAGTTTGAGACAGATGAACCAATCTGTATTTCACTAACAACAAAAAGTGTGGCTCTACTCCCTCGTCACTTGCTTATCTTGGCCATTTTGCTACCTTTTGTCTGCTCCTGAGATTTTTTTTTTCCTCGCTTAGCAGAACATGCTGTGATTAAGACAGCTGCTGATCCGGCATCCCCCGCTCTGTTGCCTGCCGCCTCCTACACCTGCAGCACAACAGCACAGCTTCCCCACAGCTCTGGCCTGCGTTTGGCAGGGGGGATCCAAAATGTGGATAAGCACTAGGCTGCAAGCGGGACTTCGTGTCTAGTGGGACTCCCTCCTCGCAGGAGTCTTGCTAAAGGGTCTGTTTCTCAGGCAGCAGCCCTGCCTCAGAAACCCTCCCCAGCCCAGAACTCCCACATGTGTGCACCACCTGTGACCCCAATACATGGGCTGCCTGCCTCTCCCATCCCAAACCCTGACGCGTGGAGCCTCGGATATGGGCAGGTTAGGGAAGCTGAAACATCCGCCTGAGGCAGCACTCGGTTTCCATTCTCATTTCTGCAGGCAGTGTGATGCACAGCACTGCAAGCCATTAGGATATATCTATCTGTAAACACTCAGGGCAAATAGCCTTAAAAAAAAGTAAGAATGTGAATTTAAATTGCCTTCGTCAAAATGAACTAAACCTTGTTCGGAAGGCCTCCTTCAGCATTAACTTCATTTGGATCCAGGTTTTCCCACACAAAGAAATGCTTTATGCTTCCCTTTATCTGCCAACGGCACTTCAAGCTTACAAAATTTATCACAGACATCTGATAAAACCAGAAATATGGGCAAATGAATCAGATTTTAAAAATGGTGGTTTAGTATTTGAATTTGCTCCTTTCATTTGGTTATTTCACCTTATTATTTATGTCATTTTAAAGATGACATAGGGTCAGCTTTCCTCTATAATAACAATTTTCTTGTAGATTTGTTACTAATGCATGTGCCCTCTCTCTCCTGGCTAACTCACATTTTCAAATCATCATCTAATTTTTCTATGCCTTTTAGCATGTAATCTTTACAGTTACCAAGGTCGTGGGGAAGTTTTAATGTATTTCAGTGCAGTTTTTCTTATACATGCATTTTAAGCGTAATAAAAAAATGACAGATTGCAGTCTTGCCATTAAGCTTAATAGCAGCTTCTTGTACAGATGGTAGTCCATCAAGATTAAAAATGCTATGGGAAGAAAATACATCCAGACAGTCAGCAGGTATCCCTTCAGCCTATAGACAGAGCGCTCAAAAACAGCGTTTCTCTCGCTCTGTCACTATTTCATGCACAGTAATAACCTCTGGCAAGTTTTTTGTGTTTCTCCCTGGATTGTATGTTGAAAACAATACAGTTCTGCTTAAAACTGTTCTATGTCTTATTTTTAAAATAAGTTTTATTGAAACTGTATGTGTGTGGTGGCCTTAGAGTCTGGCATACGACAGTGTTAATCTCCCTGCTTAGTTCTGCCAATGCATTGATCTGCAGTACAATTGCTATTTTTATCCCTACTGTTTGAAGTACAGTCAGTCATGACCACATTTCCACTAAAGACCAGGCGCGGAACCATTTTAATCTGTGACTAATAAAAGATCGTAACATTTTCATTAAATCCACATACAGTCTCAGCACTATCATTGCTGCTGGCAGAGTAGTGATTTTCTGTTTCTTGAGCGATGCGTCTGCCATTGTCAGTGATCTACACTGATTAGACAGCCAACTTTTTCCTTCACTCCCAAGTAATATGTACTCAGTATTAGTGCCCCAGATATGTTTGAGCTGTGTGTAAATCTATTATTCAACTGGCAGAGGGAGAACACCACAATGAAGTGGAAAGCCAGAAGAATAAGCAATAGGTCCACGAAATTGGACCTAGTAACCCCTTGATGTGGACAAGGGCTGAGGGAGAGACCTCCATTCTCTTAGCTCAAGGGACAGAGATCCATACTGTAGATGTAAAAGTTTTAGCACTGCTATTTCCTTTGTAGAGGGCAAAAAATGCACACGCATTTTTGTAAACTTAGGGAATTGTGCCCACAAACACGGATGTTAAAATAACATCGTTGTTCTTTTAGTCTAACTTTACCAAAATGAAAATATTAGAGTTAGATTACTCACACAGACTTAATTCCTGCCTGCTCCAGGAATATAAAGTTTAATTACCTGATTATATATTTATCTATGTATTTATTACAGGGCTGCTTTGTCATTCTGTGGGAAAGGTGAGCGATGCTCTGTGAGGAACCGGGGCTCGCTAGTGAGGGAGGCTGCTGTCTGGAAAAGCCCCCCCCTGCCAATTTGTGACAGAAAGCGTAAGTTGGGCAGCGGCTGAAGTGTGGAGCTTCAGCTGGTGAGGAAGGGACCTGGCTGTAGCTCTGAAGAGTGAGAGTGCTCCTCTGCTATGTTGTCCCAGTGGGGACAAGGGAGAGGTTTGGAGACTCAGGTAAGCTCAAGCATCTGCTTTTAATACAGAGGAAGAGAAAAATCAGGTAAACGAGGTTATGGGAAAGGGTAAAGAAACATCCGGCATAAGATGATGGAGAATAAGAGGCAGTATTAAAACCGAATAGCAGACGGGAAAAAGCTAGTGGGCAATCAGAAGGCTTTTAGCGTGGTTAGACAGCGTCTGGCCCAGAGCTGGCACGGGGTCCGGGCAGAGCAGCTACCGGCTGTCTGCGGTCTGCCCGGGAGATGCATTAATGTGGCAGAGATCAGCACTCAAAAGGTAGGAAATGCCAGACAAGTTACATGAGTAATCTTAATTTTGCTCTTGTGTATGCGTTTTACGATAGTGACACGATCAAATACTGCTTTTTTTACGTTCCACAGGGCCTAAGCTTTTCTCGGTGCACAGGCTGGATGCTGCGAGCAGCCATCCCACGCACTTAATGAGCAGCAATTAAATATTTTCTTTTTTCCTTGTGTTCAATGAACAGCGTCGTATCTTCTGCATCGCGTATTAAAGGAACCCTGGACGTATTAAAGGAACCCTGGAGGAGCTCTCCTGTAACGGCCACAACTCTGTAACAAATGCTAGAGGTTCCTGTAATTACTTTTTTTTTTTTTTTTTTTGTCTTTAGGAGAGCAGGGCCCGTGTAACCATTATCCCGATTACCGAGCTGGAGGCACCCAGAGCTCAGCGGCGTTGTGGAGAAGCCCGAGCAGAGAGACAAGGTCCTGCTGGGGGCAGGTACATCCCACGGCTCCGGAAAGACCCGCGCAGCGGAGGCACAGCAACGGCCGCTGGATGGGTAA
>NW_008795709.1:1353246-1355032 GCF_000699145.1 Aptenodytes forsteri | reverse complement strand
CCCTCGTTTTTTTTTTTTTTTTTTTTTCTTTAAAGGGTTGAGTGGCTCCTAATAGACCCTGTGGCTGCCTCCTGCCTGCTCATTTGCATAACACTTGGGTGGAAAATGCCGCTGTTATTGTCGCGGGAGAACGCTGTTAAGGAGTTGCTTTTTCACGTACAGCATTTTTCAAGACAGTTTAAAAGCCAGAAGTAGTGCTGGCTCTTCCTGTTTATCGGAGAAGTTGCTTCTTCGCGAAGCACGGGCAAGCTCTCAAGCCAAACCTTACTCTGAGGCTGGGGAACGAAGGATCTCGTTTGGGAATGGGACTCTGTTTCTTTGCTTGGAGTTTGTTTTGCTTTGCTTTTTAGCATTTCTGCAGCGTGCAGAATTTCCCTCTGAGCAAAAACTACGGCAAAACTTAGATTGTTTTGGTAGAGTATCTTGACTTGCTCTTAACTGAAGAAAAAACACAGTAGTTAGTCGGGGAAGGAGCATTTATGTCTGTCAGTGTTAAATGGTGCTGTTCAGGAGTTAAAATTTATACAACAGTTTGTTACATGTGAAGAGGATGTACTAAAAAGTGAAGAGAGTAGGTTGAATGTCATTTATTTGATGAGACAGTGTTCAGACGTAGATCCAGAAATCCTAACTGTGTGAAAACTGTTGTCTGCATGAGTCTAGCCTCAGTGCTGATTCCTCTCCACATCTCCCTGGAAGGAGTCTAGAAAGACTTTGAATGAAAAGATTGTAGGATTTGTCTGGTTCTTCATTAAAAGAAGAATAAACAGTTTGTGAACATCTCGTGGGTCAGTTGCTAGGGTCCTGCTCTTCTGCATTTTCTTTGCCAGATGGAATTGAAAGTAGAGAAAAATAAAATGTAGCAGAAATGTATAGTGGCTGAAGGTCTAAAATACATGTGTGTGAATGGAAAGCCATACTCCAGAATTCCAGCAACGTGTGCTCGCTCTGTGCTTTAGTTTGTGGTACGCATTTGAGAGTACGTACAGTCTGTTTCCCAACTGTGTACTTGCCTGTTCCACTGAGAGACAGCCTCTGGAAACTCAGGGGAAAACCTAGTAGGAAGTTCAAAGGTAGACGGGGCACCTGACGTTTTGCAGTTTCTTTTTGAGACCAAGTATGCTGACAGGTAAGATGACTCTTTTTTTAGACCAAAATATCTCTGTATCTTAAGCTCCCTGTCATCGCTGCTGTTTTAAGAAAGGGGGGTAAAAGAAGTTGAACTCTCCATTCAGTTCACTCTTTGCTTTTCTTGGCCTCGGAACTAGGAGGTCAGGAAAGGAAGTTGCATTCTTTTCAGGCCATAGTGTTAAGGAGATGGTCAATGCTATGCTGTATTTAATATCTACAGGAGCTAAAAGGCACCATGTCCTTTTTTCGATATGGTGATTACACTTGCTTTTATGTTACTTCCTGGTTCCCAACTTAAATCATAGAATCGTTTAGGTTGAAAAAGACCTTTAAGATCATCAAGTCCAACCATTAACCTAGCGCTGCCAAGTCCACCACTAAACCATGTCCCTCCCTAAGCACCACATCTACAGGTCTTTTAAATACCTCCAGGGATGGTGACTCAACCACTTCCCTGGGAAGCCTGTTCCAATGCCTGACAACCCTTTTGGTGAAGCAATTTTTCCTAATTGTGCTGGGGTTAAACCACAATGCTAATATCCAATCCAAACCTTCCCTGGCGCAACTTGAGGCCATTTCCTCTTGTCCTATCGCTTGCTACTTGGGAGAAGAGACCGACACCCACCTCGCTACAACCTCCTGTCAGGTAGCTGTA
>NW_008795709.1:1331466-1352970 GCF_000699145.1 Aptenodytes forsteri | reverse complement strand
CTGTCGACCAGCACCCCCAGGTCCTTTTCTGCCGGGCAGCTTTCCAGCCACTCTTCCCCAAGCCTGTAGCATTGCATGGGGTTGTAGTGACCCAAGTGCAGGACCCGGCACTTGGCCTTGTTGAACCTGGGCCAAGTGGGCCATACAATTGGCCTGGGCCCATCGATGCAGCCTGTCCAGGTCCCTCTGCAGAGCCTTCCTACCCTCGAGCAGATCAACACTCCCGCCCAACTTGGTGTTGTCTGCAAACTTACTGAGGGTGCATTTGATCCCCTCATCCAGATCATTGATAATCTGCCCTTTCCCACTCTTATCATCATCCGGTTGTTAATGGCAGCCTGGTTCTGTCTCTTGATGGCACTTAGGCATTCTTATTGGTGTTCCAGGTTCATAAATATCTCAAGAAGATATATCACTTTATGTTATTAAAATGATATTTGTCAAGGTTTAAGTTTTTCCTCCTATTGCAGCGTAGATCTAATCAATGTAGCTCCTTTGTTCAAGCTGAATAATTTACTATTACAGCAGTGTCTGGAACCATAAATGTTTATCAGAAAGTATGTGAATTTCATTTGCATTAACTGTTAGAGAAGCTTTTATAATAAGTAGCTTTTTCATTTAGGGAAAGAAATAATTTTCATCTTTAGACTCTTAGACTGACAAATTAACTTCCTCTCATTATGTACGCACGCGATCCTTTGCAAAAGTTTTGTTAATTACTTCAGTGGAATTTGTTGTCTCTGAATCAGTAAAAGAAAGGAATGGTGTGTGATGATTTAGGCCTGGCAATGTTGTTGAACAGAGAGGAATGCTATTCTTCTGTCTCTTTAAAGTAAACTAAGTTAGTTAAGTATCTTTTGGTCAGCATGTTTTAAACTCGGGCTGTATTTAATGAACATGTTTAATCTTCTGGATCTTTTTCTGAAGAACACATGCTTGTTAACCGACTATATGTATATTACATTTGAAATAAAAGTAACATAGATACCCTATCTGTAGAGCTGCTTCAGCCTTCTCTTAAGTGGACTGCATATATCAGGTAATTCTTGAAAGAGATGATGAGGATTACATGTAATCGCCCTTGAAAATGCTCTTCCATGACAGAAAGTATTGTGATTTAGTAATTTGTGGAAACTGATGGATGGTTCTGTCCTGACAATGCTCCATGTATTCACAGGATAGACAAAATCTGTTTACCAGGATCACTTCTACAGACTTCAAGATAGTCTCTTGTGACAGCAAAGGCTACAAAGACTTCAAATATTTTTCTGATGAAGACCTAGAACCACGTAAGTGTAGAAGTTAACTTATTGTTAACAAACTTCTTGGTCTTGCCTTATGGTGGTACGGCCACTGGTTATTACACAGGCTGTTCTGGCTTGAATCAAAGGTCAGTTTAGCCCAGTATCCCGTGTCTCCCAGTGGTCACCAGTGGATGTCTGTGAAAGACTGTAGGCAGCACTATGTGCTTACAAGTCCCTGTCCCAGAACACCCTTCTGGTCACTATCAGTGTGTGCTTTAGGGCTGTGTAACTTCTGTGCATTTGTCAACCCTTAGTGGCTTCCTCTTGGGTGAATGTGTTTGGTGGCTTTGAGGGAAGAGTGGGCAATTCCCTGCTTAGTGACTTGTTTTGAATAGATGAGTCATCAGCTGTGTTGGATACCTTCTAATTCCTGTGTGAGGAGAGAGGAAGAATACTTGATCCCTGTCCACTCCTCGCCTGTCACAGTTTCGTGTTCAGCAGAAAATGAAACATGGTTCTCCAGCTTTCACTTTACATAGAATATGGGTGAAATAATAAAGTAGTCATTTTTTAGCTTTATTCTCTGATTAGCTGGAATCAGTAACTAAACGTAACGGCTTGATTAGGTGCTTACTTAAATATTAAAGTACACATTTGCTTTTCTCCTTTGAGAACTTTGCATATGCAAGATGTTTTTTGACTGTAATGCATGTGAGAGGCATTGCAGCTCACTTGTGAGGGAACATTTCTTGGGCAGGGAGAGGGAATGGGAGCAATTATTCTGTTGCAGTGTTGTGAATCCTGTGTAGTTCTTTCCACCAGTGGTTCTGATCAGCCACTCCAGTGTTCATCCTGTATCAATGCATACACTGCAGTTAAGCGTTTTCTAATCCTTGCCCTTTTTTTATCAGTAATGTGGATATGATTTATGTCTGTAAGCACTTCCACTTGCAGCCCATATTCCTAATAACTCTGTGCGTGGGTTTTGTTTTGGTTTGGTTTTTCCCTATATTTACTTGGAAAGAGCAGATTTCTTTTCAGAGCTTGATCAAAATAATTTAAATTTGGAAACATAATGCATGTATATTATATTATAATTTAGTTTGTAAGGTCAAGTACTTCAAAAGTAAGGAATGTCAGAATAAAAAGGAACTATAGCATTCAACCTTTTTCATGCTCACCGTGACAAAAAGTATGTGGTCATCTCTTCAAGACTGCTCATCTTTGCAAAATAGACAGGTCTTTATTATTCAGTAGCTCTTCAATATTTTGTTTTCTCAGTAGCCTCTGAAACAATTACAGTTATTTTTACAAGGGTGAAACAATGTATTTTTTCCATAATGTTGTGTCTTAACATACCAGCAGATGTCTTCTCCCATTTGCTGGGGCAACTGAAGATGTTACCATCAGCTAGAGAATACAGCACCCACAGCTTGGCTGGCAAGATCAGTGGTGGCCGTTGCAGTATGAACTAGTAAAATTTGTCTAGATTTTGACCACAAGTAGAGCCCTAAAATGGAGAAGCATGGGATGTTTTAATTGTATGTCCTGTTTTCAGTTTTGGCTGTAATTTAGAGTTGTACCAGTACGATACATTTTGCGATGCATTTACCTCAGATTGTATTTAAAAAAAGAAAAGCAATTTCCCTTTAATAGTCTCACAAAAGGTTGAGAGTGCTGTTTGGATTTTGTAAGCCAAATACGTTGTTATGAAACTGATTAACATTTTGATGTGCTCTAGATGTCATGTGGGCGCAGGGTCATTGGGATGTTGGGGGGGGGGGAAGTAATGTGTTTCTTGAAATTGCTTGATCTGTGTTTCTGATTGGTCACACAAGACTGCTTTCTAGCAGCTACAGCATCAGGGAAGCCTGTAGTAGGTAGTGGATGGCTAAGCTGGCCTAGGTGAATTTAGTTTGTCTTGTGACCTGAAATTGGATGGCTGCTTATAGCAGAGGGACAGCTCTGAGGTAGTTAAGGTTAAGTAATGCTTCCTGTTTAAAGACTGACTATTCTAAGTTGTCCAAAATGTGAATGTTTTGAAGTGCTTTCTTTCTTGAAAACCTTTCAGTAATATGGATGGTGTGAGCTGCCTGTTGCTTCTCCAGAGAAGCAGCACTGAGAAGTCTGTGAGCTCTTCAGCATGGGCAGGCTGAGGTGAGGTGTACTCAGAGGGCAGGGCATACTGCTGAAGCAACACTTTCTAAGCACAAGATTTGCCTCTTTACCAAGGCAGGAGAGCTGCCGAGAGGTGTGCGTGTGCTGTGGTGAGACCTGGCCTCGTGGAGCTGTGGAGAAGGGGACATTGGGGGAGGAGGAGTTGCAATAGTTTCCTCTAAACTCTTCATAAACCTCGATCAGTGAGTCTTGCCACTGCAGTATCCCGGGTCATACCACGGATTCATTCTTTCCCTTCTCTGGTCCCCCTCTTTACACATGGGTCTGTCTTTGAAAATTAGAAACCTGAACTGATTCTGGGATAATCGTTATGCTTGTTCCTGTGTTCCCTTCTCCAGTTCCTCAACCTCTTGGTCTGATGTCAAAGCTTGTCGTTCTCCCTCTTCAGCGCTTCTTCCTTTAGAAATGTCGCTCTGGGTGGCCAGGAAGGTGGGAGGAGAACTTGATGTGATGCAGGTTACCAGAGACTTACTTCCCTTGTGTGTTCCCTTGCTGGGATTATCAAAGAGCTTAAGGGTGGTGGTGGAGAGCTGACTGCACATGGAGTGTTGGGGGGGGTCTTTTTGCTGGAATGAAGTACTCCCGATCTTGGTCATGCAGAGTTAGGGTTACCCAGCTGTGATTTTGTGGTGTTTGTAGTTTGTGGCAGTTGCTTTGAACTTCTGAAGGACAGGAACTGCAAACCCAGGGTGCGTGTTGTTGACAGTATCTACTTAACTCTGCCCTCTTTGACTGGTGTAATATCCTTACTGCACACATTGGCTCTGTGTTCTCACAGATGCTGGTGAATACTTTTGGAGCACGTGTTTTTTGGGATAAAGTATATCATGTTTTGTTTAAGGTGAAACGTTATGTTTAGATCTGCTGTAGCATGCAGGACCTGCATATGCTCGTAGGGGGTTTGCCATATTACAAACTGCATATGAAAGGATATTGTTCTCTTTATGTAAAAAGTGCTATGCTTTATAGGCTAGAATGTGTGTCCTTACATATCTGCAGGAACGAAAATAGTCACAATGTTTTCAGAAGCAAACAGGCTACTTCAGGACAAGCTACTTGTCTTGCTAAATGACTTACAAGTCCAAAACACCACACGCTAAAGCCAGTGGGGAAGAAAAGGTTTCAAGCTTTTTCCCAACTTCCCTTTTTAGGAGGGTGAGCTGCTCAGTGTGTTCCCTGGTGAGTGCAAGCCTTTCAGCATTGTGGCATAGTTAATGCTTGAGAAGTCCCTCAGTAGGTAGTGCAGTAGCTGCAAAATCTAGCATTTCTTTGCTAGACCTGACAATACTGGGTACGTGGTTTTTTTGACTTCTCCATTGCCTAATAAAGCTAGTTTTTAAAGAATATTTTCTTCAGTGTTCAAGGCCATAACCACTTAATAATGATAACCAAAACTACAACTTTGAATTCAGGCCTCTCTGAAGAAACATTACTCATCTTTTGTGGCAAGTGTGGTGCCATGTAGCTTGGCATGGTTTTGAATCTCTGCTGAAGACAGGATGTCTACACCTTTGCTTTACCAAATGCTGTGTCTTTGCTAAGCAGTGTTACTTGTGGCCCTGAGCTCGGGCCAGGTGGTCAGTAAGCCTGCAGTTTGCCAGGAGTGCCAATTTCTCTTGCTGTTTAGATCTTGTCATTTTGTTTTAATTCATGCAGTGATGCTCAAAGCAAGAGATCTTCTAGCACAATAGAAAAGGGCCCTGAAACTGCAGTCCTGGAGATACCCTCGTCTAAGTTATTTGTAACGTTTGTTTCTGATTTCTGCTGTGGCAGTTTTGTCTGTTGTTGCCAGAGCTGATGAATATGTCTTCAGATCCGTGGCATTTCTGTGAGTGGGTGGATCACTGCAATGACAGGTAACTTTTTTTTTTCTCTTTACTGCAGAGTACAATAGTGACAGTTTTATGCATCTTGAGGACATCTTCAGCATCTTTTAAATCATGCTAAGGCAAAGTTGCTGTGTTTTGGGTTTTGGGGTTTTTTTTGCCAGGAAACTTTTGACACTGTTTCTTTCTCCATGTACCTAGATAGCAGACCCTATTGGATATTCCAGCAAGATGGAATTTGAAATAATCAGTTTGTTTGGGGCACTGTGTTTGGGAATTGCTTTTCTCCTAACTTGCTACTTGTTGCAAGAGTCCTGGGGGAGGAAGACAAATGATTCAACCTGCTATGCTTCCCCCCACCCAGACTGCCCACCTGGTGCATGTTTAAACTTCTCTGAGTAGCCAAGAGGGGGGCAGATGCACACCCTTGTGACAAGTCTCTGGTAGAAGGGGGCAGTTGTACCCCTCCGCTTTCATGGCATGTTACTTGTGTTATCTGTGGTAGCAGATGGATTCTGATTGTGCTGTCTCTGGTCCGGTTAAGAGCAGTGACTTAGTCACTGCTTGACTCCCAGCTTGCTGGACTTTGTCTTGCCCTGGACTTGCTCTGCACTACCAGCTGTGTGGCACATGGTCCTGAACAGCCGCTTCGTGTTCGTGAAACATGGCAAGAGTAGCATGCAGGCTTTGGTAGCCCCTTAGTAATACAGTAGTAATTCTAACTATGTTTTGACATTATGTGTCTTCGGGGAAGTGACAATATGTGTGAAATAGGTCCTACTAAGAATACCTTACGTGGTCTCTAATCTTAGGTGGGCTCTAATAGACAGGTGTCTGAACTTCCCATTTTTCAAACCTGTAATACAGAAGTGTGTTTGTGTTAATGACCCTGATTATCTCCATAATGGCAGTTTCTTAGCTCGTCTAGATGTTTAACTTAATTTTGAAAGTTTTACATGCCTGAGAGGGCACTAAAACTAGGGTGGTTCTTAGGCATGGCTTGCTGTAGCAAAACAATTTTGACATTCACAGTTACATTTGATTTGTTTCCAGGACATACTGTTTCTTCATTTCAGGTTTTGTGTTGTATTCCCAGCTTTATAGCTTATTGCCATGGTAAATCTTGCAAATTGTTTTGTTGTTATTTGTCCTTTGAATACTGTTATGCTTCACTATTTTGAAATCAAGTAGTTCCTGAAATGCAACAGAAAAGAAGTGGGCTGATACTGAAATAACCGAGGGTCAAACTTCAGTTCAGCCATTACTGTTCGGCTGTGCCTGGCAGGAGCACTAGATAACAGTATGACTCAGGAGCACAGGCAGGATTTTTTGTTTGAAGGGTAGAGGTGGGTGGTGTCCCATGTCATGGGGTGGATGTGTGGAGCTACATGCTGCAGTTGCTGGCTGCCTATGTAGGAGGTACTACAGTCATCCCGCTCAGCTTGCGCGTTGTTTACACGGGCTGTGGGAACCTTTCAAAAGGGTGCTGGGAATGACTGGAAAAACAAAAGCTTGTTTGGTGGCACAAAAGAGATGTTAACGTTTTGGTCCTTCTCATGGCTATTGTTTGTTTACACTGCAGCATGGTGGGAACAAAATTGATTGCATAGGTTAGGAACGACCTAGCAAAGATTAAAAAAGAGAAACTTAAACTGAAACAATTTACTCTTCCTTCATAAAATCTTTCCAAACTTTGCAAAGATTGAGGGTTCCTGAGACGTTATATTTACTGGTCCTTTACAGGGTTGTCATTTCTTACTGCATTTGACCTGCTTAGTTGCTGCTGAAAGGAATGGTTCCAAACAGCTTCTCCCACCCCCAACCTCTTCCTGTGCTAGCTACTGGTTTAATCTGACTTTTTGGTAATTAGTTTTGTGCTGTTGGTTTTCTACCATTTTAGTTCCCTGAGTTTAAGTGAGAAGGGAACTAAAATCAAATTGAGTTCACTCAGTGTGACACAGGATGTGCGTTAGAGCTGGCACAGGGGATGCACAGGTGGTAGTGAATCCTTTGGGTACCGGCTGGCCATTAGATCAGCTTAACTGTGCCCTGAAACCTCACGGTTGTGGTTTGATGATCTGCTGAAGCCGGTGTGGAGTATGTGCTGCAACCAAAAGGGCTGATCTTGTTCTCTCCCACGCCTTTTTGGCTTTTGTGGTTGTGCTGTCCACTTCTCAAATCCAGCTGGTTGTGAACGAACATGCGTGCTAGTGCTGCCTGACTTCTTAGCCTTTTGGGTAAGGGGAGAGTCGGATTGCCCCTTTTAACAGCAAGACAAATTTAAGTAATCTAAAAATGCTTATAATCTGTATACTAAACTGCAGAAGTATTGTCTTATGTATCATACTGTAAACTATATGCATGACAAAAAACACCTTCAGCTACTATTGCCAATTCAACCTACAAAATTGAGCATGCACTTGATCTTCAAAGGTTTTTCCCTGGAGTTCTCTTCATATCACAGTCATAGCTGTGCCAATCTGGACAAACTAATCCCTTTATTCAGTAGAGCTACATTTACACAGTGATCAAAGCTACAGTGTGCAGAAATATTAGTATTCAAATCTGTAAAACACGAGGGAAACAAATTGTTCTATGAGCAGCAGAGCTAACAAAACCTAGTTTCCTGTGGATTTGTATCTTCTGTCTGCTGCTGTATCCCACCACTGCAGTAACAGTCTCCTCATTACTGTCCTATTATCTTCTGTGACCTCCCTTATCACAGTATGTTCAGATCCTGCAGTCTGACTGCTATGCTACTCCCCATAAAACCTACCAAACTTTTTTTAGTTTGCTAGCTGGGCTAAAGGCAGCATGTGCTGTGACTATTGCAGAGCTATGTGTATGCCTGCTGGCTGCTGCCAAAGAGGAAAAAAAAAATCATATTAAAGAATTCTACTGATTGTAGAGCTGAGAGTTTAACTTTTATGCTATTCTCTCTGCCTATTAGTTGCCATCTCCAGAAAAGAATTAGGATTTCCTTGTATAGGACATGTATTTTTGTCTTTCTTTTCAGAATCACTTTTTGGAAAGGTGGGTAGTGCCACTGAAAAGTTTCATGTATAAACCTTCTAGTAGTTCACTATTCTTCAAGATCAGTCTTAATTGTTGTTACAGCTTATTATGCTGTTTAATAAAACATGTAATCCTTTTAAAAGTATGTTAGGTTTGTAGTTAAAGTGATTTTTTTTTTTTTTCAACTAAGTTTGGGGATCTGGGCAATTGTTGTATGGAAATGTATTGTCTCATATTAATCATGAATTTCATAGTAATGTTATGTTATTCGTGGTGTTTTAACCCCGTAGTTTAGTTGAATATATTCTTGTTGTTATAAAACTCCAGTTGAACTCAAAGTTCTTGTTTTTTTTTCTATACCTTTTCCTGCGTATTACTCTGCATCTCTCAGTTACAGTTAACATACCTGATCTTTCTGATGCTTTTTGACATCCCCTTTAGATGACTGTCGTCAACTTTCACCTTTTTTGAAACTGTTTTACTTTAATTAGCGTTTCAAACCATTTTTTACATTATGTGCCTGCTTGGAGTGCTGTATATTTACAGAGTGCCTACTTGGAATGCTGTATTCAGTTTGTAATGTACCAATTGTAATATTCTCTAAAATGTTTTATATACATCCTAACTTTTTTTTTTTTTACTGAATATCATTCTTCAATGAACTATCCAGAGTGAACGTGTGTGTCTGATTTCGTTGTTAAAATCCAGAAAGTTGGTGAGTAGAATATTTACCTTGACACGCAATACCTTGTTGATTGTTCTTTTTGTCTGTCATGTATTTCCCTTTTTATCTAGCTTGGTTAGACTATCTGAAGGTCTTACAGTTCCTTCTCTTGTCTTAACCTTCAGAATTTTCATGTGAGTGAGTTTTGCCACATTTGCTTTCTGGACCATTAGGGAATATGCAAAGTAGTTCTAGTACAGGACCCTGGCCTTCTGCTGTTAACCCTTTTGTGCGAGTTAAACAGACCACTTACTGCTTTTTTTTTTTTTGATGCTTTGTTGCTGGCATCTAAACACAAATAATGTTTTCCCCTAACACCAAGATAAATTTTACTTAATGACCTCTTGAGACTTTGGGGGAGGCTTTTTGAAAGTCAGTTTTTCAGCAATTTCTCCTTAGTTCATTATTGTTGTTGTTATAAAATCCTACTAGCCTAAAAAAGCATAGTTTCCTTTCCAGAAACCATGCTGTGTATATTCTCTGATATCAACCTGAGTATGTTTTACAATAGTATTCTCTAAACAATTGTTTCAGCTAGCTTGCTGATGCATGAAAGGCTTGTTTGTTTGTAACACACTAAATCATATTTACTGGCTCTTTTAAATGTAGGTAAGTACTGTGTTTTCTCACATTCTAATATTAGATATTTTTAGTAGGAGGTTAATGTAATTTTTTAATATTTACCAATTGATTTTTTTCTCTTGCTCCTCTGACATAACCCAGTTCTGATGTCTGCTAATAAAATGAGAAAATGCAAAAGTACCAGATTTTCTCCGAGGTGTTAATGGTTTAGGTTTGTTAGCTCTGTTTCACTCCCCCAAATTGTGTAGTGGAGTGCTGGCAGCTGAGAAACACATGTGCTCAGGTAGTCTTTCTTAGACTTTGGATTTAGGAGGTCTTGAATTCAGATGACAGAAACACTGTGAGATGTGCAGTGGAGAGGGAACGAACAGGAGTATAGAGGTCTCTCTAATTAGTGAACAGGCTGATGCCTATGACTTGTTCTTCCATCTATTTTTTTATCCCTTTTCAGGAAGAAAAACAACCTGCAAACCCAACCCAGAGTGAGTAATTTAGCTTTTCTGAGGAGAAAAATGGCAGCTGGGACTGTTTGGTAGTAGACCATTCTGCTGCCCGCTAAGAGCTTGTGCACGCACAGTGTGTAGGAGGCAAAGCTCTGAAACTGCTGTAGATGTTTTGGTGGAGAATAATCAGTAATGTTATTCCATTGGAGGTGTAATAACTTTTTAACTAATATTTTGAATGAAAGGTCAAGCTCATTAAAACACTTGAATTTAATGTATTTTATCAAGCTGGAAGTTTTGAGAAGGGGATCCAAACATTAAAATACTTTTTCTATATTTTAATCGGAATGTTATGTTTTAAAATGTGTTTATTAAATAATGCTAAAACAGAAGAATTGCCACACTGGATCACACTGACATTCTTTCTAGCCTAGTATCCTGTGTCTGATAGCAGCCATTAAAGAGAAAATCGTGTACAGGAACCCAGAAGTTCCCTAATTCTTCATATGACCCATCTCAAAAACATGTGTAAGTGGATGCATGGGGAACATTGAGAACAAGATAAGTGTTAGATACTTTTCTTTTCGTGCTTGCTCTCCAGCTACTTTCAGCTCACGGAATCTCTGAGCCAGAGATTGTTTCTGTTTATTAAGAAACTCTTGAATGATTTCTTTTCTGTGAACTTGTCCAGTTTCTCCTTGAACCCATGTAAATTTTTCATCTCTGTTGCATCCTTTCACAACAAATTCCACAGGTCTACTAGCTATTGCCTGAAGAGCCACTCATGTTTTGAAGGTGGCTCCTACTAGCTTCATTAGCTGCCGTCTAGTTTGTGTTGGAAGGAGCAATGAACAGTCAGTCAGTTACTATCCTTTGCTTTTCGTGTCACTTGCCTCTGGCATAGTCCCTTGAAATCGGGCTCTTTGGTCCGAAAGAGGGCATTTTTCAGGTGCCAGTTCTTATATACTTAAGTAATTTTTGCTGAAACAGTGCACATCTGTGAGAAGACAGATATTTCTTCACTAACTGCTTGATTTTATTTTTTTTTTAATTGAAAAGGAGAGGTGCTATTTGGGCACCAGTGCTTACTAGTGTTTCAGGATTGAAGTCAACCCTAGGAATAGCAACTACAACTGAAGTGTAGGCTGTAGGGGGGATGTTTACTGAAGAATTGCTTGACCCTGTGGAAATGACGGGTACTACAGTAAGAATGAGGAATTCTCATCTGTGTCTCCAGGAAATGGCAATTCCTGTATAGCTGTTCCTGTGGCCATCTTTTAACGTAGTTAGAACATCAGCGTAGCAACTCTTAAGTTTCGGTGTCTTGATGATATGTATCATAAAAAAAATAATAATAAAGAAACAGTAGGATCTTTCTGAAATAGCAGGTTTCCTATGTTAGTATTACAACTGTTGCAACCAGGCAAAGCAAACAAAAATTCAGCTCTTGTAATTGTAGTTGTCTTTTGGTCTGCTGTGTTGATAGTGCATTGTCAACTTCCATTTTTTAATTATGATCATATATATGAGTACTTTCGTGAAGAAGAGTAAATTTAGTGCTTATTGGTTTTCTGTAAACTTCTAAAGCCTTTATTTAACTGGGTGATTTGTAGAAGATAAATGTGTAAGAAATAGATTCTGAAAGCCACGTCTTGAGGTCTTATTAAGGTCTTAATGGCTTGTAACTTAAAGTGTTTCCTTAAAAGCTGATTTTAAATAATAATCATAGATTTATAAAAATTTTTTTGGGTCAAATTGATCGCTATCACGAAGACAAATCTGAAGACACTTGTGATGCATTTTAACTCAGTGGTTAATTTTTTGTTGCCACTACTGATAGGCTATCATATCAGTTCTTGTGGAGTACAGGTGAACATAGATAAATGAAATCCAGGTCTGATCCTGCAGTCATTGGAGTATATGCTTAAATTTGGTCATAACAATACCTGTAGAAAGCTAAGTGTCTGCATAAATGTTTGCCGCATCAGTAGCTACAAATGTAAATTTGTCAAACTTCTTAGTGACATACTTTTGTTGCCTCAGAACAAAACTGATTGTCAGTTTTTTATTGATAACACAATCTAAAAAGTACCGGGAGCTTTTCATTAGTCTAAGCTCGCATTTATTTGATTGGAAGAGCAAGAAGTTAATCTCTGAAGAGACGCTTAAGTCATTTAGGAACATAAATTCCATTGACTTTGTACTGTGAGAGGAGTAGAATTGAACTGAAGCAGATCATTAATTTTGGAAGTTAAGCAAACTGAAAAGTGCAGTTGATCACAAGTATCAGGCAGCATATTGCATTATGGAGGTCTCATTCTTGTATGAATCTTTGTAAGCCTAAATGAACATCTGACTGTAAAATTGTTGAAAGACTTGGTCAGGTATGGGCAGGGAGAATTAGCAAAATGTGATTTCAGAACTTAATTAGGAAAGCATTATGTTTAAACTTATTTTTAATTGCTGTTTAGAAGTCATGTTTATTCACTCTCGAGGATGTAGGAAAAGCGTTGTGTAACGCTCTCTTCAGAATCAGTGTCTTTGCAATAGTTTTTGTACTGCTCTTTTCTTTGCCAGCACACATCAGTGGTGCAATAGTAGGCAAAAGACTCCAAAATCCAAGAAAAGCTTTAAGTGAAAACCTTAGAAGATGGTTGAAACGTTACAATTAAGTAAAATTACCTGTCCGTTTTTGCTATGAAATGTAATGGTAGTTTGTTTGCTTCTTGACTACTCATTGATTGACTATTTGTTTGGCAGTAGCTAGGAAGACTGCAAAACTTGTTGTATCACTCTTGTTTCAGCTATCAGTTGTCTTTCTGTGCCTTATCAGGCTGCTTGACAACTGTTTAATTGAAAAGTTTCACATGCTATTGAAGTGTTATTGTTAGAATAAACACTTAATTCCAGGAGGAGGATATAATCTCATGGCTTGATAGTGAGAGACACAGTGTAGGGGGAGGGATGCTATCACTGTCCTAGATAGGAGACTTGTTTATTTTATAAATACAGATTATTTTTTCTGAATAGCAAAGGACAGAACCTTGGCTAATTGTAAATATCTCTGAGTGGGGACACATATTTTACCGTCGTTCTGTTACAAGAACTTCCGCTGAGAATTCAAATGCTACATCCAGTGTAACAAATGGGAATCTTGTCTCTGAGATATTGCAGTAATAAGGGTGAAACTTGCTTATTTATTTTTGCTTGGGTAGTTGTGCATATAAAAAACCCCAGTAGTTAGCACTATGCTTGCCAAAAAGAAGCAGATGAGAAATGGTAGCAGAAGAATGATTTCGGATTGCTTCTACAATGGCTTGCCACTAGGACGAGGGGTACTGCAATGTTAAATATGAGTAATAGAGTGCATATACATACTTTTTCCACCCTGGATCTTGTTTTGCTTTATTGTCTGTGTTAACGTGTTATGCAGCTACAATACTTGTATGTTACTGCTGGTAAAAATGTCTTTCACAGATTCTAAATACAGTGGTTTAGAGGAACTATATCTACCTGGCTTTTTTGCCTAGCTGATGGTGACTAGATGGAAAGATGTTTTGTTTTTTTTTTTTTTTTTTTGGCCCAGTCTCTAATGGAGCTGACTTGTTAATGAAGCAAGTTCAGAAATTGTGAGTAAGGGAGGAGACTTCATTTTAATTCTTTCAAGGATTGCTGATATTGTACAGCTAAAGTTATTAGGGTAAAAATACTGATTTTGCTTGGAGGAAGTTTGTGGCCATAGTCATGTTAGAGCTGGTTATCCAGAATAGTTACAAAAAACCCCACACAACAACACTGAGCACTGGGGAATTAAATTCAAACTTTGCTTCAGTTTAATTGAAAGCAATGGACACAAGTACTTACAGCGGTTTTGATCTTTTGCTCACTACAGCTCTTCTAATTTCCTTTGTTTGTCAAATCCAAATGAATCTTTGGATCCAAACAGAGTGCATCCATTGAGTGATTTTGTTGTTGTATAGAATTATGGTGCTCTCTTTAGTATAGGTTGTCGGTGTTGCACAGGAAGCTTTGCATAAGTCATTAATATGATAAATTTGAGCTTTTGGCAGGGGGGATACCTTCACCAAGAACCCTAAACTTTTCTGTTGATGAATAGGCATGAAAGTTTGCATTGCACTTACTGTCTTTAAAAAGTCAATGCTAAGGCTTTTTATTATCAGTTTAAGGAAGTGGAGAAGTTAACGGATTTTTAGAACTTTTGAGTTGGTGATTTTTAAGAAAGCATAGTTAAATGCATTCTGTGAGGCTTCTGATGTTTCATAGACTAACAAAAGGTTGCTTTATTAGTAGCTTTAATGAACAAATCGCTTTATTGGCTTAGACATACTGGTTGCTTTGTCGGTCCAAACAGCTATGGGTTCTTGTTTCAATTCACCATTGTGCTAGAGTAGAGAAGTGATAGCCATTGACCTTCTGTTAAAGCACAATAAAAAGTTTTTTGTGAAGAAGGAAAGTGTGCAGGGAAAAGAGCAATGCAGTTCTCTGACTTGAGTTCAGCAGCATAAAAATCAAGAGACCGTGTACCTCTCCTATTGCTTTTCTTGCTAGGTGGCTCAGTATAGTGAACCACCTGAAACAAGAAAAGGCGAGACTGACTTTCTGAAGGCTGTTTTTTATGGAACCTGTGTGTAAAGTAAGAAGGTATTCGTATTGTAGCTGTAAGGAAGCATATCAAGTGGGTACTCATTTAGTTCTGAATGGAAAGTGTGTTAGTCTTAAAAAAAAAATTCTTTTTTATTATTGATTGTCTTGTTTGTTTTATTAAGTGATTAACACGCATGACTTAATTCAGTCGAAGGCTATGGCTAAGTGACCATATTTTATTTCTTTAATTACTTCCGAAGAATTTGTTTAAATGAGCAAATAGTATTTTTTTTCTGGCTGTATGGTTAAGACAAAGAGGTAATTTGTCAGATGCTTTAGAGTTTTGTTAACGATAATAATTAGTTCTCAAAGTTGATGTCTGTGTAATGAAATGATGGTAAAGCAGGTGGGATGACATTGCAGTCCCCCAGCTCATTCTTGGGAGTTACCAGATTGCTTTAAAAACTTATTTTACTTGTAAAAGATGAACATCTTCTTGTAACTAGAAGAATAGCGTTGCAGTTGAAGCTGGGGATTCAGATAGATTTGCCAAATGTATTTACATTACATAACACATGAGGTTATAATCATGGTTAAAAGGATTAAGAACTTTCTTTTTAATGAAAGCACTGTACGAGAACAATTTACCGTTCTCTGCAAATATTTTTTTTTTTTTTTTGGGGGGGGGGAGTAAGGTGCGCCTCGGTTAAAAGGATTAAGAACTTTCTTTTTAATGAAAGCACTGTACGAGAACAATTTACCGTCTCTGCAAATATTTTTTTTTTTTTTTTTAGGGTGGTGGAGTACAGTGCAGCTCAGATGTTCTGTAGCTGGCTGGTTTCTGGTTTGCAGATTTGCACTGGAGCACTGGTCATTTGGTAGGAGCAGCTGCTGGAATGTATTTTACACTTTAGTTATACTTCGAGTTTTATTGTAGGGATCGTGTTGTATGCTTGGTGGTTATGATGTGTTGGGCCTAGTTCATAGTGGTGTCTCTACTTGTATTACAAGAAAGTGTTTGAATTACTGCTTTTTCTCATGGAGCAGTTTCGTGCCCTACGGCGTTCCTAATTCCTCAGGAAAGCAAGTTTTCCCTGAAACAATTTATTGGGGAAAACTATGACAAGCAGTGAAGCTTTTCTTGCATAAATTTATCTAGATTTAATTTTTGAGACAGTTGCTCCCTATAAACTTGGTTTTGAAGTTAGGAATGAGATTGGGTGAGCTTTTATATGAATACATAGAGGAGAAGCAGCGCACTGAGAATGTGTTCAGACTGTGCATTGCCGATCCTGTTCAGAGAGGAGCTGACTTGCCATCATGCTCTGGTTAGCAGCTATAGCTTAGCAGTGCTATTTAGAGGAAGTTTTTCTTACTTTCTTTAGTTTTCTTCTGAATCTTATAGCATCAAAATGTGGTTAATGTAAAATTTGCATGGCTTTGCATGGAGGAAACTTAGAGCAGGAAAGCATATTTTTCATTTCCCCTTCCCATGAGGAGATGGGTTGGAGTTCTTTGTTGCCACTGTACGCAGTGCCCTCTTTCCTACCTCTTCTGGTTACTGCCTTCCCCGCTTTTCATCTTTCTCTCTGTGGTCTTTCAGCATGTGCTAGGAGGTTTGTTTTGCTCTTTAGTGTGTTCTTTTCTTTGGTGCTATCTCCCTATCTCCTTCTGGCTGCAGTTTTTTTCCTCTCCCCCCTTGCTTGTCCAGTTCTGCCCTCCCACTCTTGTTTTGCATTTTAATGCTGTTTCAGTAGTTTTATACGTCTTCAAAATGCTTGGTTTTCCTTTGTGAGCCTGAAAAATGACTTGAGTCAGCCCTGATTTTTGAAGGAGCCACTTCTTCCAGGGGCCATGTTAGCACCCCCTTCTGCCAGATATTCACAGATGTTCCTCAGCAACTCTGTGCTTGCCACTGAGTCTGTACCTCAGCTCCCTGATGTACAAAATTAAACTTATGCCATCAGAACTGCTTAGAATCAATCAAGGTATCTGAGTTTTTGGAAATTATAATGGTTACTGTAAAAATACTGTAAAAGTAGTCAACAGAAATTTAGTTCAGAGGCAGCAGTTGGCTAAACACAATTCATATTTGTAAATTCTTAATGTCCAAAGTATCGTTATGAGTAATGGAATGGAAGAGGTTGTGTGGCTTTGAATAATACTTTTTAACCCTTCATCCTACTATGTGGAAACTTGTGTTTTAACAGCCCGCTGTTGGGGAACTGGTTTTGAGGTTGTGTTGATATTATAATGACTGCGCACCATCTGTAACTTGAGTATGTGATGGCAACTGATGCCAGCTGTACATGTCAAAGAAAACTGGTAATTCTGGTGCAGTTTTCATTGGAAAGATAGATTAAGTAAAGATAAAGAAATAAAGCAAATTGCAGAATTCTAGCTGAACAGAGCTCTGCTGCAGTTAGCTTTTCATTATACATTCCTTCAACATCAACTTCCTAAACATCTATCTCAATAACAAATGGCAGGCCACAAACTGCATGTATTGAAGAAAGAAGACACAACTAACAAAAGTTTGTTTTAAAACCAGCAACCATCTGCAAGATACAATAAAATGTGTACTGTTTAGCCCTTAGATATCACTGCATCTGCAATAAGGAGAGTGCATTTGATATTCATCTTTCAAAATATATACCTCAAAACACTATTCCTCTAGAGAAATAGTAAAATCTTTGAATATCATGCAAGAACTTGCTGCGGTACAACAAGAAAAGTCCCTGCAGTGGCTTAGCATTGTGCCTTGGAATCTATACAGAAAATTATTAAACATTACCAGCTATAGTGGAAAATGCATGTGGAAGAAATTTCTCTCTGACCCTCTTCCCTAGCTTTCTAATAATCCCCTACCTTCAAGTTCATGATCAGAGCCAAGCTTTTTGTAGGTGAATTTGCATCAAATAGTACCAGGCCCTGCAGAGCAACAAATGCAAAGCTTGCCAATGAATCTTCACCATCCTATGGTAAATATTTGCTCTCCTCCCCACTAAAATCAACAAAATCTGTGGGTCTTACATACTCGCACACCAGAATGTAATGTACTCAGCACAGTTCACCAAATGTTCTTATGGGAGTAAAGGGAGGGAAAGCAAACAACTGCTAAGCACCCAAATGAACTCACGTCTACAAATGAGAAAAGACCTAACTACTCTATTCTTTCAGGCAAGCCGAGGTATCAAGAGGAACTGGGTAGTTGGAGTTTAAGCAAGGTGGGCCTAAAGGAACCTTCAGAAGACAAATCTGGGTCTTTAAGTATGGGATTATGCAGCCTATCATGGCCTCAAGAGAGGGGTTTTGTGGAATGGCATAAACTTTCCCACTCCTTTAAATCGTCAGTATATCAGAGGTAAATAGCAATTGTCTATTTTGCCCTCCTTGAATGACAAAGGCATTTTAACTTTTCCCATCTTCCTTGAAAAATCTCTCTCCATTCCACAGGTTTTCAGCCACCTCATATTAATTAACATAGCCCAGACGAAATAAGAGCTCATATTCTCAACTTGAAGTTGTTCTGAAGGTTGTTCTCTGTCTTTTTGAAATCTGGAGGTCTTCTGTAACTGCTCTCTTCAGCTATATCCGTTTGACTAATAGAAGAGATTTTTTGCTTTGTAGTATCAGTGCTTCTAATACTGTTCTGCAGACCAAAATCGTTGTCTTAGAAAACTCAGTTTCACTTAATTTGAGCAGAATGTTAACCTGGCCTTACAATGTTCAATTTCCCTATCTTAGAGTCTAGTTCTGCCTTGAGTGAGACTCTGACTCGTTCGCTTTCCATAGGGCTTCTGTCTTCATCACTGCCTCGCTAATTGGAAGTTATTTTTAACTCACGTAGCTGCCTTTTTCATCAGTCCTTTGGGGGTGGAGATGTAGACAGAGCAGTGGCATGATAGTTGGAAGAACTGGGGTTTCTATTCCTAGCTTCTGCCACTGACTTTCTTAGAAATTCTCTTATTTAAGATCGTAATATTCCTTTTGTGCCTCATCCTCTATAAAATGAGAGCACTTAGCCACATCTGTAAAATGTTTTGAGATCTTTGGGTAAACAGTATTCTAAGTATTTGTATTTGTTTCAGGGGATCACAGTCTGTGATGATTTCTTTGCAGAAAAGAAGCAGCACCAGTAGTTCACCATTCTGCGTTCAAATGGCAGTCTGTAACTTCTGTGATGTTCTTAAGTTAATGTGGTCTTTAACATATGTATAAATATTCATTGTTTAATGGGAGCAGTGACTTAAAATGAGTTGCTATTAGTTTTATTGGACATGAGATGTTTTAATGAAAACGGGGTTTTATATTAATTACTTCAGTGTTTGTTTTAGCAGGTGCTAAACTTCTGTCCTGTTGGTATTGCTCAAAACACATTTAATTAAACATAAATATTGTTTTCCTGTAATGCATGCAATATCCAAGACAGACTCACAAACTGCAAATGAGAAGTTACTCTGCTTAATGGTCCACATCTTATGTTTCTTCACTCTCATGGAAACAGCTTACTGCTATAGTTGCTGCATTAATCCATAATCCAATAAAGGGGATTTACTTGAGGGGTTGAAGGCACAGAGAAGAAAAAGAATGTGTCTGTAGTGCACTGTGGGCAACAGTTATGCTAAAAATAAGATAGAGCTCTTGAATGGCCCCGTGTTTGCCTTTCTCAATGTGTGAGACATACACACTAAAGTTTTTCACAGTAAAATTTTAAGGTGTGATTATATCCTTTCTCCTACTCCTCAAGGAAAAAGACCACACCAACAAACCAAACAATCAACTCCCCAGGCCCAAGTTGTTCTTCCTGTTATTTCAGCTGTCACAAATGCAGGGATAACCGGGCCACTACTTAAATCCATACAGTTGGCCTGCATTAAATATCGTATGATATTAAATGAATGCTGACCTTCCAGCTTTGGTAAGAACTATGTCAGTTTAGTGTACAACTCTACTGTGGTATACCTAGCACAGCTCTAGTAGCATATATGCACAAATATATAACCTCAAGACTTTTCTGAAATTAAGCATTGTATAGGTACATCTCATGTTGAAGGTCCCATGTAACTTACATGTAGTAAAATGTTTGAATTAAAGCCATTCCTGATTGCAAAGAATGCATATGAATGGCTTGTACCTGTAGCTGAAGGAGGGCTGGCAGATTCTGCATGTGGATTTTTAAAGCTTTAAAGGCAAAACTGAAAGAAGGAATGCATCGATATTTATTGACACTGATGACTGAGTACTGAAAGTTCAGTGACAGTCTGGTTTCTCCAAGGGTATGCTGACAGGCATTGCTACAAGTTCTCATGTTGATACTTTATTGCTAGAATTGCACACTTTTTTCTTTTTCCTCAAAGGAAGCTAAGACCTTGATGTATCTTTTGAGTTTGGTGCTTCATAGAAACCGAATGCAGGATCTTCGAAAAACATTAGTTGTTTTTGCTAGAGTTTGAAAGGTACAATTATGTGACTCAATCTCTGGAAAGTGAGCTCTGTGGAGTTTTTGACTCTAAATGTCAGGTGCAATAATTTTCATTCCTTTCCCCTTCTTCTGATGTGAAGGCTTTGCCTATAATTTTTAATGAAGTTTGTACAGAGCTCTGAAGAAACTTTATCAAAATGCTCAGACTTCTGAGAAAAGATGTTAGTACTTACCTTTCTTCTTTTGAATATGGGTTGACTTCTATGAGCTGTTAAATGCCCTGTCCGGATCTTGTAAATCACTGTCTGTAAGATAGACTGTTCATACTTTATTTGAAAATGTTGCTCGTTTCCCATGTCTGAAATGAATTTCGCAAAATAGCTGCTTTTTAATGCTTGAAAATTTCTCATGCTGGAATCGTCATTTAATGAACTAGTGCTTTACTCTGATTTCCAGTGTACAGTTTAGATATGAATAATGGTACTGCGCTCTTAGGGATAGATATAAAAGTCTGGAAATCATTTGTTGCTCAGATACACAAGTATCTTCCTGTGGGTCAAATTAATTGGAAAGAAGTTTTGAACAGGATTAAGCGAAGATATATGAATTATAGGCCTAAACTTTGATTTTGGCACCTGCCATCATGTGATACAATCAAAGCCTTGAGCTGTCTACAAAATGCTCGAGCCCGTGGGCTGCAGAGAGAAGCCTGCAGACATCACCAGAGTGTAATCCACAAAGCATTGCCTGCCTGGAACTGGAAACAGCACAGGCAAAAACTGCTGTGAGTGACTGGGAGATCTTGAAGCAAGGTGAGGAGAGGCAAAAAATGGCTCTAGCAAGCTTGTCTCAGTTTGAGTCCATGTTCTAGGTAGTAGTGAAGGGCAGGGGAGCTTGATGCATCCCTCCGGGTCAGATAGCAAGCAGGCAGATCCGGTGTTCTGGCCTGCAGCTCCTCATTCCTCTCTCAGCTGGCAGTGGACTAGTTGCTTCTAAAAATAGTACGTTACAGATGCTCCTGTTGCCACTGCATGAAGGAATGGGATCCTCCTGCTTTGTGTGCGTAGAATTACAGTCCCTGAACACGAGCAGAAGCAGAGCTGCAGAAACCCATGTCTTGGTGGATATTGGTGTCTGGAGCACCTGAATCTGCTTGTGGTGCTCATCAGCTGGCTTATATATTGTTTCTTCTAAGTGTAGGTTTTGCAGGTCTGAATACTGTCATGCTAATTTAAACAGCAGCCAGCAGGAGGGTCTAGCACGCAGTATGCCATTAGAAAAGATTGACTTTTTTCCTTTATTTTGAGTGTGGGAATTTGTAAAAAGGACATCCAGATTTTTGGAAGGAAATACTCCTCAGATTAGATTGTTAAAGTAGAATTCTTTCAGCAAAGACAGTCTTTTTTTTTTTTTTTTTTTTTTAAATAGAGTGTCATTTTAGGCGGTTTCATTTTTACACAAA
>NW_008795709.1:1271458-1330945 GCF_000699145.1 Aptenodytes forsteri | reverse complement strand
AAGATTGGTCCATTTAAAGTCAGTTTCATTTTTACCCTTACCTTCTTGTGCTTCGCTATTGAAGTGGTGGTTACTGGGAGAGAGTACTGTATCCCATTTAAGTTTTAATTCTTTTCTGTTTGTTCATTCTGAGTGTTGCTATTTTATAAAGTCAGAATGTTTTGTTAGCAAACAAATGGGAAGTATAAAGCAAACAGCCCTTCCTTCTCTAATAAATGCTTCCATTATTCTTTCTTATTAGTTAGATAGAATTTTATGTCATGGGCCAAACTTGAGTTGGTAGCCAAGCTGGAAATGATAATAATGTCTCAGTTGTGGGAAATGGATAAAGTTACTGATAAACTTCTTATTTTGAAAGGTGCCTGGTGTCTTCTTGAGAGTCTTTTGTATTTAATTAGTTTAGGCTTACTGGCTTTGCTAACTCTTATAGTAATACTTTCTCTTTCTTTTTTTTTCTTTTTTTGTGTTTTACTTTGGGGTTTTTTTGTGAGATTGGAATTTAATATTATACTGATAATATGATACCTCAAACTATTGGAAATTGTTGGCATGGATTATAAAGAATTGAGTTTTATCCAGTTAAAATAGGAGGATACATGTAATGAATGCAATATTTATTTTCCTGTTTAAATACTAATATCATAAAAATATTTAGATGGCCACAGAGCGGAAAGATCTTGCAGGATAATTTAACAATACTGCATATGAATCTGGATGCAGACACAGATTTAGCCATTAATCTGAATATCTCAATTTACTAGAGTATTGCACAAAAAAATCGGTGGCTGTATGCAAGTTACCGAGAACCTGAGACATGTTCTCATTGAGAGTAGTTTCAAAGCTGTCCCAAGAATTGTCTGCCTATCCAGTACCTTGTGGTAATTCACTCTTAAAATAACAAAGGCCTGGATCAGCTGAGCTTACATGTGTGAGAAATCATATATATATAGATGAATGGACCAAATGCTTCAAAGGGGTCCGTTGGATTCTGGGTATGCAGTAGAATGACGGGTATGGTGCTGTAGACCAGAGTACTTATGCTATTTGTGTCTCTCACAATTAGCTACACATCCATATTAACATAGAGAAATGTTAGATGCCTTTGGTACAGACTCTTATCCAAGACCATGTTGGGGAATTTCTTGATTTTTTTTCACTTCAGTGATGTTCTGCTTGCTAGAAAGCGAAATTTATTCTGTCTGCTGGTACAAGGTAAGTAAACAGTTTTCCATACTTGGTGCTAAATTTAGACTGATTGTTGAAAGAATTTGAAAGACCCCAGGGACTGTTAAGAGTTGCTTTGACACACCATTCTTTAATCTTATGCAAACTAATCCAAACAGAAAATAAAATTGCAAACCCTCCTTAATATCAGAGACTGATTGCTAGGCTCTTTGGCTGTTTCAGTAGAAAACTTGGCATCTTATCTCTTTTGACACTGCAAATTCCCATTACTGTAAATTTGGCTGCCTTTCTGCAGGTATCTGCATCTGTGTTGCTCTGTGAGGTTTTTTTCTTCGTAAATCATGGTCTGAAAATAGGTATGGAGAGTACTGCTTTAGAACAGTAACAGAGAATAAGCTTGTCTAACTTTATATGCCCAATTTAATGGCACTTAAGCCATTAAAAGACTGGTGTGCAAGGTCAGTAATAAGTTTTTGCCTACACAGTAGTTTTTCTTTAGTCTGAGAGAAGATGTTTCATTACCCCTACCAGGAGAGGTGAGCCTCAGTCTCTGAAAGCATCATCGAAAGAATGCCTTGCCATTTCTGTTTACTCTCTCTTCCAATTGTAAAACAGAATTGTTGTGCGAGTAGTTTGATTCACTGGGTTGGAACTGTTTGAGGTTATCGTGGATTACTCATGGGAACTATTGCATCCTGAAAAGTTGGTTATTCCAATGCTTATAAAAAATTAAAAGAAAAATCCTCTACAGCCAAGGTATCATTGGTGGTAGTTTCAGACAGATCCTAGGAAAATGAGTCCTTGATGGGACCAAAAGATCAACGTTAAATGCTCTGTTAATGTCCTATTAATGTTTTGTATTTCTTTGTGTGAGGTGGCATACGATTGCTTCTTCCTTCTCCCTCAGTTAACTGAGTTAACCTCAGGGAGGCTGTTGAAACTTCCTTATAGAAAACTGAGAAAATACACAGATTAATGCCTAGGCTGTTTTGTTGCTTAATGTTTCCACCAAAGTCATCCTAATCACATCCACATCTGTAAGCACGCACTGGCATTCATAGATCTGTTAAATTGTCTCCATCTTTCAAACAGGACAAGCTTAATGCTGTGCCTTACCTCTTTGTGATTGTCTGTTTGAACAGTTGGTGGTCAAAATGCACAAATAACTGTTAATCTTTCACAGTGACCATAGGTTAAATTTCAGTGCCTTTGTAAACTTAACTTGAAGTTATTCTCACTGTAGCTTCGTATGTATGCTGTGGCACGCATTTGTTTTCTTCATGTTACTGCTAAATTGCTGAAATAATTTCCTCCTTGTCCAGCAGTTGCAGACTTATGTTCAGTTCTGTTTAGTGGAACCAAACCTTTATAACCATAAAGAATGAGGTCAGATTGCATTGAAAATGCCCATTAAGTTTTGATTTGAAGGTTTTAAGGCTGCACAGATATAACTGAGGACCTAATTGGGATTTAGAATTTCTATTGCTGTATATGAAATCAGAATAGATCATCTCAACATTCTTATTCTATTCTCTGTTACCAGCTCTGATAATTAGCATCCACTTCGATCCAAAATTTCAGTCAGCCCACAGGCGTTATTCACCAACCTCATTTCTTCCTTCAAAATAAAAAGGAGGAGGCAACACCAATAACTCAAAGGTAGCTCTGAATCTCCAGCTGAATCCTGGGTCATCTTGACAGACAAGCTGAAACAGTTCGTTCCCTTCCTGTTACCTTGGATGTATAACTGTACCATTGAGAAAATAATTTTGGCATACCATTAATATTTTGCAGCGTGTATGGATTGGGGGTCAGAAGATCTCAAAAGCATGCAACTGAAGATCTTATGCCCATGGCAGTGTGATAAGGATACTCTTTTTGTTTTGTCACCAGTGTTGCACTCAAAAATGCATGTATTTGACAGAGTTCTTTGCAAGCTTTTTAGCTTCTTGGACTCCTGATATAAAATTTTGCAATTAAAAAAAATGCCTGTGGTTGCAACTTATTGATGCTCTGTTTGGAGTTAAGTACTGTGCTGTGTTTGTATGATGTGATCTTTCTGAAGCAATGTCAACTGTGACATTAGTAATGGAGGAGTACACTAGAGGAGCTCCACTTCATCCGTGTTCTAGTTTATCATCCATCTACCTTAAAGCTTTGCAGTGGTTACCTGAAGTATCTATTGCTTTTGGATATGGATAGTAAAGCACACTTTAAATACTGCATAATGATGTTCTCTAGCCTCTTCCTTGTTCTGTCATACGCCTGTAGTGAAGTAAGTCGTTAAGCAGTGTTCTGAGCTGATGAAGGAAAAAAATCCCCTTTGTCTTTTGTAGATATTTAGAAAACCCGTGTTCTGAAGGTGTTCACTCAGCTTCTGCCTCTTCAGCTTTGAATAGCAGTATTGATGTTTACAGTGAATTGTGATTATTTAAATTAGATCTTTGAAATACAGCAAAATGAGTTTATTTTCTGTTTTGGGAAGCCACCATGGCTTTGAACTCCGAAGCGTTTCCTCCTTTATCTCCACTAGAGAGCACTACCAGCTGCAGTGCTAAGGCCTCTCATGAATTTACCAAAATGTTGATTGTGACCTGACAGTTGGTCCTGTGTAAAATGTCATTAGAAATTCTATTAACCTCCTGTTATCTTGTCACATGTGCTCATTAAGAGAAACTAGAGCCGGAAGGGACTTTGGGAGATCATTGAGAGCCTTCTTCAAGACAAAAATACACTGTATCTAGACCAGTGTATGTCAGGAATGTTTTGATCTCTCTTTAAGTCTTCAGTGAAGGAAAGTCCATGTTTTCCCTAGCCAGTTTCTTCTGCCACTTTGTGATCTGTAGACTTGCCCTACCGCTTTGCGCCCCCTTCTCCCCGATGTCACCTTTCCTGCACCTCAGTTCCATTTTTTCCCTCTATGTTTGCTGTAGGTAGGATAAATAGTATTTGGTTTCTTTCCTCCATACACACGTGCTTTTTGCTTTTAAAGAGTGCTGTTTTCCTTTCCTCACTCTTGTCGTCTAAGCCAGAGGTTAACAAATCCATGTGGCACTGTAGCATCGTCAGTGGTGCGGGCATCCAGTGGTGAGACAAGTGCATCTAAAATCATTACCAGTGTCAGTTCCTGGCTCTGCTGGGCCATATAATGCTCTGAGGTGGCTTGTGTGTCAGCTGTGGTGCATTGCCAGTGCTCAGGTGTTCGTGCTTTATAACTTGCATCTTGCTGAGGGGCTACCGTGACCACAGGAGAGCCGTGCATGGCTGATGCCTGCCCTTAGCGATGCTGTAGGGGTTGGGAGCACTCCTGTGCTGGAGGCTGAGGAGGTGGCAGCAGCAGAGGGAAGAGTGCTTGTGGCCTGGGGGTGCGCTATGGAAGGGGTCATGCTGAACCTTGCTAGTTTTGCTATGCTGCGCTAGGCTCAGCGACAAAAAAAGGTGGAGAAGCACTGCTTCAAACTGAACAACTCCAGTTTCTTCAGTCTTTTGTTGTAAGCTGCCATTCCAGGCTTTTGATTGTTGTTGTTTCCTCTACTCATAGATAAGATGGTGAAGACTGAAGTGTTTCTTCTGTTCGATTTGTGAAGGTGTGGTCAAAGGAATAAACATCAATAGGATTTTTTTTTTTTTATTTGCAGTACTTCATCTTTTGTTGAAAGTGGCATTATGGAGAAACTGATTTTCACACTTGTGGATTCAGGGATGCTGGTACCTTTTTCATACTTGAGTTACTCATTTCTCTACACTTGCTTCAGACAGTATAGCTTCAGGTGAAACTTTGGACTGACCTAGGGAAGAACACAAATGACAGACTACTTTAATGTCCAAAAGTCTGACTTCTGTTTTATAAAACGTAGAATTAGTTCTCTGTGCTTGTTCAGTCACTGTTTTGTGTTTGCTGTCTCCAGAGTGGAGGGCAAGGATTTAAAATCGAGTATGACTACAGCTCCTCCCAGTGGCGGGTCTTTCTCTGCTTCTGTTTGCTGTTAAGGCAATGCCAGACTAAGTGGTATGCTGAGAAACACCATCCATTTTTTACAGAGGTGCGAAGGGGTCATTTTATGCCTGACTGGTGGGATCAGTACTAAGGAACTGACTGTGTATCTGTAGCAGCCCACTGGACAGAAAGACTGCCAGAAACATTGATAAGGTCTGCTCCCTCATTCAACATTATTTCATGCTGTCTCAATACAGGTTTGAAAAATAGTGTGTCGCCACAAAGAAAGAAAATGCTGCTGTTGTTTTGCACATGCGATCACCCTGGTTCTGCCTGCAGAAAATATGTGAGATTCATATTCTATCCACATAGTTAAACCTCTCATCCCAGCTCTCATCATCTGGCATCATGATTGCTGCAGCATCCCTTTATCAGGCCTTTACAAATGCAGTCTTGCTCTTGCTGTATCAACTCAGACTATTGCTGCATGCTGAATTTTATTCTTGTACAACAAGCCGTTTCAGAAGTGTTTGGGCAGTGCTTCCAGGAGGCAGTGGAGGAGATATCATGATTGTTGGCACCAACTGTTTTTGCCTCTATGCCAATCCATGTAATTTTGAAATCTTTTCTGTGCTGTTATTTGTATATATATAATGCCTCTGTGCCTCTGTGTATGTATACACACACAATGTGAATATATAACAATGTTTCATATTGTTAAAAATCACACAGGATTTTTGAAAATCATTTACTCATTAGACTTTCTCTTGCATTTCTGATTGCACAGGCAGTTGCATTTATTGAATTCTGTTCCAGTTCTGCTTACAGTATTCCCTTTTTCTTACATCCTTAATTGGTAAGCATCTATACGCATCAACAGACTTGCATTGCAAAGTCTGTCCTTGGAGGTTTTTAAGAGCTGACTGGACAAAACCCTGAGCAACTTGGTCTGAATTCAGTATTGACCATCATTTGAATAGAAGGTTGGGTTAGAGACCTCCTGACATCCTTTAAGTCTAGACTAGTCTGGTATTTTTTCTTTTTATGTGTAGAATGAAAATCTGGCGCTCTAGTCAGGGCCAAAGCTTCAGTGCTGGAGGACTAATACAATGGCGAGTCAAGGGCTCAGCTTCCACTGACTCCTATCAGTGTACTGGAGTGCCGAACAAATATCAGAAATACCCTGCATTTTCCTGTCTCTTTGCTTTGGGTGGAGTGCTAGGATGTGCTTCAGGGAACGTGCACAGCCGCAAGAGAAGCCTCCTGGCTCTGAGTATGTATGTACTCCATACCCTGTGGATGATGTAAAACTTTGAAGTGGCTTGAGCATCATTAGTGATGTGCGCTTCACATCTTGATAACCTCCGTTCTTACCTGTTAGATTATACTGGCCTCATCTCTGTATGGTTGCTGTCCTTCACCTCCATTATTACATCAAACAAATACTGTTTATACTTTCTTCCCTTTTTTTTTAAATTTTTTTTAACTTTTATGGCTTCTCCCTATTTTGGCAGTCAGCTGTAAATCATTAAAATATTGAGACCAGATATTAACAAAAATTCATTTGATAAGAGTTTAAAAAGGTCTATCAGTCTTCTGTTGTAAAAGCAAGTGATGACATTTTTTTCATAAGAAAACATTATATTTCTCTCTGACCAGGCTTTACTTGAATGATCAAACCATAAGGTCATTATTTTTTGTATTACTGAGGGAGTAATATTTTTGCTATTTGTAAGTGACTCTTTGTAAGTTTTGCTATAGTAGTAACTACCTAGTCAATCAATATCGATTCTTAAATCCCTTTTAATCTCTTGAACAAATATGTTTACAAGGAAAATTCCAGTTTGTTTAGAATCACGGAATGATTTAGATTGGAAGGGACTTTGGAGGTCATCTAGTCCAGATGCTGACTCAAAGCAGGGCCAGCTTAGATGAAGTTGCTCAGGGTTGCTATTTAGGGTAAGTTTTTAATATCTCCAAGAACAGATATTCCACAGCTTCTCTAGACAGCCTGCTTCAATATTTGACTGCCTGTGGTGTGAAACTTTTTTTCAGAACATATAGTCAGAATTTCTGTTGTTGCAGCTTCTGTCCGCAGCCTTTGTCCTATCATTACGTGCCTCTAAGAAGAGTCTGCCAGAGAGATTCTCTGCAGGATAGATTGTCAGTTATGCAGAGTTAAAGTCGCTTCGTTACTTTGCTGTGACAGTAAAAGGCCCATGACATATGAAATTACTTGAAAATATTTCTAGTCTATTCCTTTTAAGACATGCAAATTAATACGTTGGACCTTCTGTAGCAAGCATATAAATTTGAGCACTGGTACGGTATAAGCTGCTTTGTCTGGTATGAATTAGTGTAGGAAGATGTTTGTCTTCACAGGAGTTGTAGCTTTCAAAGGTATTTGGGATTTTTGATATGTGGAGAGAAGTTTGTCTTCAGTGAAGCCAAAGTAGGGTGGCTTATTATGGTGAAATATTCTTTGTTCGTTGTTCTGTCTGCTGTTAGAACTAGTCTTTCATAATTTTAGGATCTATGCAAGATTCTTACTTGGTCTGTGCTACCTAATACAAAGGAGGCTGAACCAAAACCGTTGAATTTTGGTCCCACGGGAGATCTAAGTTGTGGAAGGGAGCACAGACACCTCCCATCCTTTCCTTCAACTGCCAGTCAGCAGTTACTAGACTTGCAAAACTCTTAGCAGCCTTCCTCGAAGACATCTGAATCATTATCCTTTGGTAGTTAATGAATGAGCTTTTTAAAGGGAGCTGCTCTTGGTGGGTTTGGCCAAGGGTCACACTCACTTTAGGAATACCATCCCCTTCTTGCAGCCTGTGTGCTTTCATCTGTCCATCAAGTCTGATCCTTGTTTGGACTTTTTGTGTGCTTGTGTTATTTGGTACGTGAATTGTGTGCATTGTAAACTTTGTCAGCAATAACACTTTGCAGTAAAATGAAGGTAACTTAAAATAATGCATTAATTATTTCCAAAAAGATATTTTATAAAAATCAATTTTTAATGATTTGACATGTTTAAACCTCAACTAAAAGGTGCAAAGGTGAAGTTGCCCAGCAAGTTGCTCGTTGTTCATTGTCTCTGGTTTAACTTGAAAAGTAGCTTTCTTAAGAATTTGACACCCTCCCCCCCACCCTGCAGTATTCTCAGTGAAAAGGAATTCATGGGGTTTTTTGAAATAGGATCTCCTGGGACAGTCATTCAAAAAATAATGCTTTTTTTTTGTTGATGATTACTTTAAGTAGTTGTAGCAACTCTTGATTAATCAGTGTTGTGGGTTTGATCATCCCCCCCCCCCGCCTTTGAAACTCCATTTTAAAAATCTTTATCTTTTTGTGTAATATTTCCTATTGCTCAAATCTTGAGCTAGATGCATTTTGAATAATTAAATGAAACTGTACTTGCACTAGACTATTATCCACAGAAAGATCTTGGGTGTTTTCTAGCAAATTCATTAGATACCAATTGCAAATTGAATTTAGAATTCTGTTCCTTAACTTTAACACTTCAAACAACACAAATTAGTAACTTGATGTAATTTTTTCCTTTTTTCTTTGGAGAAACCACAAGTACATTTCCAGGGGGGCTCTTCATGCATATTACTCCACTTTGTTCCAGAGCTGAACATCATGAAAATATTCTTTAGCTGTCAAAGTCTCTTTTTGTAAGATAACATTGCAGCTAGTGATTTAATATGATAGCCAGCCCTTCATTCTTTAATGTCTGCGAAGAGAGTGCTGCTGTTTCTCGTCTTTTCCTTGAATGGCCTTTAGGAGGATGACTTGCCTCCAGTGAGATAAAGCTGAAAAGCAGCTGTCATTGCCCCGACGCAAAACAACCTAGCCGTCTTGACGGTGGCCGCTGCTGTCTTCTTGCAGGGGTGGCAAAAGAAGACCTTTTGCAGGAGTTCGTGGATTAAGCTCGTCCTGAGACTGCCTGCTGGGATGGTCTTAACTGAGAACACCTCTGTCTGCATTGTGGACTGAGCTGCTTATGAAGCAGCTCAACTGCTGCAATTAACAGTCAGGCATTTTTAAGGTAAACAAGCATGAATTTAGTTCGGGTCAGAAAGCCACTTTTATAATTCAGTTTCAGTTGCACAAAATATATGAATACTTAATAACGTACTTGCAGCTGTCTCTTTAACTGAAGTTTTGAAGTATATGCTGATTTGCCAGCTACTGGAGGATGATGAAATATTTAGCTGAATATAAAGTTTAGTAGAAAATTATTCTTTTGGGAAAAATTTAGGGGAAATGCTTTCTTAAATTTGGGTGAATTTTTAAACTTGTATGAAATGCTAGAATAAAAATAAAATCTTTCAATTGGAAACTGTGAGGGGGAGGGTTTGAAATAGAGTTATGGGCATTGTTTGTACCTAGAGGTGATTGTACAATGTTTTCTGCTCCTCACTGACACTATTTTGGCTAATGGGTTCAATATGTGACTGGTTGGCATGTTCCATGAAGGCTTACTTAATTGCATACATTGCATTAAAATACTGAGTAGAAAAAACAGTGGATAGGAATAGAAACTATTTGCAGAAAGCTGAGAAAATATGATTTTGAGATCCTAGAGATGACATGAAGAGTTCCTAAAGAACTTCAGCTTATTTGACATGCTCCAAAGATACTGCTGCTTAGCTAGGGGGGACTAATACTCAGAGACTGTCCTGAGATGAGTGTGTAAAATACTTGGAGGTATCTGCTCTGAAAGGTCCATGCTGCGTTCAGGAGTAGCAAATTGTGTGGCAGCTCTGAAGAGCATTGTGATAAAAGACAGGCTGACCATTGAAAGTGGGAACACTCAAAGTCAGGTTGTTAAGGGTCTGGGAACTGGACTGCAGTGAACCGGGGCTATGGATACAGGTGACGTATCCAGGTGTTAGGATATAATACTGGGAGGGACAGTGGCACTCCTTCATGGGAAAGGTCATTGACTGAGTAAATATAGAATTGCAAATAACTATTTTTTGTGTGTTTTAATATCATTCCTAGCTGTGAAGTCTAGAAGTACAATGTTTATGTAAAACTGAAATGCTTAAGATACATCAAGTAAAAAGCTCCAAGAAACAATGTGGGAGAATTCTTCCTCGTGTCTTGTTGATTCAAATCTTAGTTACTGAGAAATTCAGTATTTGTACCCAGACTGTATATGTTTTCTTTTATGCTGGTTTGAAAGCTTAGTGCATAAGAGTTTTAGAATTACTTAAAATTTTTGTGTTGTGGAATGCGTGAGACACAGGATGTACTAGGCATCCTGAAGAGTGGATACAGCAAATCGTAACAGCATCATAGCTGTGATGGGGTAGAAGAATGAGAGTAAGACCAGGCTTGTTGTGCAGTGAGGGGCAGGAGTGGGAAGAAGGGTAATATCCCTTATTATACCAGCGAACGAAAAGGGAGGGGGCGGAATTTTCTAGTGTATGAATTCTTAGGTCTAAATGGCAAATGATAAATTAGTTACACTGATTAATTAACTAAAGCATTTAATTTAATTGAAGTTGATTTAGTTATGTTATGGCAGACAGAAAAAAGCATGAGTAAACCAAGACTTCACCTTGACTGTGTCCTTAAGCACTCTATTTACAGTGCTACAACAAATGAAATAAAATGAGGTTTGTGTTTGAATGGCGACTACACAGAATGAACAACAATAGACTCTTTATGTCCTAAAAGGTCTTGGTGTCATTGTCTCACTCTCACCCACTCCCAACTAAATAAAAGAGGAAAAAAAAACAACCAACTCCCAAACAATGAAAAATAAACCAAACAATAAAACAAACCAGCTGGTCTAACAAGATCCTGTGCTATTCTGTAGGTTTTACGTTCTTCAATATGACCCTTAGGAAACTGAGCTGGGAATGGGTTGCTCAGGATGAATTGTACTAAGTACATTGCATCACCCATGTGTTGCTCATCAGATGTTATAAGGGGATTCTTCATTAGGTGAAGGATCTTTAAGAAAAACATTCTGTGTTGCAGGTAAACACCTTAGAATTACGTTGGTAAAAGCTCCACTTGTATTATTCTTTAGTTAATAAATTAGGTTAATAGTAATGTCAATTAGGGTAATAGTAATGTTATATTATAGTATTGTTTTCTGTCTTCAGGGTTTGGTTTTTTTAATGGTGCCCGCAGATATCCTGTTAATTAGCTCAAATATGATTGTCAAGGCTTTGCAGAGCATGTTAACTTTTCTGTATGTCATAGGTCAAGGAAAAAGCTTTTCTGAAGTCTGTTCAAACCTGGGTCTGAAGTCTGGAGCAAATAATGTCACGATCTTAACAGGAATGATAAGCTGCTTGTTCTTTAGGATCTCAGTTGTTCAGGTATCTTTTGCTAGTTTTTCTGCTCATCAACCTTGAATGTGAAGTGGTTGTCATTTAGGGTTGTTGCATATACTTGTACACTAATCAGTTCATCTTGGTGTTGCTTTAGGGAGAAAGTACTTCCTGAAGTTTGAAAACCAGTAAGTCTTATATATTCTAAAGATGGCTTGTAAATTGGATATTCTGGGACTAAAGATGTTCAGAACTATAGAGAAATTGAATATTTTCTCTTAATTATAAAAATAAAAACTGCTAAAAGGCATGTAATCAGATGTGAATTTTGCAAGATCCTTGTATTATACATACTTCTGCTTCCAGTTAATCATTTTAACTTATTAAACCTTACATGACTTTGTATGGCTTGCTTCATCTGCACTAGCTGCCTACTACTAAGTGGTTGCAGAGATGTGTGTATGTAAAACTTGGCTCCCAGTATGTGCACAGGTAACCTCACTGTGACCTCACTACTTAATTGGTCTTTCACATCTTGATATTAATTAAAGCTTGTTAACATCCAAGAAAATAATGAGCCTTAAAACACAAGAACTAGTTGTCATTTAGAAGTAAACTCTTGTTTTGGTAATAAGTAATGGAAGTCTGTTTAGGATGTTATATTGATGGCTAATTATCCTGTATAGCTAGAGTACTAGTTCTAAGTCAGTTCTCTTCTTCCCCTGGAATGTTGTGAGTCCACTTGCTGCTCAAATGCAAAGGCAACCGTGGATGATTAAAGGGCTGGAGTGCTTTGAGCAGCACGTTAGAGCGTGTCCAGCTCGAGCTCCCTCTGAGCAGCGTTCAGAACATTTATTGCTGCGGTTCTGCTCACAGTTTTGAGCGCTTCTTTCTCTCTGGCAAGCTGGCTCCATCATGTTAAAACCCTTAACATTTATTTCTCCTATACTCTGGTTACAGGAAAAGGAAAGAAAACTACTTATTTCTCCCGTTAGCAATTTTTTCTTGTCCTGTCTTCAAGAAGAATTGTATCCCTCTTTTTCTAACCCCTCATTACTAGTATAGTAAGTAAATAACTTAGTCTTTAACTTCTTTACCTTACCAGAGTGCTCTAATAGTAAGCATTAGTCCTCTTTTATAGACAAGGAAGTGAGGAATGGAGCAACAGATTTTTTCATCGGTATGGTGTATGACATCCATGGATTTGGTTGTGCTTGAATTCCTGTGATAACCCTGCTGTCTCAAACAGCAATATCCCCTGCCTCCCCGACCCCCTTCATCTCTCCTGTTCTCCTCTACCCTCCGCCTCACCGTCCACCTCTGTATTATGTTGATGAAGTCATGTATAGCATAGCAGAGTGATCTAGATTGGCCATCTTATGAAGTGTGGCCTTCTTTTTTCCTGGGTTATTTTTCATCCAAATCAATTTTCCTATTCTTCCCTCTCTGACTAAATGAACAATTATACCTCTGTATTCCCCTCTGTATGGGAGGGAGAGGGGTTTGAAACGAGGGATCAAAGGCAAGGCTGTGCAACCTGGCATAAACAACACTGCTGCTAAGAGTGAAACTAGTGTTAGGCTATAGTTTTTGGGTACTTTAAAGTAGGCAGTGCTATTGAAATAAATTCTTCTGATCAGCTTCTGACTCCTGACTACTTCTAGAAGTTTTGGAGCATTTGTGCAGCGAACTAGATTTCAGAACTATTGCAGGTTAAAGCTAATTATCTAGAGAACATCTAAAATGTCTGTGCAGTCTGCACAGATTCTTGTGCCAACACAAGGCCAGGGATGACATGGGGATGGAAACACCTGAGAGGGGAATGAAGTACATTTTTGAAACTAGTGTAAGTGGTTCTGCTGCCAGTGCTTGTCGGACTGCAGCAGCCTCAGGTGAACTTCCCTGCAGTGAGCACTGACAGTGGGTTACTCTAGCTCAGCAAAATTCAAGATGTGACTGTAGCGGGAGTTAGTAACGCCTGTGCTAGTGTGTGTTTAGCTAGTGTCTTGAATGATGGAGGGTGCTTCAGTTTTGCATTCTGGCACACGCTTAAAGCCTGTAGTGAAGCATCTGTACAGCTCTTGTTACTTGTGTTGTCTAGATTAAACTCATACATGATAATACCTCGATTTTTCTGTGTGGAAAATAGATGGTATGGCATAAATAGGTAGGGAGAAGCTAATTGTCTTTTATTTTCTGTCCTGTAGATAAATTGATAAATACAAATATATTTGATAGTTTAGAAAAGATTTAACTATTTCTTCAGTTCTTTTTGTATCCGTCTCTGATTTTTGAATGGATGAAAGTATTATAAGATGTATAAAAGAATTCAGTATATAGCAGTCATAAATACGGAATGTCCTTGTAGGTTGTTCCTTACTACTCAACTCAGTTCAAGAACTGACATCCTATATATTTTTGTGAACAAATTTTGCACTGCATCTCTATGTATGTGGATTTATTTTGCCACCTCCTTTTTGTTAAGAGGAGGTTGATGAAAGAATGTCGTTTCTGTTTACCTTGAGTTAGATTGAACTTCGTATTTTTATCTGTTTTACTTTTAGAGTTGAAGTTCACTTAGTCTTTGTTAAGGAAATGTGAAGTGTCCTCTAAGAAGTACAGTCTGCAAAATGCTCACTTTGACTGATAGCTTTGAATTACTTTCACTTTCTTTAGCTGGAGGACACAGTTTCCCTTCTAGGATTACCAGATTGATGATCTCATATGAAAAAAGTGAACAGGCAAGGTGCTTTTTTTTCATCCTGTTCCATCAACATCTGTTAATGTTTTCTGCTGTTAAGAGGAGAAGCTGGCTACATTTAAGAGGCCCTAGCTTTACACCAGAAAGTTAACAGGGGCATAGAACATAATTGTGTGTTGTGATGAACTTCTATCTAAATTAAAAATAGCTTTTTAAACTTTCATAACCTTCTGGTGTTAAGCTAGCATTTTTCCACATGACTCACTCATACAGATTGTATTAACTGTAGCCGTGGGTAAGGCTGTGCAGAAAGATCTGGACCGTGACTTCCAGAGGGGTAATGAAAACGCATTTGGCAGTGAATAAGGACTTCAGAGTATTGCAGAAGGTAATATTTATAGTAAATATTTTGCCTTACTGTAAGCCTGTAGGTGGAGGGTGAGGCTTGAGTGGAGAAATGGGGCAAAAAATGTCTGTTAATTGATAATGGTTATGTTAATGTTGTAAGCTTTTATTTGAAGTAGCCAGTCATCTTTGACTTTTCTATGTCTTAAATGTAATAAAGGCCAATCCACTTGTTTCCTGCAGCCTGAAGAGCATAGAGGATTAGAATAGCTTCATTGTTGTTTTGGTTCTTTATTTAACATGAAATATAGTGGGAACATTGATCTATATAAGGCTCTTGTCCTCTCTTGAACTTTTGAAATTGGCTTGTAGGGTTTCTTACTTGAAATATTCCTATTGGTTAACCAGAAAGTGAAGGTCTACTTTCCTCTGTACTCAGATGTGGATAAATCTCACATTTCTTGGTTTTGGTTTGGTGTGTTATTTTTTTGTTTGTTTTGGCATTTTCAAAAAATATTGCCAGAAAACTGAATTTCATAAAGCTGACTTCTGTCTGCAGCTCTATGAAGACCTAGATTATGGATGAGGGTAAGTTACAGTAATTCTGAATATTGCTTGAAATTACAGTGAACAAAAAGAATTACAGGTCTTGCTTTATGGTGTGATTTGACATGGGGACATGATAATTTCTGTATCGAAGGGTTGGCTGTTTTGCCAGAGAGCCTTTCTCCTCTTTTTCCTGTTCTTCCCAGAAATGCACCTTGCTGGATGATGTGGTACTTCTTCCAGTAGCAGGGAAGGAAGCATGGTCTCTCCTTTCTTGTCACTTGGCAGGACTTGCCTGTGAAGGGGCAGTGGAGTCAGGCTGCCCATATACAGCAGGCCTGACACTTTTTACAAGCATCGGGCTTTCATGACACATAAATGTAAGATTATGTCAATGTTACTTCTCATCCCTCCCCGTTTGCCCCAGGTTGACAAGGGGACCAGGGGTTAGATGCAAAGTCTGGGCTAAGTTACATGTGGCAATCGTACATAAAGGGATTGAAAACCACCGTTTAAGACTCGTGTTTCAGCCTCGCCAGGTCAGAGGCATTCTATTCCAAAGGCATAGCAGGAAACTGCCTGGTTGTTATCCTGTGCTTCTTGTGGAAAAATTACCATCCTGTCAGTGGTGACAGCATGGCTGTTCTGAGAAGTAGGTTGTCCTCATCCTCAGCTCCATCAGTAGTAATGGAAATGGGTGGTTCTGAAATTTGCAGTCAAATGGCGAGCCACTTGCTTCCTCTGTGATATTTATTACAGGCTAAGGCATTATAGCAGCATCCCTCTTTCTGTAAAATGTCAAGTTTTCTTTTACAATACTTCGGGATTTTTTTCATTGCCTTTGTTTGAAAAGGGGGAGCACTCGTAATTAAGTCACCTTTAAAAAGAAGTACCAAGCATAAATTGAGAGTGTTTCCTTCTTAAATCAGCAGATAGCCTGAAACGAGCTCTGAAAGAGAGAAACGTTCAGTGCTTGCACTGAGGGTTGCCTCTGAGGAAAATAATATTTCAATACTGGGTTGTAACTTGGCAGTCAGCTAAGTGCTTATCCCAAACTGCTTCCCAGAGCTCTAGAGGAGGAAAATCACCAGCTGTTAAAAACAGGCACGTGTGGATATCTTTAACAACTTCTAATACTTATGAGGTAATATTTTAGCATACTGAAAATGAGTAGGTAATATATGGTAGTGTGAATTTTTTCTTTACTTGAAGGATTACTGACTTCTTGTATTCAGTTGGTTTATAATCTCCAGCTGTTTTCCTGTGCTGTGTAGAAAACTGTCTTGTACAGATGGTTTTTAGGGGAGAGGCGAGAGGAGAAGGGGAAGCAGTGACTGTTCAGTAAAGCCGTAAGTGCATTTGGGAGGACGGGAGGAGAGGAACAACTCCTGTGCAGATGTCCCTGTATTTAGCTGTAATAGCGCCGTACCTAATTTGGTGCGAGTGGTTGCTGCTGCCTGTGTTCATGACTAAAATGTAGGCTTCCTATCTAATGCCAGGAACCACATGTCTATCAACAGCACTACTTAAGCTAAGTGATTTTAGCTCCCAAGCCAAATTATGAAATCTGTTGTCCTTAAGCCCGCTAGAAAAGGCATCCAGAAATCTGCTACTGGATCATCTCCTGCTCTCTCAGGAGACATCCTCACAGGCCCCACACTGATTACCCTCATTAGACTATACTCACTGTGTGGGCTAAACCTTTTTTTCTCTCATATAGCTGGAAGATGGTAGAAAGGACTTTCTTCTGTTTTAGCAGGTGCTGGGAATTGTTCAAAGTATGTGATTTTTACTTAGGTAGTCAGCCCAGATGAGGAGGCAAATATGACTCCTCTGGGGAGTGAAGTATAGGGAAGTTAGCTAGGGAGGGAAGACCTTTTTTTTTTTTTTTAGCTCCTTGTTTTCCTTGTTTGCCTGCAATAAAGGCAATTAAACACATGGAGCAAGAAAGACTTTGTTGGGGGTGTTGCATGGCCAGGGGAGTGGGGAGACTAGCCTACGTATGGTCCTTAGGTAAGAGCAGATACAGGAGATTCTCAAAAGTTTTACTACAATTTTCCATGGTATGCAACTCCTGTGGATTGGAACAATTAAATTTTAGAGTGCCAAATACCCTGACTCTAAAAGAGATGTTAATTTTTTCCCCCACTCTTAACTTTTTTTTAGGCTGTTTATGAGTATGTTGGAACAAATGTTGAGAACACTTTAACCATACACAGGAACAACTTCTTCCTTGCTGCATCAACATGCAATAAATATCGAATGATGTTTCAGCTGGGAGGAGTACTGTAGCTAAGTTGAGACAAAGAAATGCAGTTGGTATGTGTGTGTGTCTCAGGTATAATGAATAAACACATCTCAAGTCTGGTAAGTGATGGAGTGGTTCTTACAAAATTATAGAGAATGAGTTGTTATCCCATCACCTCTTTTTCTCTCCAACAGAGAGTCCAGGTAGATGGACAGCAAACAAGATGAATACTGAAAATATGAACACAGTATGGAGTTAATGAGAAGGTGGTGTGCCTGTACTTTTAGGCAAAGGGAGCCTCTAATTTGGATGGGTAATGATGATCATGTATCTATACTGAGATGTTTGTCAGTTCAGTTAGTTGGATATGTCACTGCATTTCCCGCAGTGAATGGTTTTAAGAAATTAGAACAGCAGTGGTGTGGACCCTTACCTCAGAGCAGATGAGCGAAAAACAGGCCCCAAACCTCCCAGCATTACAGTGCTTTCATGCTCTTGGAAGCCAGGGTTTGGGTCACGTGCCTGTACTGTGCAGGGGGAGATGGCAAGTCCACTGATGTCCAGAAGAGTTCAAGAAAACACATCCTGGTATTGCAAATGCTAGGACTGTGTTTGTCCTTTTATCTCTATGAGAGTCCTTGAGAAAAGCTGATGAAGCTGAAAACCACCACTTCTGTAGCATTGTGTCTTGGGTGAAATTGAACATCCTTTCTTACATCCTTCCTAAAACTGCTTTGAAATCTGCCAGTTGCAGGGGACGGTGTACTTGTCTGTTGCGATGGCTTTTTAAAAAAATTCAAATCGTTCTGGTTTATTTTATTATCTTTGACATGAGAATCCAAAGAACATTTTCACATCTTTAAGTTGGAACCTTCTCTGATTTCTTGAGTGCTGCAGATGATGTAATTTTTGAAGCAATTTGCTGCTTCTCCCAATGGGGGGGGGGTTAAAGTTTTTATTACCAGTAGCAAGCCTTCAATTAGAAGCTATCTTTTGCCTATTTACCTGGTGTACTGGTATATGAAAGGACTTTTAGTCCTTTATATGTACCAGTAAAGCAGCTTTTTGGATTATGAAAGAAATACATAGCTTAGGTTCAGTTCATGGCACTACAAGTTCTTTTATTATTTTAATGAGATTTATAGAATTTCAGATTGCTGTCATCTTCACTTGAAAAATAATTTTTAAAAGCCTACATATTATCTTGTATTAATCTTGCCTTGCACAAACAAATGTATATTCTGACTGTATTAAAAGTTAGGTATGTATTTAAAACAGCTTTTTTTTTAAAGCAACAAATTGAGAATTAACTTTGAGAAGATCGATTCATTTGCAAGGAAGTACACTAACCAGCCCTCTTCTTGACCAGCTATTGAAAAGTAGAATGTAGGTGGTTGCTCTGCATGTTGGGTTTACTTTCTGAGACAGTGGAACTGGCTGCAGACAGATCAGGGGAGCTGGCCAGGCCGTGTGGCCAGCCCCAGGGGTCTCTGTTTCCGACTGCCTTTTGGAGAGTTGCCTTAAAACTTGTTCATCTGTTGCAGAAAGTATCTTCCGTCCTTCTGAGCCCTTTAGAGTTGTATCTTCTCTTGCATTCTCTTGCTGTTTTCTAAATGTAACAAATAAACCTGTTGGCTTTTTTCAGTTTTAGTATCTTACTGTACATAAAGCATGTTGGATGTTTAGATCTCAGCAATATGTTTAGACATTCAAACTTTACAATGAATTGTATATAGTTTAGTGGTTTTGCCCTGATTGTGTATTACTAATCGTGCTACACTGATTTGGCAAGAATTTATTTTTGTAGGAAGGCTTTCCTCCAGTTCAAAGTTGTACATATTTGATTATTTGTTCAGTAACTGTTTCATAATTTATATATTGTTTCTATATGTATGTCCTTGCGAACAATTAAGTGAAGTATATATTCTGCATATTTTTTTTTTTTATTGATACTTACACTTTTCATAGTCTACAGTCTCTTCCACTCTACTTATCCAAGTGATATTTCATTCAGGCTCTTTAACTAAGAGTGTGTCTGGCTGTTTGCCCATTGAGATTTCGCATACAGGAGAGTATGGCCTTAGCTTAGCATGAAATCATCTCTCCTTTGCATTTTTTTAAAACAGAAAAAGTCTGTGGCTTGTAATGGAGAATATTGCAAGAAAGCTTTGTTAGTATGATAAATGTTTCTTTAAAACCATAAACAATCCTGCTGTGTTTTTAAGTTTGGATTTGACTAAGTTTGTGGAACTCATGAAAGTTAATATAACGATAAAAATAGCTGGTATTCTGAAAGGTAACAACAGTTCTGAGGATGTTGTCTTCATGACTGTGTCCTGTAATGAATATTATGAAGGAGAACATTATGCATTTAATACTTTAGTTAGAAACAGGGAAGCAACAAAAAAGATTCATAGCAGGCAATTTTAATTTCAGGTGAAACATATCGTAGGGAGTAAAGATGTATTGAAAGTTTTGCTGAAAAGACACTAGAACAGTAGAAGAAACAAAATATAGCAGTAACACAAACGTAAAATTTATGCAAGTCTGTCTCTGTGCGTTAAATGACACTATAGGATGCTTTGGGGGGGGAGTTTGTTCATCTGTATTAACTATGTCACTGTGAGTGGGACTTCAATTCTGCTGTCCATAGATAGGCAAAAAAAAAATCCCACAGTGATAATTACTTTGATATTCTTAAAAATATTAATTTATGTTGCAGATACTTATTCTATGAAACTGTGGCTTGTTAGTCACTGGCTCTATCTGCATGCACCCTGGGATCAATAGTACATTAAGGAAACTGACATGAGGAGGGGAAAAATTCATAAATAATGAATAGCAGGCTTCACTGGTGGCGGTTCATTTCTACCGAGAATAATACAAATTCTAGTGAAGTACCCTTGTACTTCCTAACCCTATTAGACTCGAAACCATTATCCCAAATATTGATGCCTTCCTTTAGTCTGTTTCTTGTTAAGAAATATATCTGTGTAATCCGTAACTACATGCTGCCAAAGGAAAAAGCTGGCATTTCTATCTATCAGAAATACAGGTACAGTAAGAATATTTATATTAGAACCGATCTGCAGTCTACTGAGAGACCAGGATTTGAAGTAGGGGGATGTGGGAGTTGCTTTTAACAACATTTTCTTAGCTTTATAAACAATAGATGCTTGTGAAAAGATATTTTTGTGGTATGCAGGACATGTGAAATGTTGAGCATTAGAGCATGATCCTTGCACTTTAAATCTGTGTATTAATTTTTTTCATTAGCTCTCTCTGCTTCCACATCCTGCACATTGCTGGCAAGCATGCATCAGCAATAAGACTTTCTTCACTAGTGTGTCTGACATACCTGAAATGTGGCTGGTCAGAGCTATAGCTGCTTTTTTTGGAAGTTGGTTCCTTTCAAGCCATTTAAGTAATTTCACCTGATATTACTTTAAATTTTCTATATAATGTGCTCTTTCGATGAATAGCCGTGTAGAATCAGCACAGGAAGAGCAAAGTCCTTGGCAATACCAGCTCAATTGCATCTGCAGATGAGGATTTAAAATTCTATGCAGCAGACAGTACCTCCAGCAGGCGAGTAAAAGGTTACTGCATTATTTTGCTTGTTTGCATCTGTAGTCTTTATCTACCGAAGGTTTTTTTTTTAATCGTTCAATTTGTTGTGCATGCTTGTATATAGATACTACTGGAAATTGATTTAATAGAAACATGAGTATCAAAAGGGCAGAGCAAGGTGAAGGGAGAGGCTCAGTTCAGCTTTAAACCGAGGAAACAGAGGGGGAAAGAGAGAGTAAAGGGGAGGGGAGAGAGAGCAGGAGAGAAATTAAGCTTTCAATGCAGTGTAAAAATGAGAAGGTTTTTTGCGACTATATTCATTTCAGCCGCTTTCACATCACTTGCATTTTTCTTAACCTTTTGCTAAAGAGGATGCTATTGAACAAGCACTGATAGCTATATAAATGTGACAATTATTTCAAGTCAGATTATCCCGTAATCAGGTTAAGCAGTTGTGTTAATGTGAGACCTTCTACTTTCAGAAATAGTATTGCATACCATCTTAAACCAATTAAAATAAGCTTTTTACAATATTACTTGCATTTTTTTTCTATGGAAAGGAAAAAGTAGTATATAGTTATTGCATTAGTATCTCTTGCAAATGAGAAAACATTTCCAGCAGTAAGTTACTTGCGTGTGTTAGAGAGATATTCAGTATATTTTGAGCAGAGTATATTTCTTTTTAAAGGTTAGAAGACCTGTTTATGTCTGGCTGCTCATTTGAAGTAGTTTTGCCTTTTTTGTTTTTCTCGGAGCGAAGGGCTCCTCGAAGACTTTATTAAAGCTGCTTATACGATCTGCCTCTAACTTGCTTTGAGAGTTGGTTGTGGTACCTTTGGATATTCTACTATAAATTCTCTCACGCTTGTTTCTTCCCAGGTTTAAATTTCTGTTGGCTTTTCCTAGTGTTGTTCTCATTCACGTAGCTTTGTAGCAGCCGTTTTTATTTTGGGATTTGGTAGACCTGGGTAGCATTTTTTTTTCATGCATTCTGACTTTTCAGGAAGACTTGTTGTTGTTGTTGTTTTGTTTTGTTTTTTTTTTTCCCCCTCCCAGACGCTACAAATAGTCAGTTTTGGAGTGCAGCAGCCAGACAGGTCTTGTCGTTCTCCTGAAAAGGAAGGTCCTTTTCAAGCATAGGCGTTACAAAAGGTTGGCAGCTCTGCATGTGTGCAATAACCTGCTCTGTGCTGTGACTGTGAGGAGTGGAGGCCCTCGCCGGTGCAGAGGATGCTGTGGGCGAGCGGAGGATGCTGTGGTTGAGCGCATGGGGCTGCGTGGGGTGGGGCTCTCGGCTGTTGGCTGCTGGCGTAGCCTCCTCTGGCCGGGGCCCAGGCTGGATGGGCTGCACTGCTGGGGAGGGTAAAACAGACTTGAAGTGACAAGAGCTACAGAAGGAATAGTCAGCAAGCAGTTTGGAGAGATTGCCGTCCCTGAATTTACACCTCTGTTAGACAGCTGTCCGTCTTTTCAAAACAGCTTACTTTGCAAAGAGGAGTAGAGGGAAAAACGTACACGTTTTTTAAATGCGAGGTATTACTTGCTGATGAGACTGGCTGACATTTTTTTGAGAAACACTTTTTTTTTTCCTTTCTGTTTAGCAGTCTTAATTTCAGCCAGGGAGCTGCAGAATGAGGCAGCTGGCCAATATTGAGTGTTTATGGGACAGTACTGGTCCTAATTTCTTTAAGAATAAACTCGTCTGATGAGCAAGTCAATGTGTGGCTGTGGCTGCAGCATTATTTCTTCTTTAATGAAGAGGCTGGGCTGTTCGACCTGCTGCTCCAATCTTCTATCTTGCAGTCATACATCAGAGCAGTTGCAGAGACTATCCATTGAATGTCTCAATCAGCCGAAGAAGGTAACTATATTTAAATTTTAACTATACCATTAAAAGGATGCTGTATAATTTGGACTTACATGATAAAAAGACAAATTTCAGATGTTCTTAGCAGTTTTGTTGACCTTGCAGTAGCTATCCAATATCATTTTGCCATTATCAGGTTGTGTAGCAATAGAAATGTGCTGCAGTAATTGATTTTGTAATAGGATCAGGTGATTTACCGGCTGCACTGACAACCACTTGCTTGCTTGTTCTGAAACGTGGAGCACTCTAATGGATGTTTTGATTGCAGCCTCGAGTTGCTCTGAAACTGCTAGATACTCAAAGATGTAACATCTCATTTGTCAGAATAAAAACTTCTCTAGCTGTATTCTCCAATAACATTGGAAATTAATTGAATTTTTTAAATACCGACTCTTCAGATTCTGGATTCTTTGTAAAATCCTTTCTGTGTAGAATTGGAAATTGTCTTAGTCAGCTTTATGCATGTCAACTTGTCCCCTTTCCTGATAGCCACTTAAAACACATTAATGCACGTGCTTTATGCATTTCCTGAGAATTTGGTCCGCGCTAAACATAGTCCAAGTCTGTGTCTAGAGGAAAGTATGCAACAATTCTTTATGGATTGCTATTAAATGTCGTATCTTTCTGTTAATATATTATGCTTTGGAAGCAGAAATCTGGCTCTAATTAGAAAACAAACTAAACAGAACTACACAAAATCCATTCCGTATCAGAATATGGATTTTACTGTAGAAAAAGTCATTAGGAGCTGTGATCCAGTGAATGAAGTTGGGGAGCTTAATTGGGTCTACCTTTTGGACCAAGCTGTCTTAGGCTGATAAAATTGAAACGTGTTGTTAAACTCTTAGAGCTTTTAAGATACATAGTGCACCATTCATCTCCAGGTTAATTGGAGGGTAGTATCAGCACAGAGTATGTTACAGTGGTTATTTATAGTTTATACCTAATTCTTTTAACTTTCAAAAAAGTCCTAGTTTTTATCCATTATTGTGCAAGAATAAACATGCCCTTTTGAGTGCTTGTTCACTGTTATGTGCCGTATCACATAAGAATGAAAACTTAAAAAAACCCCACCAACCCATTGAGTTATTAAAAATAGCTTTTAATTGTTGTTGTGCCTATTTTGGAGTAAAAACTGATGGGGAAAAAATTGCATCAGGAAGTAGAAGAGTCTCACGTGGACCTTGAAGTAAGAAACAGTCAAAAGATAACGAGTATGCTGAAGTTTAGAGGATGACACTCACTTTGGCCTGAGGACGTCAGTATGCTGTGTACAATAGGTGATTAAATAACTAATAGCTAAGATCAAATACGTAACAATTTCTGAAGTGATCATATGTACAGTGATTTAAGTGGCCCAAAGTAAATCAAGGTGGCTGGATTTGAAATTGTTGAACCTAATCATGATTAAACTAAACTAAAAAGATCTTTCAGCCAGTTCTCACTTGATAAAGATCAGTGAGCAAGAAAGATTTGATTTAAACCAATAGATTTTAATTTTGTTTTCCATTTATGCCTCAGAGAAGGTAACTAAAAGAAAATTGATTCTCACTCATATAATTTGTTACACCTTTTTCCTAATGAGGAGAATGTACTACTATTTTCATGTTTTTTTCATGTAGTGAATTGCTTGACATTCAGATTCTTCTCAGCTGTTTGGTTTGGGTTTGTTGGTGGGGTGGTTTTTTTGGTGGGTTGTTTGGGTTTTTTTTTGACATTGTGAAATGAGCATGAGTCCCTCTGCAGAAATAGGTTTCTATCTCAGCAATTTATACATGTGAAAAGAAACCCAAATTCCCATTCTCCAGCATACAAAATGTTTTTTCAGTCTGAAAGAACTGGTCATTGTGTTGGAGTAGCAGAATGAGCCCAAGCGTGGTTTTTGAACCTGAAGAGGAGTAGTGTTCAAAGGTGGTGATGGTGGTAGGGGGTAGCACTTACTGAGCTCGGGTTGCAGGATTTACTTAGTGATTATTGAGTTCAGTGATTTGACTTTAAAAAAGGTGTGTGGGGATGCCACAACCTCGCAGTGATTCAACTGTTTACTTTGAATTGCCTTAACAGGCAATAGGAAATGCAACTATTAGCTTGAGAGAGGGAATAATTAAAAATCACTTCCATTTAAAGGCGTTAACTTGATGAGAAAAATAACCTTAAATAGTTTGCTTTTACTTTGTTTTTATTTTTATACATCTTTCTCAAGGTTAGTTTATACTACATGGGAATTTTGCCACCATAATGTTGTATGTTATTAAAGTATTTGTGAGAAAGTTGATGTGATCTGCTGTATTTTGTGATTCTAAACACAATGATAAAGAGCTAATGAATTATGTTCTGAAGTTCAAGAGGAAAAATCTTTGTAAATCACTGAGGAAAATAGTTGGAAAGAATTGCATTTTTCAGAGAAAATGGAAAATAGGCTCTTTTTGTAAAATAGTAGTGTGTTGTGTGCAAAACTGCACTGCAAAACATACAACTCCATGAAACTGTAGCTAGGGCAGGGAAGAGCAAAGGGCCTTTCTGTTGAGAGTGATAAGCTACTGAAATGGTAGTAAATACTGATAATATGTACTGCGGGAGTACTTTTGTGCTAACGGAGCAGGAGGAGTAATGGAACTAATTGAATAGTAGTAGCTGAATCACTGAAATTGGATTTAGCTGTCTGAAAGTTCAGGGGGAGACTTGTCAAAGCACCTCCAGTGTGTGTTGGTGACCCTTGGGTAATGCGGTCTGAGGTGCCCCTGCCCCACCGCCCTGCCCCTGGGCACCTGTGGTACACCCCAGTGTCGGCTCCAAACCCCCACCGCTCAGTCGCATCCGGGGCAGATGGGGCAGCTAGTCCTTATGTACAGCGTGTCACTTTAGGTCCTGGCACCTCACTGGTGCTCTAATTGACAAAAGCTAGCACTTTGCCAGATTTAAAACGAGAGTTTCTGTCTTATTATTCAGCCAGAAGATATTTGTAGTGGTAGCTGCTACAATAGCCCTGAAAAGGACTTGTTTTCTAAAGAAATTGTCATGAGAATGAAACTTTGAGTGTATGAAACATTAGGCTAAACGTTATAGTAAAAACCTATATTAAAGTCGCAAAGAAACTGGCTTTATCTTAAATGGTATGGTCACTGTTGAAAATTAACCTTGGTAATTAGGCCTCAACATTTGCCAAAATTGATTTAATTGTGCACGCCATTTAGTGGGATGATTTTGTAGACTTAAAATGTTGCATGTTTGAGGTGTCTCCCAATGTGTCAGCGAAAGGAATCTTCCAACAAATTAAATTCTTTTTTTTTTTTCTTAAAAAGGCATGTGAGAGAATTATATTGATTTTTATAAAAATCAATGGTGCTAATATACTTTTTACCTGCTTTAACAGAACTCTTAGAGGTGTTTCCCAGAGAAATACTGACAAAATGCTGTTTCCTGGAAGGACTTTAATTTTTAACCAGTCTAGTTTAATTTGATTTTGCTGAAATGTGATAGTACTAAGGTTTTTTTGTGCATGTACTGTTTTGCATAACCATACTAGCTTCTAGGGAAACTGGAAGTGTTACCAGGTTGTGAATGCTTGTTACCAGTAGGAGAAACCCCATACTTCTGTTTACTGATCTCTTTGCAAAAATTAAGTGAAAAAATCGCTGTGTATCACTCTTGAAATATTTCATTCCTTTGCGAAGTTCTAATATTTTCTCTATATTCTGGAAATGGAGCACAGACCTTCATTCCCTTCTGACTTAGCATTACAGTGATATGGATAACTTGGAGAGTTGGACATGGAAAACATATGTTGTAATGGCGTCATCAGTAGAAAACATGTTATAATGGTATCATCAGTCTCCACTGAAAGTAGAAGCAGCTCAGCCTCCCCAGCCGGTCTGTGGCAGGGCAAGCGGAGTCTCGGCTTTCACTTGGGCAGCGCTTGCTCTGAGCAGCAGATGGTTTCAGGGAGAGAGTGGCTGAGCAGGGGAGCAGTTCCGGGGGTCAGGCTGTTACCTGGGATGCTCACTGTCTGCGCTATACTTGGGGGTGTTTTGAGTTGGGGTGAGAAGGGGCGAGTTTAGAAAATGAATGAAATTTTGCATGAGTGTGGGAGCAACGTAGCTAGGTTAAGAGTAAGTTATTTCTAGCAACCTTAACTCCTCTAATAGGGTTGGGATATCGGCAATGAGCAAAGTCTGTTTCTAATGCAGAACTGTGGAGTGAAACTCTCTCCCATAGTCTACAGTGAGTGCTTTGCTGTTTGTGAATGCCTGTGTAGCTAAAGACAAAAGATAACAATCTTCTAAACTGGTTTTCTCACTCTCCCTGACCTTCCAGATCAGTTGAGGGCTTCTGTATCTGATTACTTAATGAGGAATTGACCAGATTGATTAATAGTTTCCCCCCCCTCTTCCTGGTGATTTCAGTAGGAACAAATACTAGTTCACCGGTGATTGCAGGTCATTTTAGGGCCTCATCTAAAGCTAACTTGAATTAAATCCAGAGTAAAATAATGCGACTATGAAAATGGATGCATGGTGTATCTTGCACCTCAAAATTTGGCAGACATGCTAATTTTATAAGAATGTAGATGACTGTATTCTTATATGTTTAGCCCTCATTTCAAACTGGAAAAGTACCAGTAGTGGAGAAGAAGAAATATTTTATTAAAAAAAAAAAAAAAGTCCTGCATGAAATTGGAGGAGGACTTGAGGAAGCTAAAGACGGGATACTAAGGGGAGAAGCAATAAGTTATAAGGAACTAGAAACAGGCAGGGATTTTATTGAAGGGTGGAAAACCTTGCTGTAAGCCACTGTTCTTATTATCTGTGTATGTATGAATCTTGCACAGCTGCTGAATCATAGTTTTGTTTTTGCTTTTGCAGATAACATGCAGGGTGTGTGTGTATTTATATACACACACACACGAGTTTTATAGTGGGGATATGTGTTTTCTTGTTTGTTTCCAGCTGCCCTCCAAATTGGTGTCATTAGAAACTTATCATGGGATCTGAAAGTCGGGCTTCATTCTCTCAGAAATAAAATTTGTGATCATAATTCTGCATTTTAGATAGCAGTCCTAATGTGTCTAAAAGGAACCTGGTAACTCCCACATGGCTAAATTTAGCTCTGCTAAGAATAATGTTTAAAGAAAAAGAAAAATCAGAGCCTTCTTTTGGTAGAATGAAGAGAAATATAAATCTACATATATCCAATTAAAAAAGCACAATTATGTCTTTTTAGGTCAAGATCTTTAGTAAATTTAAGGTTAATTCTTCTTGTAAATGGATTTTCATATTTAAATGTTATGTCGTACAGATGCTGAAGAATAAAAGTTCCTAACTTCTGTTTCCTGTGGAGATACCTACTTCCCATATTTTCTGTATGGCACAACAGAACCAAGTAGCATAACAATGGCATGAAGTATTTCAGCTGAGCGAGCAGATATGTATTTTTTTGGAACTTCTTCAGTTGTGCCATCTTGCATCCACTTTCTGGGTTAAGAGCTTAGCGTAATTGTAAGATAACAGAAGAGAGAAGACTTTGCTGAATTCCAAAGTATGGTGGTCTCTGATTTTTATGAATGAATGTTGATTTATGGGGTGGTGTTTTGTTTGTTTTAAACTGGTCCTTCTCAGCTGTGGGCTGTTCTGTTTGCCAGCAGCTTAACAGTGGAAGAGTCTTGCAGACTTATGGGGGCGAGACTGGAAGGCCATGATGCTGTGCATCAGAAGGGCGGAGAGGGTAAAATGGACTGTGAATACCACAAGCAATAAGTTTAACTTTAAATAGCAACAGACCTTTTCTTCTGAATAATCGGGGGGCAGTGAACCTTCCTTGGTGTTGTTGGAATGAGGTGGTGAGGGTGCAGAACCGAGAGGGAGGAAGCCTTCTGTGTGTGGGAGACAACAGACTACACCGAGGAACTGAGCGGGGGGAGAAAGGACAAATAGATTTTTAAGGTCAGAGGAACCATTATGATTATCTAGTCAGACCATCTGCATAGCGCAGCACAGGATTGCACCCATGCTGTAACCCTGAGTTTGAGGTTCAACTGTAACAGTATTCAGAGCTAAATCGTACCGCTCGTTCTCTTGATGCAGACTGTTCTGTACCACAAAGCCCTAATCCAGCATTTGTTGCATTGTCATCTATTAACTCTTTAAAGATTTCTTTCTATATTAGTACTTTGATTTTCCTTGGTCTTTGACAAGCTAAAGACAAGGACTTTTACTTCTTTTTAAACAGCAGCACGTAATTTCTTTCCTGCTGTTGGCAAAACAGGAAAAACGATGACAACCCAGTAAACAGTAACGTTTTGTGGTAAAATGCTATTACCACCATCAATATTGTCATTATCAGAAGAACAGCAATGTAAGAGATAGCAAAACCATTGCAATGTCCTCTTGCTCAAAGCTGAATTTAGAAAAAAAAAGATCAATTTCAGAAATAAATGAGATTTCCCCAAAATTCCTAATTGAGACTAATTGGGAAGGTTTACCAGAACGGTAGAGTGTTTCTTCATCTCAGCAGGCTGACATCGCAAGTCTTGATTTGAGTATAATCACTCCTTACAAATTACAAGTACTACAACATAGACAATCCTGTTAATAGTATTAAAGACTGTGAGATTCTGGGGTTCAAACTAAATGTCAATTTTAATCAAACCAACTTTTCATATACAATCTTAGTAACTCTCCCCCCAAAAAAGGTTGCCTTTTGCTCATTAAATTACACAAGACAGCAATGAGCCATGGAGAGTGAGATGTTATCATAGCGATAGAGATCTTCAGATTCTTGAGCAGTAATATCACTGGAGCAAAAATGAAATGCGTGCTTGGCTGGGCTAGTTTGAAAGCCCCTCCAAGAAACTTCTTGCCTACTGGTAGCTTAATGCTCCTGCTGTTCCTGTGAATGAATTTTCATTTTGCTAAGTACCAGACTTTACTCTTTGGGACTTTGTGCCGTGACTTAGAGCTTGTTGACTTTCAGCCTTAGTAGATGGTATTCAGGGACACATCAAGAATAAAGCTGATGCAGTATGAACCATTCTGGTCATTTTTGCAACACTTTCAGTTGCTTAAAAATATCTTACATCCTCGTAAGCTGAATGCTATACTCTGCTCACTGTTTTTGGTAAAGTGATTGCGAAGACTTTTTTTTTTCTTGTACATTTTTTTTAAAGCTTCTGTTCTGAAGCTTTCAAACAGTCATTTCCCCAGCACTGTTTTTATTCCAGTTTTAGTAGCATTTTATCTGTCACCTTAATTATCTTTGCAGTTATACTGTAGTGCAAGAAAAATAGAGAAACAAACATCTTGGATATTGGTATGTTATGCTTTGTGGATAATATTAGAATTAAGTTGTAAATTTAACAACTTGCTCTGCACAGACTTCAAAAGATATATATTTTTTTATTAATACATATTATTTTTCTTAATTCCATAAGAAACCTCTTTTTTCCGTTATCCTCCCTGTTGAGATGTCACTGATGATATTGTATTGATCCACTAAAAAGGTTTGCAGTGAAGCTTTTTACTTGATGTAGGCTGTCTTTAATTATAGCTATGGCACTATGCTGTGCAGAGCTCTGTAGTTAGGGTTGTGTCAGCACTTATGTTTTAAATCCCTCATTTTTATCAGCAACTTAATACTGACAAAAAATTGCTTTGAGGTAAATCATAGCAAGATCTTAGCCTTCAGGGTGAGTCAGTAAGAGTTCACTATATTAAAAACTATTCAGATGAATCTGAGTTAATGAAAGGTTACAATCTTCTCTTTTTTACACACACACATGCACACACAGCCTGCAATACTGTTTTCAAAGTATTTCCCTTTTTTTTAAGGCTTTTTTCTTACTTGCGATGCTGTCATTCAGCATCTAAAAAGCAGCAGATTCATTGCCCCGTTCTCTGGGCATCTCTAAGGGATCTGCAGTAGCTCCTGAACCTGCCTGCCTCTTTGTCTTGGTTTCCCTCCCCTCCTCCTTTCCTTTCCTTTCCCCTCTCCCCTTCCTGCAGTGGCTTTGAGGAGGACCTAACAAGAATGAAGGATGACTGTCTCAGTTGCGTTGTGTTTGCTGTATGTATACTTACAAATGTCTGATCCCACCTAAGAAAGTAACGTGTGCGAAGGGGTAGGGATTATTTTCTCCTTATATTAGAAACATAAAGCTACTACTGTGAAAGAATGTTTCTAATGTTGCAGACTGAGACTGTTGGAAATGGCTGTGCATTATATCCATGCTGGCTCACAATCCAGCGCACAGAGCTATTTTCTAATGATGGGAGCTTAAATGTACAGGACTTGTTTTTTCCAGAATGGTGTTAGTGCCTACCCTTTGCACGAAAGGGTAATGGCTAGAGCACTCAAGGCCTGGATCAGTTTCTTCCTCATCCTGCAAGGGTGTAAACGCACATCCCTCCCTTTTCTAGAAGAGTGCTGAGAAGGTGTTTGGGTGGGGGGGCATCTTCCAGCTCTGTTGTGGTGTGTAGGCCACTGTGTGATCAAGGGGGAAAGCAAGCAAGAAGGAATGTGATTTTGCAGACTTAGTGTACTTTGCCCTGAGTTTGGGGAAGAAATGCTCAAGTACCAGAATCTGCTGCCTGCATTATTTCTAGGTCTCTCTCAAAAATTTTACAACTATGCAGAAAGAGCAGGACTTAAATACAGCTTTCCCTCCTAGCTGATAACCTAATGACTGGTTAGAGTCCTCATCCCTTCTGTTATTCTGCGCTTTCTTGGTAGAATGCTGTACTGAGGAGAAGGAAATGCTGGTTTAAATCTTCCTCATCAAATTTCACCCTGATAATGTGCATGTGTCTGTTTCTTAATTTCTCATCTGTCTAACTGAGCCTGACATACAGACCTTACGATCTTTTGACTTTTTTGTTTTGTTTTTGTTTTACGGTCAGGTGTTAGTCTGGTCATTGGGCCCTCCTGGGATGGGAAAATGCTAGAGGAAAAAGAAACATAATCAGCACAGGCAACTGGTCATGGGTGCAACAAGTGAAAAGAAGAGGGAGGAGGTGTAGTGCTCAAAAAATTGAATTTGAAGAGTCAGAGTTGTAGCGTAGCTGTGCTTTGAACTCTGATACTGCTATAGATAGAAGTCTGGATTTCACAGGAGCTTGATACCACAGTTAAGTTCACCGTAGCTGACCTTGCGGAAGTCTGTGCAGGCCCGTCTGCAGAAGGGAGACAAAATCACTCTTTCACCTTGTGGTTGTTGCTAAGATAAAGCAGTTAACTATGAAACGTACATACATACCACAGCATTGAGCAACCTAGAAAATACATATAATAAAATATACTGTGGAAACTTCCACTGAATAATGAGGGTGGAAAAATACCTCACTAAATACACCTTATTTGCATTCTGTGGGCATGTCGATAGGCTCTGAGGGCAAAAATTGACACGTGAGACTATATTGTAATGCATGTGCAGGAAGAAGTTGGACTGACAAGGCAGTGACATTCTTGATCCTTTCACTTTTTCAAAGCCTTTTTGCAGGGAAGCATACGTAATACACATCACTTTATAAATGGGGAAACAGAGTCTGAAAGTAAAGAGGCTGAAGGTCCCTCTTCAGGCCCCTGGCAAATCTGAGCATGGAAACCAAGTCTCCTCAGACAGAATTCAGCTATTTTCCCACTAGATCACATTTTCTCCACGTAGTATTTCCTTTGTGGGAAAAGCACAAAGAAAAGTTAAGTCTCAAGTGGCTGAAAGGTGGCAAAATATTTGTATGGCTATTCCAGGTACCTTAAAAAGGCGATTGCTACTTGGTATAGCTGGAGAAATAAGGCACAAGGAAGATAGTGACTCACCTAGATTCTAACACCTGGAGTGGGGATAAAAATTAGATCCGATTCCTATCTTTTTAACACTTTTTAACAAAATGGTCTCTGTAGCTTCTTATTTACAAAAAGATGGATCTTATTGCTTCAGTTTCTTCTGTGCCACTTCTTCACAAGTACGTGTATAGCATCTTTGCCAACCGTTGGGGACTGCGTGCCAACTAATGCAGCTGTCACTTGATTATTTTTTTTTTTCCCTCCCCAAGCTTTTTGTCTCCATCTGCTTGCCTGGTCACTTCCATTGTTTGCTTTCCACTTCCCACTGTGCTGGCTTCTAGATGCACAGTTGTCAGTAATAGTCAGTTTGTCCCTTTGGCCCCTGCAGTCTCCCCAAAGGATGCAGATTACACCTTTCCTTCCTCCAAATGCCTATGCCCATACTCACAATTCAGGATGGGGAGTAGAAGAGGCTTCCTGAACATGTCATAACTTAATGTATACAAAAGCATTTTCCATCTGCTTTCCACCCACAGCCACAGCTATTTCTTACAATATCTGGAGTGACAACAAAATATTTTTCTTGAGCAGGTTTTGGTTAGGTGGCATAAATTGAGGAAGAAAGGAAACAGCTAGGCAACATGGACTGAGGGATAGTACAGCAGCTGGGAAAGCAGTTCTGTAATTTATTTCTCTTAAAGCTGTAACAACCTCTAATTTTGAGTGGTAATTTACTGATGAAAGATTGGTCACTAATTCTTTTTTCTACTTAGAAAGATACCTTGCATAACACGAGCAATTCAAGATCTTATGATGTACAAATCACGTCGCTAAGTCAGTGCAGAGCATCAGAATTAGTGTGGTGTGCCAGCTGAATTTGAAACAAAACATGAATTGGCAAGCCACTTAACCTAATTCAGGTGAGTAATGGGGATAGATTCTACCTGCTCCTCCCTCATGCCTGTTTGAGGCTCAGTTTTATTTATTTATCTATTTATTTTAAATATTGGTATGTCTCTATATATCTACTTGCAGCTGACTTGGTGTCAATTTTTGTTTTGCAGCTCAAGAAAGCAGCAACAAGTAGCAGTTACAAACCGATTAAGTTTTGCAAGTATTGTTGGTCTAAACTGCTCTCATTCCATTTTTGCAACCACGATTTTATCTTGCTTATGTGTACATGTACATTAGTAGCTTCTCCTTTAAAAATTTCTTATGATCAGATGGGAACACTGATGCCTATATGTAGGTTAATTTTTAAGTACTTTGTGTATCTTGCTTAACATTTTGCACACCTGGCACTTTTTCCTTTAGAAGAATGAGTAGTTAACGTGTTTTCGCTGTATTTCATATTTGTAGAGCTTCTAAACCCACAGAATTCTGGGGAGAACAAAATAAAGCTTCTAAACCCACATAATTCTGGGGAGAAAAAAATAATACTGCATGTCCAGATAATTGTCATTCTGAAGAGGCAAAAAATTGCCACTTCCCAGTTTGATTCTTATTAGAAAAGTGGAGTAATCTTTCCCAGACTGAGAAGTTCCTGGCCATTTGGTGACCATATTTTCCATTTTGGACAAACTTGCAGAAGAGGCATCTTTCTTTAATAAGAACATAATGGATTTTTATGTTTCATTCTCAAATTAAAGGCTACAAAAAAAACCCCCCCCCCCCCCCCGCCCCGTAGTACTATCCTTTCAAGTTCCTTGTGGACCTTAACTTTTATAAAGTAAAGTAAAATAGCAGCCTTCTGTCTGTGGAAAAAGGTAGACAAAGAAGCATAGTGGTGTTTTTTGGAAACTACATTCAACGGTTCTGAGCTGTTACATTGACTCAGTGGCCAGCAAAGGTAGCAAAAATGACTTGGGTTTTGGAATGTTTCAGATCCTTTATGATCCCATGGCATCTAAAAAAAAAAAATCCCTAAACAAAACAATGCCCCCACTACCACAGAACAAAAACCAGCTATGAACCCTGTTCTGAGAGAACAAAGATACAAAATGTGTATTGATATATTAGAGACATTAGCTCATTTTATGGCAGTGACTATGCTTTCTCTAAACACACCAAGCCAAATCCTGTCCCTTTAGTTGTTGCATCACATCTGAGTAAAGGGAGGAGATGGCACGTTAAGAGTAAGACGAATCTATAGCGCAGAGCAGGCATTGTTTTCCATTAGGGAGGTGAGTGCTTTTATGCAAAGGCCCTGGTCAGCCAATACACAGCAGGGTAGTCTGGCATTTTCTAACAGCTATTGTTTATCCTCAGCTTTGTTATGGGTGGCTAAGTTTCATCTCTTCTTGAACAGAGAAGAGTGATATTTTTTTCAGACTCTACAAATACAGGGAAAATTGAACATGAATCAAACTGTAAACCAGGTAAAGAGTAGAGTTAAAGGAGCGCAGAGCCTCTGGAAAGAATTTTATCAGGACATTTTTGGGGATTTTGTCTACTTTTAAGTCAGCATAAACTTTGTTATATAGATCCAGCCAAATTCAGGATGAAACATATTGAAGTTCTCACAACAAAGTCTTAAGTACCAAGCACTTCAGCTGTCATTTGATGTACTGAATGTGCCAGTAGCAGCAAGCGGGTACAGGATTTGATTTCTCTACAAGTCAGTAGATGAGGCTGTCTCACTGTGTGTTAGTGCACAGAGTGGCTGTTTGTGGAGTGGTGGGTTGCAGAAGTGCTAAAAGCCAGTGGCATCAGATTTTTGTAACTTATGGAACAGACTCCTAATGTCCTCTCTTGTCTGCTGATGTAAGAAACACACTTTTAAAATTTCCTATGTGTGCTAGATCTCCACATACTGAATGAAGTGGATGCTATTCCAACGTGTGTAGTTGATCTTTGACTCTCAGAAATAAAATTCTAGGTGTAGAACGATAGAAAATAATGCATACAAGAACCTGCTTGTGGGAATAGCTGAGAAATAAAAAGGTGATAGCAGTTTATTGGCTGTCTAACTGTTACCAATTTATTTTAGCCATTGCATCTGAAAAGGTTTTGTATTAGCACATGCAGCTTTACAGATGTTTGTGACTGGTTCCATGAGCAGGAAAATGTAGGTAGTTGAGCACTTAAATCTTGTGCCATCACTTGCAGAGTGATGGCTATGGAAAATGTCCTGATGACATATATTATATAAGGTGTAATTAGGTGACAGATGGCATCAAACTTCACTTGCAGTTGTAGTTGGCATAGTGTTTTGAGGAGGGAACAGTAAGGACACACTGGCATTTTTGCACTTTATTTAACTACTTCTATTCACAAATAACAGATTTTGTGTCTTATGTCTATTCACAAATAACAGATTTTGTGTCTTGTCTTATCCTGTTTGAATGCAATTATACTTTTGGTTTTAAAAAGCAAGGTCTCAGATGGCCAGTGAAGGTATCCTTGATGCTGAGGAAGGCAGCTACTACTGCTACATAAATTTAGGCTTTGTTTTTAATGTGTAAGTATACAGTGGTTATTGTATCTTGACAGGCCATCTATCACAGTAGCAGGATTGATATTCCTAGAACCACAAGTCCACTATTTTCCACAGTAAAACTTACTACGACTGTAAATACAGGCAAGTACTGCTAATACATGAAGAATTTTGTCTTCTCTTTAGTTAGTTTATATTAATGATTGTACTGATGGCTGGAAAAAAGCTTGTGGTATCAGGCAAAATCTATCACAACAGAACATTTGATTTCATTTTCATGCAAGGATTGTAGTACAGTCTTTGCATTTTCTCAGGTAGAATTCAAAAAGGCATTATTTTGGTATTTCATGGGTTTTAATTCTATAAAATCTATTGCTGTCCCAAGGTCAAATTTTTGTCTCTACTAGTCACAATGAGAGAACCTGTTGTTTGTAATCTTCTAGTCTTGAATTTGGTTTTGCTCATTTACTTGGTCAATAACTCTCATTAGAGCTGGTATGACAGATGTACAGTAGGATCCAAATAACTTGGCTCTTGCTAGGAGTCCCATGCAAAGGTGAATAGACTTGCCGCTTTCACACGATGTGGAACTTGGATTGTGCTTTAGTAGCCCTTACGTTTCAGGATTGTACACAGATTTACACAGACATATGTTGGGTATGTCAAATCAAAGCGGTTCAGAGAGATGAAGATGTTTTGGAAATACTTGCTTCTTAACACTGCAGCTACTTTAGACATTAATTAGTCTAGTTGGTGAACTTCACTGGCTGACTGGTTTAACATCTTAATTGTTAGTTTCCATTATGAAAGTGTTCACCTAACAGTATCAATAATACGCTGCAAGGACAATGCTGCTTAGGCTCCCTTAATCTCCATTGTTAGAGAAGCTTTAAATATTATTAAATTAAGGAATTGAGTTCTTGGCCTTTATGACAGTGTTCCTCTTCTGGGTGCACAAAGCCAATTTATCTCCAAGCATAAAATAAACCATCAAGTACTAATGTTATGAAGTGTCCATTTCTGCTTGTTTCAGCTGTTACTAAATATAAAAATTGATATGCTGGAACACTTACTCCTGAGTCGTCGTCTTTTTCCAAGCCCTCCATAATACAGTGGATCAATAATGTACTTTCTTGGCTACAGGCGCTGAACAGATCTGATCCTGTTTACTCTATATCTAGTAATGAATTATCTATAATTCGTCTGAGACCTTATATTGTATAATTTATTCTACTCTTCACATATTTTTTTTCCTTGCTATCCCCTTATGCTTACTTCACATCTAGTTTTATGCTGCCACATCTGCCTGGAATATTCTCTGTGACACACAGCTTCTAACTTCACCTTCCAATTTCTTTTTAAAACATGGTTTTTCTGTGATCTCATCAAGTCCCACTTTCCTGTGTTACTACTTCTAATTTCCTTGGTAGTGGAAGAACTTACAAGCAGCGTATCTATCCCATTGCAAGCAACTAATTCTATATCTTGATTTTACATATTCCTTTTTTTTCTTGGTCTGAGATTTGCGAATTCTGGTGAGCAGATACTGTCCTTTAGACAGTATAAATGATGGACTCTGCTGTACAAGAGTTACTTGGCTCATTCTCTCTGGAAGAGTACATGTGTATTCACAGTGGGAGATCCTAGTATTTGTCAAACCTGTACTTGGAGAAAGGATTTGCCCTGTGAAGGGCAAATGAAAGCATCTGCATTTGGATTTCATATTTACGTACTGGGTATGAAGCTTACTGGTAACTAATTTGGAGGTGATACGTGCATACTAAGAAGCAAGCTCTGTGGTTGTTCTACTCCCGCAGATCCTAAGGACTTGAACAGACTTTTCAGAAATGCACTGAGGCTGCGGAGCAGTACTGAGCATTTCAGCTGTGGGGTATTGTGTAGTGGAAATGGTAAATGTAATATGTGACCAAGCAGAATAGATTCACTTCCTAGAGCCTTTTGTAGGATATGTTAACACTTGGAAAGATATGTCAGTCTGTCTTCCCCCTCAGATTTTCTTTCAAAAGATAGGGTGGAGCTTTTACATGCCACTTCATTGCCATCTTTCACTACCCCTGCTGTCTTTCATTACTACTGAAGCATACAGTCACCAAGTGTGTGGTCATTACATAAGCAAATAAATGAATGCTCAAAATCAACTGCAGATACATTTCAGAATAAACAAAGAATCTTCAGATATTTTGGACTTCTCATCACATCCTGTAAACTTACAGTAACAAGTCCTTTATAAAATATGAATGAACACATGATCTACAAGTGTTGGGTTTTGAGGGTTTTGTGGTAATGGCTGGCTGATTCCAGATCACTTTTGAAATAGTATATGGCACTGCTGCTACCAGAACAGAAGAGATTCAGTTGGCATAGATTGACCTGTGTTTTATTTCTTCTACTTTATTACAACATCTGTGAATATCAAAAGTCTGTGGCTGTTTCTGCATTCAGTTGTGATCTTTCCCATTGCTGCTTATTGATGAGGATTTGATAAGAGCAGCATGTACTCCTGAACAACGGTACTATATTTTGTAGCTAGAAATTCCTAATTCTTCAATCATGTTAAATTTATTGCATATTCATGAAGTATCTTAACTTCTAATCTCTCCCACACATCCCTGCTTTGTTTAAAAAAAACAACCACAAAACAAAACCAAAAAAAGGGTGGGAAAGTCCTTGAAGATGTTCAGTTCCTTGAGGGATGCTCCAAGTACAAAAGCACCCCCTTCTTCCACCCAGTTGTCCAATGGATGGTTCAGCACAATCATGTTAACGTGGAAGGTGTTTAGAAAAGGATAGGGTTTTTTTGTAATAGGTTTCAGAGGTTTAGGTTTTTGGTTCCTTATTTTCGGTCATCAGTCTGAATGGTTTAGCTGTCCTGTCTGTATGTCTGTATCTCAGGCTCTCCCTGTGTATAAACTGATCGCTTTGCTTTCTACTTCTAGATAAAGAATGCTAGGGCAAAATTTTTCTCTCAGACCTTCTTGGAGAAGTGAGTAACAAGAAGTGGTAGTAGAACAGAAGCAGACACATATGTGAATGCAACATAACGGTAGCAAAAATACTAAATCCTTTATGTTTAGAAAGACTGTTTTTCATAGTTCCAGTTGTAGAATGCATATGTCCTTGCATGGCACTTCTCCTTGAAGCCACTGATGAAGGGATTGGATATCTTTGCTTATGCTTTCAGAGTATTTGCAGACTTGGCTTATATATTGTTAAACTTCTGAGGTTATTTTAACAACTTAAGGAAGTTAAAAAAAAAAAATCTTTTAAAACTATTTGGGAGTAAAGCAGTCTGGCCAAGTAGTAAATTCTGTGGTGAGTTTGCTATCTGGATATATGCATGTACTCCCCCCCCCCGAAAGTATCTGTTCTCATGAGCTTTCTCAGGATGCTCATTTATGAAAGTGACTGCCAAAGAAGCAGGAAGTCCACGAATTAGGGTAGTGAGATAGGATCTTTCTGGAGATTCTAGTTGAATCTCCAGAAAGAGAGATTCAACTCCTTTCCTCATTTATCAAGCAAAAATAACAATAAAATAATTTTGTCCCTTGGAAAATATTTAACGTTTTAATTGTATTTACAGCTTGTTCTCTGCTTAAATAAGAGAAGTGGTAGCAGTTTGTCTCTAAATATCAATTGTACGGTTCTTATAATTTCTGAGATGTGTGTTATATCTCAAACTTCGTAGGCTGTAGATGCCAGCTGCTTTGTAAGACTAGGGTTGATATCCTTGGTTCACTTTTGATGGGTCTTATCAACACGGGGAAGCTGTGAAACAGAACAGACCATGAATCTGAAGTGAGCTCTTACTAATTTCCCAGGACACTGCTGAGCTGCAGTGGGCATTCAGTTCAGGTTCAGCTGGGCTGATTGCAGGTTACAGCCGCGTGGCGCCTGTCCTGTCCCCCTGCTGAAGGAGATTGTTCGTGTCTCTAATCTGCTTGTGGAACTGCTCGTGCGAGTGCTTCCTAATCTGTTTCAGGCAAAACGAATCTGCTTAGCTGAGAATTTAAACTTGTAAGCTAACCTGGCTCTGTCTGAAGCGGATTAGTGATGCTTCTGTGCGCAGGTACGCCAGGAGATCTGGTTGGATGCAGTGATAAGCAGGGTGGGTGTGGGAGGCTGAGCTACGCCTCAGGAAGAGTGTATGCATGTCTGTCTACACTCCTTTCTGAAAGTTTCTTTAAATAGCTTATTTTAACCTGTCAGGAAGTCTACTTTGAAAGCAAAATAAATCTTGTGCAGAATAAGTGTGCTGGGGAGCTTGCTGAGCACTTGCTTTCTACTAGCTGCTAGTCCTTACCTATTCTAAACTTTTTTTTTTTTTTTTTTTTTTTTAATATTAGTGCTCTGTTGCAGTTTTATCTCTTAATTCAGTGAGCTAGGATTTCCCTGTGATGTTTGTTTTAGTCCTAGTATATCTCTGGCTATAAAAAGTTCAGCTAATTTTACAGTTCCCAGTGGAACTGTATGTGCACAACTAAAAAGGAAAAAGACCAACTAAATGATCTTTCAAAAATATCTGTTAAAAAACTGCTGTCAGACTTTTGAAGTCGATTTGTTACATTTTGAAAATTTCTGCTAGAAAATCTTCTGAAGCTTTCTTTCATTTTTCAAAGAGGTGTCACCAAGTTCTGTTGCATAACTAGGAGAATTTCTGTGCAAGCTCATAAAAATCTCATGCTTTCTTGAGGTTGGTAATGTGATTTCTACTAAGTCAACCATTTCTTGTTGATGGATGGTGCCTGCATCTGAGCTGCTTAATACTTCCATGTTGGGGTGTAAATGATGGAGCACTCATCATCCAGTCTCTGTTCCTTCACCAGTGGCAGAAAGACCTAGTGATGTCCAGCCTGCTGTCCTGCTACTGTGAGTCAAGTCTTTTCCAGATGTTAGGACTCTTCAGAAAAAGTTCCCTGAATGCATTCTGTCTTGTAACTTTATCATCCGGGACTGAATAGACTTGGGATCAGACTTTTAAGTTGCCTCTTCCTGTCCACTTGTAACAAGTCCTTTAAAACGGACAACTCCAAATCTGTTGAGTTAAGATTTATTTCTGGTGAGCCCTAGCGCTGAGCATGGCAGATGTTGCTCTCTGGGACAGTTCCACCTTCCAAGCCAGATGTGCAGCAGGCTGCTTTTTTTTTTTTCCCTACACAGAGACTCAAAAATCAGGGAAGGCAAGACTGTATTTGGGCAGTCTGTAAAAAGTGGCTTTGGGCGAGAAGTTTCAAACAGAACCACAACTGCCTAAACTTACACTGACCAGTCTTTTAAAACGGTCAGTGCTTCAACAGAGAAGTCAACATTGAGTGCAGGAGCTGCTGCTGAGAACAGCCACGGTCCTGAAACAGTTGGTGCTCTCAGTGTCAAAGTAGTTATTTCACATACTGAAACAAGATACCAGAAGCACCTAAAAGAGCTTGGGGGTTTCAGGTCAATGCCCACCCATGAAGATGAGATATCTTGGAAATGTATGCTTGATCTCACTAGTGTCTGAGGAGTAAGTGCAAATCTGTGGACCCCATTGGTGCCATTACCCCATGGTAACTGCAATACCTTTGAGAATGGCTATGAACTCCGTGGGAATGGATTTCAGTACATGAGCCCTGCACTGTTACAAGTAGAAAATATTGCCAGGCTTTGATAAAAATCTGAGTAGTGTCACCAGGAAATGAAAGCATTTCTTAGAGCCTAGTTTCTTTCTAGGATTCTTATTGGGGAAAGAAAAATTATTTGCTAGATATTTCCCAGGTGTTGAGATGATGGGAATGGAAATGTAAATACCTTAGAAAATTCAACTGTATTTTTTGTACCATTTTACAATTTATACCTAATCATTGCTTCTATTGAGCAAATAGCTGACTCCTATGTCCTGATGACCAAACAGTAATTTCTGAACTTTGGACAGAATGGTACATTTGTTAATCAGCCTGGCATCTGAGAACATGGAAGTCCACATGTAGACTATAAGAAAAATCAAGATAGACACAGACATGAAGGCTATGATGGATGACTTCGACTTCACATTGCCAGTGTGGTTTGTACTATATTTTGTTTTCCTCAGTGGAGGACTGGACCTTTTGAAAAGTTGAGCTATTTAGTGAGAGAGCTGTACAGTTACTAAAAGCCTTTTTGGGCTGCTGCAGTGAGAATGGTTACTGTAAGGTCCATTTTGCAGGCTTCAAGCTATGCCTGTCATAGGACATAACCTAATCAGCCAGGTTTTCCAGTAAGGACAAATATAGATGCCCTGTTGTTGATGGTGCTGTTGTTACCGACAACCAATGTATTATTCAGAAAGTCATCCAATTTGGCGTTCTCTCAGTAGAAACAGCTGTAGTGAAATAAAACTGTTAGCAGCTGGACTGTTCCACATATCACTCTTATACGGTAGTGATAAAACCACATTCTGAATTAGTTGGATAATGGCCTCAAAATGTGGTTTAAATCCGTCAGTTATTTTACAAGTCTTTTTCTTGAACAGCTTTCTCTGTTAGAAAATAAACAACCAATGCAGAAATGTGCCTTGCCTGTTCAGTGCAGCCACAGCTCTGTTCTCTTGTGTCGACAGGTTTGACTCTTCAGGCTCCCTTCCCTATTGTGTTGTGGGTCCCCGTGGCACATAGGAGACAAACCATGTTGTCTCACAGATTGTACCATCTCAGCTGCTTTTCCACCTGTTACCAGCAATCTGGCAAGTCTCTCCCTCTGAACATCAACACACACTTCACTAGGGCCTGAGCAACTTCATCTACTTGCTTCAGAAATGTGCTGGTCTCCAAGATCAGCATAGCAGCAGACCTTTGCAAAACGCTGTACACCTGATGTAGCAGCAAGGGCAGACACCAGGTTTGGATGGGGAGTAGTGCAGTCTGTATTTGATCAATACAGCTGATGCTGCTCAGCACTGCTGTTCGGGCAGGATAGTGATTACTCTTCACCTACATGAATCTGCACTGACAATGCCCTTGAAAAGTCAGGAACATAGATTGGCCTGCAGTAAAGGTGGATCGAGGCAATGACATCGGGGCCTCTTCCTCTTTGCAGCTGCCCTTGTGTGATGGGTTCACTGTTGCAAAGAAACCATCCTTGCCCTGCATGCCTTTCCACATAGGCATGAGAAATGGTGGCTCATGCATGCCAACTCTGACAGACCAGTGGTTTGGTGGGACTTCTGACAACAGGCAAGTTTAGATCCCTAATGCTAGCAATGAAGCATGGCTTGCTTTTGTTAAAGAGTGTAGCTTTAAGTTTATGGGTAGGTGTTTATTTTGCAGTGGTGTAAGATGTTAATTGGTCCATAGCTGTTACCTGCTCTCTGCTGGAAGGGTGTAAGGTCTTCTGTCCTTACAACAGTTCACATCAGTCACATCACATCACCAGTGCCATCAACATTATGTAAGTTAGAGGAAACTGGTGAGCTTAAGTTGACTTGCCTAATTTTGTCTGGAATGGGTTAGGGGTCACTCGGTTGACTTCAGTGAAACTCCACTGAAAATATCCTGTGGCAGAGCAGTAATAGCATCTTAAATGACATCAGTCTCTGAAAGGGATCTCTCTCTACAACCTGTTTTTTATCCATTCAAATTATGATCCCAATTTCAAATTTTAAAATTGTTTATTATTTTTACAGGCTGTATCAGTATCTCTTTTAGTTGGTAGTTCAGGTAAATCATTTATTTGTTCACCTTATCTGTGGTCAGTGCTTTCCTGTGTTGCACTTGGCTCTTTTTACTGCTTGTATTCACCTTTCTGTAGTACGAAAGTGCTGTAGAGCAGAAACATAGAATATTTAGAGTTGATGGCTTCACAGGGTTTGAAAGAAAGTTTGAATGCCTGCCTGACATTAATATCGTAGGCTACCTTACATTCTTATCTAGGTACCTACTTTTACCTCTGGTCATGCAGATACAAAAAATCACTTTCCTGGTCCCAGAAATAGTTTGGCCAAGCAAATTTAGGTTTCCGTAGGTTGTTAGGCAAATGCCCTGCTGCTGAACCATACTGCTTAATCAGTTATTGAAATAAGATTCTCAGAGAGCCATTTTAAGGGCATTAAATCAATAACAATAATTGCAACCATTTCCATTTCTCTAGTGGAGCCTGCTAAGAGTCTGTCTGGGCTGGGGCCAGATTCTTTTAGGCAGGTTGGGGTATCATCTTCCTTCAAACCTGGCAATCTCGCATGCTGTTTGTCAGCAAGTGCCTTGTTGTTCTGCAAGGTCAGATCTTAGATCTACTGCCGGAAAGCTTCCCTGTGACACAGAGAATGTAACGCTTAGGAACCAATGTGTGGTAGGCAGTGTTCTGGAGACATGAGGTTAACGAGAAGGCATTTGGTTTTTTTAATACCATGTGGAGACCGTAATTAGTTTTTTTTGCTTTTATGTGAGATACTAGGAAGGGGAATTTGTTCTACTGTGTCCTGGTAGTATGTGACCTTGTTTTACTTATGTCTTTCTGCTGCTGAAGATGCTGAAAATGCAGACAAACCAATGCACTAACAGATTTCAGCAAGTCTGGTGAATGCTGCCGTTCTGTTTGTCTTTGTATTTCTTGCCTTTATTAAAAGGAAAAAAGTACAGGTCAAAGGCTCCTTATCTGATGTTGATGCAAATTAAAAAAATTTAACGAGTTCATTGGCTAGCTCTGGAAGAAAGTACATGATTCGACGTTCATCTTTGAAAATACGGTATTCAGAATGGAGACAATATTGCCCAGCGGATACTGCACAAAATCTGATTGAATGTGCACAGCTGAACATTTCATAAGATATAAATTGGGGCTGTGGACAGATAGGCATTCTTCATAAAATATGTATTACTCCTTGTTCTTTTACAGCAACCTCACAGGAATAAGGCTGTATTTTTTCCCACCAAAATGGTTAAATACACCAGTGTTGATATCTTGCTTCATGCAAACAACACGTTTTCTACCCCAACCTGATCCCCAGTTACCTTTTCTTATATCAGAAATTCAGTTTATAACTCTGCTGAACTAAACACAAATAAGAAATTATCTTTGTCCATAATATATTACAGCCTTTTACTCCCAGCTGCTTTAACAGTACTGATAGAATTACTTCATCTTTTTCCCAGCAATTAAGACTACGTGACAGCTGAATATTATAGATAATCGTCCTTCAGACTTTTTTTAAAGAATAGGCAACTGAAAACAGGAAATTAAAATAGAAATTTTTGGCAGTAGCCTGGGATAAGCATTGTCCACTATGGATCTTGAGGTAGAAAACGTTGTTGATGATAGCTTGGCAAGACTTGGGGGTTTTGTTCTTTTTCTGTTGTCTGTCATCTCCTTGTATGTTTGGAATAATACAGAAGGACTGGGAATTTAAAAAAAGTTTTTTAAAAAAAGTGTGGTGTTCAAATTAATAAATGGCTATTTAATCTCTGGTAGGGTGTTCTTTATTTTTACAATAACCTGATAATCTTTTCTAGAAGGTTAGTCTGATGCAGAAGCCTGCATCAGAACAGAATAGAGATTGCACTTTTCATGGCATAACCTGCATTGCTTCTCCTTTACTTTATTAGTCATTATTAAGAGGCTTGAAAATACTGTTCTGTGCCTTGAAGCTTCTTGGGAGTAAAGGGAGTTGATTATTCTTGGTGATTAGAAGTAGTGTAAGAGCTGCTTGAAAAGGGGGTATGTATTTTAAACTTTTTTTAATCGTTCAAATACAAATGTTCTTAAATAGTAGTCATTGCTCTTGATTCTCACTTTCCTCAGCTTCAATCTTGCTGTCTTTTTCTTTTTAACCACTAGAATGCTTTTCAGTGTAAAGGGTATGTGTGTTTCCATCAGTTTGTGTGTTGTCATTCCACATTAGAGGAGTCTATCTCAAACAGCTCTGAGGTACGGGAGAGTTTAGTACTTCGTGTTAATTTCCTCCCCTTCCTCCCATTTAAATTTAACCAAATTAGGTTTAAATTCAGCTAAATTTAGTTGCTATTTGTCCTCAAGATCTATTCCCCCACTTCAGTTAAAGATGACCTTTTTTTGGTCCATCTTTTCAGCTCTAAGTTGACCTTTTTTTTGGCTATCTCTGCTGTTCTGCATCTCTGCCTGTTTGTGCTGCACTTCTGCAGCATTTGAATTGGAGATTCAGTCCAAGAAATCATGCTACTGTTTTGCCAGAAGCTGACACCAGCCATCTGGTAAAATTACAATTCACTATCAGTAAAACACATAATTTGGGAAATGTACCCAAAATGACTTTTATGATTAGTGGACAGGAAAGAAACAGAGACAGAGAAGTCAGTTGGGTACTCTGTAAATCACTTTGAGGTTTTCAGACCAAACGTCTTAATGGCAGCATTCTTGCTGCCAAATGCTGTTTTGCTTTTGCCTTCAGAATAGTTTGCATTAATGATGAGCAACTGTGCTTGGAAGTTATTTATGTATTGCTCTTACGATACAGCTTCGCAAAGCAGCACCATGCTAGGTAGCAGACTATGTGAATGGTTTAGCATATCGTACTGCTAAGGTCTGTAGGTTTTCCCATTGGAAATGCATCCCAGCCCCAGGGCCACATTCAGCATTGTTGTGAATGCTGAAGAAAAATTTATATTAAGTCTGTTTTGGCCATACCATGCTAGCCTGTATGTTAAGTCTGGTGGTTGTGAAATAAGTCTGCGCTGGAACTAGGCAGGCTTTAATTAGCAGTTCGGTAACATGTTTTGCCTGTATGTCACTGTGGGAGCAGAGGGGCAGTAACAACAGCAGCCCTTGTTTGTATACATTTCCAGGGAGAGGTGGTCAGCTAACCGTGCCTTGGTAGCTGCGCATGTGCTGCATGTTCTGCAGTGTGTTGAATGTGTGTGTTAAACTAAGATGGAGTATATTTAAGACTTAAAGTGGTGATGAATTTACTGTCTTCCTAGTAAGCTATTATAGTGAGTAATTATCCTCATAGTTAATTCCATTTGGATTTTTCTCATTTCAGCATTCAGGGGTTGGATCTTGCTTCTTGTCTATTAGATAAAATCCCTGTTCGCCTAGATAGTTGGGAAGAAAGTAGTTGTTTCTCAATAGTAGTGACGTTGCCTGTTTACTTAAAGTGAGTGTTACTGAATGATTGTTCTGGACTTCGTAGTTGAGATTTCCAGTTCCTTCTGTTGGTACCTATAGCTTAACATGTGTGTTAACTCAGTAGAGTTTTCCATGACACAGTAACACTCCAGCATAGCTTAACCGAAGTTTACTACTAGAAAGCAAGACTAGCAGTGTTGTTCTTATCGCTCCTTGGGCTCCTTTCCTATGGATGAAAGGCCTTGAGCTGCATAAAACCATCCTAAGCAGTTGTTCCGGGCAGCTGGAGAGGTCCCCATATGCAGTGCTGTTGATGATGCTGTAAAACTGACCACGAGGGCTTTTGTTATAGGGAATATAGGTGGTCTGGTTTGGGGGCAGAAAGCCATGTGTAGAAAGTGGGACACAATGCTTTAGTGCTGTGGAGATTTCAGGCCAGCTTGGAAAGCTATCACAACTACCACAGACCCACAAACCTCATTTACTTATTTTTGGGGAAGAGGGGTGACTTCAACCCCAAAATTATCCAAACCTGTTAAGTTTTAAGGACCGCTTAGTCTCCTGTTGCACTGTAGAGGATTCGTGATCTTTTTTGTAGAGAAATTCTGTATTACGTGTGTATCTATCATGAAGTAAGAGTTGGGATGATTCTGTTTGTACATTTCTAGCCTTGCAAGTAGGCATGCAATCTTTAAATTTGAAGGGAGTATAATAAACTGCCTACCTATTTTTCTAATCTGAGAATTTTTCAGTTCACGTGCTTCTCAACTAATGTAACTAAAGATACTCTGTTTATGTTGCTGTAGGTATGATCTAATGTTTGCTTTTGGCAAGAAACTCTTTCTTGTTAGTATGCGCAGAAGGTGTTACATGAGACTGAAATGTTAACGGATAGAAACTTGCTGTTCTAAGTCGAGCAAACAAGTGTGCTTGTGCTGTATCGCTAGCAATAGTAGTATAGGCTTCTTGTAGTAATCTAATTTGTGAAAAAACAGGTATTAATTATGCAAGGTAAGAATTTTTTTATTTAGAGAGGTAAAAATTTTAATATAGGAACCCAAGTAATGGTACAATTGTCAAAGCAGAAAGGATAAGACAATGTAATTGAAAGTTGTGTGCTTTACATTTCTAGTGCAGAGGTCCTTTCAATGAGAAAATGGACACTGCTTGATATTAAAGATTAAGTGGAGGCATGGAGGATTATATGGAGGACTTGCCTGTTTTGTTTTCAATAGTTGGTGGAAAACTTGGCACCCTTTAAATAACTCAAAGCTTTTTTCTGCTTTCCCTTTTCTGAGCAAAGGGGGAGAGAAGCCTTTCATTAGTTGCACATGATAGTTAACTTGTCACATTTTACAGCTTAATCCTTTTTCTTTAAAGAGTTGTTAGTGAAAAGACAAACCAGCCATCTTCTGTATAACAGTCATTATTAATATAACTACTTAAAATAACATGATTATTTATATGAACACAGTGAGATCAGTCATAATACTGATCTCCTCCTGTGGAGTGTTGCCTCCCATGATATCTTTCAAGGAATTTAAATCATTTTATTCTAAATTATATCCATTCACTCTTCTTGATGAAAACATAACAGTGCAGAATTAAAAATAAGGAGTAACTTTTGTACTTTTACTGTTGTTCTTGGCTTTCAGGGAGCTAAGAGGTATGAACAGGATTCTTGATAAACAGACACGAGCTCCCCACTTCTTCAGTGACACTGTACTGGTGTTAGTAACTTGTCAGTAGGGATATGGCTTTGAGGAAAAGGACTTTGAATTTTAATTTTATTTTTTTTAATACAGTTTTCCTATAACTGGGTAATGGAGGCTTTCAACAATTTCCTCATGGGTCACTTTCACATTTCCCTCTTATCTCCACCCCATCCTCACCAGAGTATCTTACAGTAATGCTCATTTTCTTAACTGTCAAATTTTAAGGTAAAAACATAACTTGTGTAACACACTATTCACAAATTATTTGCTATGATATTTTTCTCCTTTTGGAAACAAGGAAAATGCAGGCTTTTTTTTAACACTTCAAATACAAGAATTAAGGTCATGAATTACTTATGGAGAAGTGTTTCCAGAAAAAAAATCAGTGGTTTCCTCTCTTCCTGTTATGTGTTGACTGCTTGCTTTAATTTTCTCATCAGGTCTCTATTAATACGTTTTATAGCATGATTCTCTGTGCTGGAGTGTTAAAAATGGCTACAACTTTAACTCAGATTGATTCCGCCCCCCCTCCATCCCCAGCAAGAAGTCTTTCTGAGTTACTCTTCTGCATAAAATTTTAGCCAGAGCAGTTCTGTTTTTGAGGAGAACGCACAAGGAGGGAAGAAAGGACTTTTGGTTTAAAGCATTAAGACTTGACACTCCTCTTGCTGTTGCAAAGAGAATCCATGCAATCCATTTTAGCTGTAGTACGTCCAGATTCTGCGTTTGTGTGTGCGTGAACCCCGTGGGTGGTTGTGCTGCTGATGAATCTGTGTGTGCCCTGCCTGCACACAGCAAGGAAGCATGTTGCACCTTTTGCAGCTTTTCCCACTCTTTACCCACAGTCATGATCTGTGAGGATTAAGTGAACCTGTATCAAAGAGACTGGGCTTTTACAGTGATGGCTGAGAAGAGTTTTGCTCATCCACTTACTCATGCAATACAATGTTACTTGTTTCTGAATAAAGAATTGACATTAAAAATTAATGTTCTGTGGTGACGTTAAATGTGCACAAATGGAGATTATGTGGAAACACTACGGAAAAAATAAATGTAAAGAGAAGAAATGATAGATCCATAAACTGGAAGAATTTTTTCTCCCACACTAACAGGACAAAGACCTATTGAACAGAAAATCTTATCTTTGATTCAGCAGTTGAGTTTTAAGGAGGGTTTGGACATCTGCAGATGGAAATCTATGTATGAATGTAGCTGAAGGTCAGAAGACTGCAATCTGAGTGCTGGACTCTTGTTTTCTTAGTGATATAAAATATCTTAATCTGTATAAAGTACATGATCATACATATTTTATCATAATCTAAAGAATAAGCGTGTTGACTGCTTGTAGCTCAAGCTGCTTGCTGCTTCTAAACTTTTGCTCATGAGAGGTCTAGTCATCTCTCTTCTACCTCTGATATTTCCTTATCCTGCCACTCAGCTTAAGTACTGCTAAATATATGTAAATTCTTGTAGCAATTACTCATTTCCTAAACTACTTTTTGTATTCTCATTCTCTAGTGGGTTATGTGTGCTATTTCATATTTTATCCTATTTTAAATACTTTACCTGTGTCTACTGAAAGAGGTAGGATTATGTGGTAGGTCCTCCATACCCCTTTGTCTTTCCAACCCAGAGTTAGTTTTCTTTTTAATGGCTTCTGTGTGTTTGTCCCTGTAACTGATAGCAAGGGACATTGCTTTGTCGTGCTCGTACTAACCACGTATCGTTAGCTATTGTCTCTCATCTGAACCCCTTCACTTTCTGTGGGGCATGGATCAGGATGGAGCAAAGTGTCTGGGACTGTAAAGTAGCACTGTGGGCCAAAAGGGATTGGGAGACTGAGGCATGGGATTAGAGAGGGAGCTGTGTTAAGAGCAGTCCTGGGAGAAAAAAGTAAGTTTGGATGATGAAATAGGGGGAGAAGGGATAAGGTCTGTTGGAATAGGATTGTGGAATACTAGAAGCAGGTGAACAGAAAGAAGAGACATCTTACAGTAGACCATATGTGGTGGGAAAACTGGAGCTGTCTTTGTTCAGAAATATTTAGGAGGGGAGGTCAGGGCACAAGGACTTGATGAAAAGCCTCAGAAGGTAGATACAAAGTCGTGGCCAGATTACAGTAGGGAGGGGGATAATTAAAACTGGCCACACAAGAAGATTAGAGGCAGCTGGGCTTAATTAAATTTGCACAGGAAACTTTAATTGTGGTATTTTTTTTAATTTAATGAATACTAAATCTAGTTTTTTGTGTGTTGTCAGATTTGTTTGACATAAGTAAGTAATTAGAGGAGCACTTTCATTTAGTGTTGGTTACTTTGACCACTTTGCACTGAATAAACAACATGAATTGATTGTTAAAGTATCTAGAGAGAGTGAAAACGGGAGCAGGATAACTTCTAATCCAACAGAAAAGTTATGTGTGCTGCTCCACAAAGTGTTGGCAGAGCTTTGCTGGGCAGCGTGATAGTAGAGCAGGAGCAGAGAATCTTCTTAGCTGCTAATTTGTTCTGGAGCTTGGAGCTGTGAATAATGGAGTTGACCGAGAGATTTGAGGTGTGTGTACGCTTGGAAGAAGCAGTTTGTTGTTCTTAGGAAAAGCATGCATGCTTGTAGAATGAGATGCGTTGTTAATGATGTATTTTATTTTGATGAAAAGTTATTGAAAGTTTTTAAAGCTGTATGTTAATCTTGCTCTAATCAACACTTTGTGCTGATGAAATATAGAAGGTTTGTTTATTTTCCTCTTCTGTACAATGTATTCAACTCAGAATTTTATGACTTGAGGAGTCCGTTACTATGATCAAGTTTGCCATCCTGTGTAACGCAGCAAAATTATTATCCTGTAACTTTTGTTTAAAGCTCATAGCTTTAGTTTAAGTTGTGGCTTTATCTGAATTATCTTGTCTTCGTTAAGTCCTTGCATGAGGATAATTGTCCACTACCATAACCTATAAAAGAAGGTGGTGGATTCTTCATTTGACTTTGTATAGTTTCAGTTTCTAGTTACTGCATGTTGATTGTTTTGGTTTGTTACTTTGCTGTTGTTCAAAATCTTTCCCATGTACAAACTGTGTAGCCAGTAATCAGATCAATATATTAAATGTTTTCCTTAATACAGCACGTAGATTGCTTGCTCGTAGCGTTTTGCATTGTTAGCTATCATGGCCATATGCTCAAAATATGTTTTTCTTTCTTTTTTTCAAAGAACATGGTCCACAATCTTATCAGTGTTAATTATGTTGTTTATTTCTACCTGCTTGATGCTGCATTTAATTCTCTTTGTATGCATGTTTTTCAAATGGGCTTAACAGGTCTTAGGTGGCTGGCAGCGCTGGTGCATACCTGTACCCGTTGTTAGGTGCATTTGCACTTTGTGTTGTAGTCCAGATTTGGATCGAGAGCATACTTTTAAAGTATAACTCCTGATTGTCCCCACCTGCTCCTCAATAGAATGAGTTAAAGCACAGCTGTCCCAGAGTACCTTCTGGTGAAACTAAACCAGCAGATGTGCTCCAGCTGTGAGGGTCAGTTTAGGCCCCGGGGATTAGAGCTGCCCTGGAAATAAGAGCCCTTTCCCCTCCCCGGAGCCCATCTCCTGTGGGTGCTGAGTGTCGGCTTTGCACGTCTGCCCCTACTGCACTGCACTGCTTGCTGATGTAGACCTAGCTTTAAGTTACCGACACGCCAGTGTCAGTCTTGGGCAAAGTGTGCTTATAAGGATTTTATTTTTCTTTCAGAAGGTAGATTGCAATGTTGAAATTAAATCATAGGAGATCCTTAGCTTGGGTGGGATGTTCCTTTTTTACTTTCTATTTACCTCAGTTATAATTCAATATTACTCAGTTTAATATATCTCAGCTTTTTTACTGGGTTATTTATATTAATACATGTTAGGCAGGATTTAATTAAATGTCTACAGAAGTTTTTGTGTTAGTCCAGTTGTCTTTGTCCACCAAATCTGTAATCTCAAACAGATTTGTTCTGGGAGCATCCACTGCCCATAAACCACGTTGTGACTGTAACTATTCTGTCTTTTCACTAATTGCTGTCCTGGTCAGTATTAGCATGACTTAGGTTAGCATCCAAGTCAGTCTAACTCTCTAATTTCAAAGTTAATTCTTTAAAACCTTTTCGAGTTCTGCTATACTTTGTTAAAAAAACAACAAAACCTCCCACCCTCTACCCCTCACCCCCACCTCTCTGCACCCACCTAATTTCCTTTTTTTTTTCTTTACAGTTTCAAGTGATAAAAAAGGAATAATAAAAACCAGCAGTACTGATGGAGACTTCCCAATTTTTCCCATACCTAAATGTTTTTATAGGTTAAAGATGTTTAACAACTTTTGTATCTACTAGAGGGACAGAGATATTTCAGCAGTAAAGCAAAAACTGAAGTGGTCGTCCTTCTCTCTCAGTACAGAATGCAACCTGTTGTGGTAGGTAAATCTGAGGCGTTTTCTCTGTAGTTTCCCAGTGTTGCTTGGCATTTCTTACAGGTGGTTTTGAGCAACTGTTGTTCTGGGTTATTTTAAAAATCTATCTTCTGTGCAAATTTAATGGATAAAGCTGAAGAATTCTGCTTAAGCAGCATATAATCTTCAGTATAGGTGGGGGATGCATTCATCAACTCTGAATTTACAGTTGGATCAGTCCAGGGACTTCCACTTTCTTTAGGGATTCCTTGTATTTTGCTTTTCCATAAGACCTGCTGCAAGTGTTATGAAACTTACCTGGGAGTTGCCAGGTTAGACTTGTTGACCAAGTTTAATGAGTTTTGCATGTTTATGCAAGGCATTGTCACTGAACTGCAATGTTTTGGTGTCTGTCTAAAAAAACCTCTTTTGCTGTCTGAGGTGGGTAGGAAACCAATGGCTTTCCTCTGTGGATCTGCTGGGGTTCAGCTGATTTGAGTCATTTCGGGCTCTGAGAGTATAAATGAAGGAGGCACTGTACTAGCTGAAAACACAGCATTTTAGTTCTCTGGTAGTTGATTCGTAAATACACTTCTTCCTGCAAAATAATAATCCTGTCTTATTCCTTATCTACCTTATATATGGAAATGATTGTATCTTGTGTATTAGCTGACAGTAGTTAATTCTGAAAGCCCTTACATGACAGAAGGCAGCTTTAATGTTTCAAATCTCTCAGATAATGTACATCCATCTGTTCTTTAGCGAATGCATCACCTCTTTGCACATCGATGATTTCTGAAGTAGCACTGCTTGTAATTAAATTCTGACAATGCATTTTACTGGCTTCTGGAAAAACCAAGTCGAGTTTATTCATGCAAATACAGAGTAAAACTGAAATCACTTACGACTGAAGCTAATTTTGTGAATTGATGGTCACTACAAAAATGTAGGACTAATTAAAAATGTATGATAGTACTAGTGTATGTTCTTTTTTTTAATTGGCTGGAATTTTATTTGGGTATGTTAACAGTAACAATAGTGTTATTTTTGTCACTTAAGCATTTAGCAGAATCATGCATTTTATTACTTAAGTATTTCAGTGGTGACCTTTCATGTTGGTTGCTTATAGATACAAATTGAAAGTATGTATTAAATTATGGAAACAAATGCAGCATTTGCAGTTTTATCAAGTAAGTCCTAAACCAATAATTAATGCATATATTTGAAATAATGCTGTTGATACTGAAAAAATGTGTTTATAACTTTTATGCTTCATTCACGGCTATTTAAGAGAATCATTTATGGTGGAAGCTAAAATTGCTAGATTGTAAAGATATAAATCTCTTGTTTGGTCTTTTTTTTAATTACTGTTTTTTACATAATTTAATGCTTCAAAAACTTCAAATCTTTCCTCTTTTCATGAGGAAAATAAGATGTAGTATTGTCACGTTCATAATGCCCAAACCGTGTAGCAAGCCTGATAAATAGGTTGTACTAACCTCAGATTATATATATGCAACCAAATTTGACATTTGATGAAATGGAGTTATTAAACATTACTCCAATATGCTAAGGTTTCCAGGCTTTGGGGAAAAATGTTAAGTGAAAACATTTCTCTTAGAGTGCACTCTTCGTGGCATCTTTCTCAAGCGCTACTTACTGTAGTACATTCACTTTTGATGCCCCTTGCACTCAAGGTTGGAGTCACTAGCTTCTGGTTTGGGTCATGTGCACCCCAGTGCCCTAATGCTTTTTTTTCCACTGGTAGAAGCAGGAGTCAGCCCAGCCTCTGCTTGCTTCCATCACGTCCTTGCCTTGATGTGTGGAGCTTAATTGTCTTGTAGTACTAGTTTCTCATTCACTGATTGGAGCTAATTGCTAGTGGACACTTTCTTTGGAACACATATTTCAGCTTTTGAGCTCATAAGGTTTTATTTGGGGGCAATTGTCATCTGAGTAGATATGTGGAAACTTGAGAACCATGTCTTTGGGATGTAAGTAATGTTTCCCTGAGGAAGAGGGAACAAGTGTGCAGAATCCCATCTATGAATCCTTCTCAATGCAAGACTTGAAAAACATCTATAAATGTGTTTCTGTGGCTTTTATGGTACAACACAATGAAAATTACCTTAGAGCTATGGTTTCTGGTACTTTCTTCCCTCCTCACCAAGAAGTTGAATGCTTTTACAAATGTCATAGAGCCAAGTTGGGGTTTATCTGTTCCACACCTCCATCCAAGGCTCTAGGTTTTTTGTTTCAAATTTTCTTTTTTTTAAACTATAGGAGATAGAGGACTTCCTAAAAAAAGGAGAGGGGGTGGGAGAGATTAGGAGAATATCTTCCTGTACTGAAGTACTCATGGAAATTTACATCCTTCACTGCTCCTACTCCAAGGAGACTCAGCAGTCGTGCTCCCTTCCAGTATGGTATTGTTGTGCTTTCTGAATCTCTCTCTCACAGTGTAGCCTGCTGAGCGTGTGGCGTGGTCTGTGGACACCAGAGGACAGTGGTTCTATACATGATGAAAGAGCTAGTTATTTTCTCTTTGCACACATTTGCACGTGCAACCTGTGAATCTGACTACTTGTTGAGTTCATCTCTGACTTCACCTACTCAACACATCACCTGCATCTAGGGGAACTGGAGTCAGGATGTGCCAGCCTGAAAGGTTGTATAGCAGAAAATCTAATATCAAATTTAAGATCTAGCTAGACTGTGTTATATCCCTCTATTCTTGTATATTGCTTGCATGCACATGTGTAGCTGAATGTGTGGATAATTTGGAAATTGCATTAATAGTTTTCAATTTCTATTAATATGCACCTAAACTTGGCAATTTTTTAACTTCTCAGTCTTTCATTTAACAATTCCTGTAGCTTCTTAGAGTTTGCAGAACTTTACTGCTAACAGTGATTTTTGCCAGGCAAGGAATGCGCTGTTTCTAGGCTGCACAGGCTGCCTAGTGATGTCTACTTTTGACCACTGGGCGTCTCTGTGGCCAGTTTAAGACTTGAAAGTGATAAGGCTATATTCTTTAGTGGGTGTTCTCTTTTTCATTTATCTAAAAGAAAATCATAGTAACAAGAAATGAAACTTTCAATTATACCTGAAAATATGCCTGCTCTTAAGGCATAAGACCAAAAGCAGTTCATCAGTTGTGAGTAGTATATAAAGACTGTAATCAAATGAGAGGAAAAATATAATGCCATTTGAAAATGATCTTTGTCCAATTTTTAGCAAGTACTATCACATACTTGGATCTTCTGTTAATGTGAATGTTAATGGTTCTTGTGGATTCTCTAGGAGGGCAAGTAGTTCTTCTGAATTTTGCAGAATCTGGTGCTTACAGAGATCATGATCAGACTGTTTGATAGAAGACATAACTCTCTTGCTACAAAGTTGTCCGCAGTCTATTTGGGTTTTTCCGGTTGTGTGTCAAGTAGAAATCATTCCTTGTTTCTTGGAATTTGAAGTTGTCAGGACTAATACAATGAAATACGTTTTTAATGCTTTATGTAATAAGAAATATAACTTTGGTAATTTCCCACTGTTTCTTTTTTGGTCTCCTTAGAATGTGAAAGCATTTGCATCTTCAGATAGCCTAGCCAAGGTCCAAGAAGTAGCAAGCTGGCTTTTGGAAATGAATCAGGAACTGCTCTCTGTGGGCAGCAAGAGGCGACGAACTGGTGGATCTCTTCGAGGTAATGCTTCCTCAAGCCAAGTAGATGAGGAGCAGATGAATCGGGTCGTAGAAGAGGAGGAGCAGCAGCAAAGACGACAACAAGAGGAGCAGCACATTGGGAGGAATGGGGAGATAGGAGGAGAAGAACCTGAATTGGATGACAGGCATGAGTCTCAGCAGGAACAGTTAGAAGAAAATAACAATAGACTTATTACAGTGGAGGAAGAATCCACTTGTAACCAAGAGGAAGAAGATGATGAACATGCTGGTGATCAAGAGGAGGAGGTGGAAGAGGAGGAGGAAATGGATCAGGAGAGTGATGATTTTGATCAGTCTGATGACAGCAGTAGAGAAGATGAACACGCTAACAGTAACAGTGTTACAAATTCCAATAGCCTCATGGACTTGCCCATTCACCAGTCATCGCCATTCTACATAAAGACAAAGGTGAGAAACTACATTTTTTTGTGTTCTTAATCCTCGTTAACTCTGGATTTTGGAAAATAATTTGCATATTTAACTTACACTAAAGTTTTACAATGAAGCAAAGATTTTGCTTCCTAAAGAGCTCATTATGAAGAATTTACGCAGTCCACAAAAACTATACCTTTTTAACTGTTAATAATCAAATAATTTGCATGCATTTGACATGAGCAAATTCTCCTATATATTTTAAGGAATAGAGCTCTGATGACTATGTTTAAAAGATCAAGGTATTTCTTTATAAATATTTTAACATGCTAACTCATACACTTATTGAGGCCCTCCCGGCATTATTTATGATATTTTTCTTCTTGAAGCAGGCAAGAAGGAAGGTAAGTAATTGTGCATATGTGGTGTTCTCTGAGAATATCTGGTTCATTTAGATGAAAACATTGTAATGAAAAAATAGGGTGGAATATTACAGAAACATCAAGTTCTTCCTTCTGGCCAGGTTGTAGTGAATTCATTGACAAAATACAGGTTAAAAAAAAGAGTGTTAGCCAGTCATTCAGTTACAAAGTCATTACACAATGTCACATGGTATCCTGCTTGTGAGGACCTTGTAAATTGTGTGTGATGATTGTTGAGAAATTCTGATTTACAATAAGAATTTGGAAATAAATATTTGTATTTTTATTGCTACTTATATCACCTAACATTTTAGATTTAAAAAAAATTATTTTGGAGTATTAGCTCCGGTGTGCTTTAGTAGTTCACCATATTTTCCAAATTCTTCATGAAGGAGGAATTCTGTTAACTCTTAGCAGCAGCAGCAAAAACTGAAAGAATAATGAAAGCAGTGATACTGACTAATAAAAAAGAGGAGCAGGCAAGTGTTCTTGTGGAATAATGTTGTTCCTAAGCCTATGTACCAATTTCTTTTTCTTAATCATTAATTGGTAATAGAACACCTAGCCTCTTCTCACCTTTCAAAAAACAAAACAACAACCCCCGCTCAAATTTTTACAATGTACTTTAAAAAACAAAACAAAAAAACTGATGTAAAAACCACAAAAAATCAGTTAACGTAAATTAACAGGGTTCCCTATGTGTTTGATTATGAACATAAATGTATAGAGATGGAGAATCAGTCTTGAAGATACATTAGAACAGGTAAATAGGATGAACATTTGCTTTCAGAAGCTGCAGCAATATGTTTTTGGTGATAGTGATTAGTATGTAATTCACTTGTGTGTTTAAAGTATCTCAACTAACATCTTTGATTTTTTTGAAGTCATAATGTTTTCACATGAGTTTTTAGTAAATGATATCATTTTCTATTGATAATTCTACTGTTCAAGGTACTAAAATATATGCTTTCTAATTTGGAGTGAAATACTGTCATATTTCATGTCATTCAATTGGCTTTTTACAACTCAAATTCTTGTTTTTATTCCAATGCTTTGGTTTTCCCAGATTTAGTATGACTTATTGAGTATCGTGTAACAACTTGCATCCAGTATGGACTTGGTATTTAATGTAGGAATTGCTTACACTCAAAAATATATTTTTAAGTCTCTGAATTGGAAACTTGTTGAAGTGCTTTGTAAATAACCATACTCAAATTATATACAGACAGAACATAGTTTTCAGTGGTGGTCAGTTCTGAAGCTTTTTTTATCATCTCCAATAATGAATGCAGGTGTTTTTCTTTCTTTTTTTTTTAAGGCGTAATTGACATAAACTGAAACAAGCTGATTTAGCCTGAAAGAAGTTGTCTGAAAGATTTTTGTATAGATGCACAATTTCTGTGTGGTCTGATAGTTGCTTTGCATATTGTTTTTGTGCAGTGCTGGCCATTTTCATCTGTGCTCTGTCCCCAGGCTGTGCTCCTGCAAGAACTCTTGGGGAGCTAGGTAGCAAACTGTATTTGGGAATTGTTCTTGATTCATGCATGGTGCAACTCTATTTTAGGTAGTTTTAACTGTGTACCTGAAGGATCAGCACAGGTTAGAAAGCTGCTTGAGTCGGCACTGCTCTAGGTCATGGTTACACAGTAAGACTAACAAAATGTAACATTAATGTTGCCAATTCATTAATAAACCAACATTTAACCATAGGAACACGTTCTATGTTCATAGAATCATTGAGTAGTTTGGGTTGGAAGGGACCTCTAAAGGTCATCTAGTCCAAACCCCCCTGCCGTGGGCAGGGACACCTTCAACTAGATCAGGTTGCTCAGAGCCCCGTCCAACCTGACCTGGAATGTTTCCAGGGATG